>NC_054468.1:14594094-14894630 GCF_017639515.1 Carcharodon carcharias | reverse complement strand
AACATTATTTATGGTTTGAGGTCCAATGAAACCCTCTTTCCTTCCTCATGGAAATTTTGAAATAGAGCCTCACACTGAGTCGGAGTTACAGTGCAGCTCATGTGAAGTCCGAATGATGTGAACCATCTCCTGAAAAGGGGATCTTATGCTGTCTGTCTTTGGGATGTCGACTGGGGGCCTAGCGGTTGACTTAAATACTCTTTTCCTGTGGAGATGCATCCAAAATGGCATTTCATTGGCACAAATAATTTAGGGTAGAACCATACCCTAAAAATTATCCCATGTCAGAAAATGAAATTGCAATGCAGTTACCTGATTTGAACATGGTTTGTGCAGTTAGAAGGTCATTCAAGGTGCTAATATTGTCCCAGCCAGGAAGGAAAACTAAAATGGCACCATCCTGAAAAGTAAGTAGCAATTCAGATGACTATGTTATTAGATTAGTCGCAAATAAAAACAGATGCCAAAAAGGTTGCTCGATCAACATACTTTATGGTCTGCAATAGTCTTGGAAATGCAGCAAGAGTAAAACAGTACACAGCAGAGAGCAAATAAATCAATAGCTCGAACATCTCGCTGGTAAATATTCACATCTCAGAGCATTGGCTTCCAAACAGCAGTAATTCAATCAATAAATGCTCAGTGGTTACAAGATAATATTGTAGCCTCTCTGTCCATGGTTTTTACTGAATACAATAAAAAGGGGAAATAAAAACATTTAGCCATTCTATAGAAATGACAGATGATTTAACCCCCATTTATATTCAACCTTTGTTAGTTATTGTTACACATTCCAAAATGGCCACAATGGAGGCTCATGAGATCATTCTCAGTCACAGGAAACAGATATGCAAAGCAGCAAAATTTTTAGAAGAAATCAACAGAAAGGCAAAACAAAATGGTGAGATCTCAACAAGAACCCGTGGTCCCTCCCTATGCCAATGCCATGTGGCTGCTATCGAATCATCAGATTTCCCATTCTCAGTTCCACACCCACAACAAAACCCACCACGCTTGGGAAGCTAAAGAGGCCAAAATTTGCGGCGAAATAGACCAAAATGATTTAACTTGGATCGTAGCTTCTCCACTATTCCTCTCCAAACAAAAATATCAATAAGGCCACACAAAACAAACCAACCCCACATTCAATTTGGTTCTGTCTCTAATTGCTTGTTAAACACCACCAGCATTTTGAGCTTTCAGACCCTCATCACACTCCACAATGACTTGTGTCCGTTTGGCACCCTTAAGGAAAGATTACACAACTTCGGCAAATAGGTGCTCCAACACAAATAATAGGAAAGAGAATGGAACCATCTTGCTCTGTTGTCATACCGTATTGTGTTGAATTGTAATTGGTTTCTTTTGAAAGTGCACATGGAGGCCCACATACAATCATGGCTGCAGTTCAACATTTTTAATAGGATACTTGAACGGTTTAACCCCTCACTCAAATGATATTGATGGGTCTTAAAGCTGCTTTGACACATAGTTGTATTAATTATTGTGCAGAAATGCAAAGGCTGGAGGTGAGGAGTGTTGCCCATCCATTTAAATAACTGCAGCAAAGATCATTTCAGGAAGGTGCGATCACACTGTTGAACCCTGTACTTTACCCCCACCAAGCTGTTGACAACTTTCTCATAACCCTTGGACAAAGAGAAGAAAATGTACATTATTAAAATCAACCTTGGGTGCTAGAACTTAATTAACTCCACGCAGAATACATTTCCATTAACGCCTGTGTGTCAGTTTTTGATAAAATCATAGAATTTTTAAACTGCAGATGGCTATCTGGTCTATTCTGCTTGCTCCAGGTCTCCAAAATAGTCTTATTTTCAATTCAGTCCTGGGGAAAAGATGTCGCTGGCAAGGCTGGCAATTGCTGCCCATACCCAGCTGCCCTTGGACAACTGAATGGTTGCTAGGCCACTTCAGAAGAAAGTTAAGAGACAGTCACATTGATCTGGGAGTGGAGTCATTTACAGGCCCAGGTCAGCTCAGGTTGCAGGACATTAAAGAACTAGTTGGGATTTAATGGCCATGTGTCAGCTTCACGGTCACTTCTACTGACAGCTGCTTTTGTATTTCCAGGCTCTTGGGATTTTTAAAAAACTGAATTCCAATTCTCACTAAGCACTATAATTATAACTAGGAGAAAAATAGATGGGTCAAATCAAATATCACACACCAGAAAATTAACTACTGAGGACTAGTCCAAGTCAGATGGCAACGATTAAGTTATATCCAAGACTAGCAAAATGAATTCCTCTACCTTTGATATGACAGCTCTACACTTAAACCATCTAGAAGCAGTGGCGTTCCTGGTTCTGCTCTGCATCCATACTATGATCATAGATCAATATTTTGTCCTTTTTAACAGATGTGAGCTGGGCCTATTTTATGAGGATTTTTTTTCAGTGTATCAAATCCCTTCATTTGAATGAGAAATAGGCAGTGAGGACAGGAAAGCAGCAATTATAACACAAAGGATAGGTTTTAATCAAAGAACGAGAATGCACCACAGGGAGATAATCTAACATGCTCAATCTTTAATTCGCAACAGGATGCCACAGTGATATCAAAGAATTGGTGTGAACAATTTATAACTTAAATTGATGGTCTCCCTCAAAGACCAAATTATACCTTTAGTTTTAGATGGCAAGTCTGAATAGCAGGATTCAGTGAAGCTGAAGTTGTTGCGTGTGTGTAGGAGAGACAAAGAGAGAGAGAGAGAGAGTGCGCAAGCGCACATGCTATATCTTGTTTTACATATAGTGTTATGGTTAACTGTTTGACATAAACCAATGAGTCAGGCACTGCTTGGCTGGAACATGTTTTTGAATTGACTGGGAAAATTTTTAGCTCAGTAATTGATGATATACACTTCATGAACCATTTAGCAAAGTATTTGCCTTGCAATGCACTTACCCAAGGTCACATTAATGAATGAGGCATGTAATCACCTAGATCTGTACTGGACTGCAAATACGAACCAAACAAGCATTCCGAGAAAATAAGGATGAAAGTGTTATATCTCTAATGGATGTAACTCTTCTAGAATTTCAATGCGAACCTCGTGAGGCAAAACAATAGTGAATAAAAACCCAGGATTATGTCGTTTAAACAATAGCTCATGTGCACGCCATTAAAAAGAGATGGTGCATTCTCAGTATTTAACCAACATGTTTGAGTGAAAGTTAGGGGTTTGACTGATCTGAAAATTCAAAACTACAACTGCTGATAGTGGGTCAAATAATACCAAAATGTGCTTTAGTTGGGCAGAAGTTGGAGAAAGAGAAATAGTCAATAGTTGTCCTGACACAATAGTATAAGCTGACCTACATCCAATTGTGTGCTTTCAACCCGTGAACAGGTTACAGTTCAAAATGCATTTCATAAATTTGTTAGTTGAGAAAAAAAACTTACCTCCCCATGGAAAACAATATGCCTTATGAGAGCTACAATCAAATTAAGGTCTATTTTATCATCATCGTGCAGAATTTCCAAGGCTTCAATCGTACTGTCGGAATACCTATGAGGGAAGAGGAACATTAATAGAAATTAAACAAGGCTGTATTAGACCTGGTCCTGTGCAACAAGATGGGATTAATTGATAACCTCATAGTGACGGCACCCCCAGGTAGCAGTGTTCACAATATAATTGAAATTTTACATTCAGTTTGAGGGAGAGAAGAGTCGGTCCAGGACTAGTATTTTAAAAAAAGGGCAATTATGCAGGCATGAAAGAATGCACTTACCCAAGGTCATATTACTGAATGAGATATGTAATTACCTAGAGCTGTACAGGGCCACAAATACGAACCAAACTGGCATTCCAAGAAAATAAGTGTGAAAGTGTTACATCTCTAATGGATGTATCCCATGATGCTATCTAGAGCGAATTGGCAAATGAGGTTAAGGGATAGGTCCAGAGAGATGCAGCAGCAGAACTTTTAAGGGGATATTTCAGGATACACAGATATATACATTCCAATGAGGAAGAAAAATTCCAAGGGAAAAACTCACCATCTGGGGTTAACTAAAAAAGTTAAAGACAGTATCAAACTTAAAGAAAAAGCATTTAATTGTGCAAAGATGGGTGGCAGGTCAGATGATTGGACAGGATGTAAAGAACAGCAAAGAATGACAAAAAGATTAATAAGGAGGGAAAATTTAGGATATGAGAAAAAGCTAGCTGGAAATATAAAACGGATAGAGTTTTTATAGATATTTAAATAAGAAAAGAGTTAACAACTTGAGCGTTGGTCCTGGAGAAATTGAGTCTGGGAGTTAATAATGGAAGGTAAGGAGATGGCAGATGAATTGAACAGGTAATTTGCATTGGTTTTCACTATAGAGGATATGAGTAACATCCCAGAAATAGCTATGAATCAGGAAATGAAAGGTAGGAAGGAACTCAGGAAAATGACAATCACCAGAGAAGTGGTACTTAGCACCTTTACATCTTTTAGCTCTGAAGAGTCACAAGGACTCGAAACGTTAACTCTGTTTCTCTTTCCACAGATGCTGCCGGATGTGCTGAGTTTCACCTGCATTTTCTGTTTTTATTTCAGATTTCCATCATTCTCAGTATTTTGCTTTTACAAAGTGACATAGATAGGTTAAGTGAGTGGGCAAAGGCCTGGCAAATGGAGCATAATCTGGGCAAATGTGAAATTGTCCATTTTGGCAAGAATAAAAATACTTATTATCTAAATGATGAAAGATTGAAGAGCTCCGAGATTCAGTGGGACCTGGGTGTCCTACTGCACGAATCACAAAAGGCTACTATGCAGGTACAACAACTAATTAAGAAAGCTAATCGAATGTTAACGTTTATTGTGAGGGGAAATGAATACCAAAGTAGGGAGGTTATGCTTCAGTTGTACGGGGCACTGGTGAGACCACATCTGGAGTATTGCGTACAGTATTGGTCTCCGTATTTAAGGGAAGATGTAAATGCGTTAGAAGCAGTTCAGAGAAAGTTTACTAAAGTCAGGAATGGGCACGTTGTCTTATGAGGAAAGGTTGGACAGGTTAGGCTTGTAACCACTGGAGTTTAGAAGAGTAAGAGGTAACTTGATCAAAACCTTTAAGATCCTGAGTGGTCTAGATGGAGTGGAGTAGAGTAGAGAGGAGGTTTCCTCTTGTGGGAGAATCTAGGACTAGGGGTCATGGGTTAAAAATAAGGGGTTGCTCATTTAAGACAGAGATGCAGAGAAATTTTGTTTCTCAGAGGGCCGTAAACCTTTGAAACTTGCTTCCTCAAAAGCAGTGGAGGTTTTTGAATAATTTAAGGAGAACTAGATAGATTCTTGACTAACAAAGGGATGAAAGGCTATTGGGTGAGAGGTTACAATCAGATCAGGCATGAAGGCATGAAGCAGGCTTGAAGGGCTGAGTGGCCTACTCCTGCTCTTGGTTCATATGTTCGTATGCGCTCGAGGCTGTTACCTCATGCTCATCTAAGCATGCTTCTGAAATCCATTTGTGCCAAAGGTTTATGTTTTTCATAAATAACCGACCAATAACTTCAATATTCTCACATCATGCACTGATTAACAGATTAAATCAAACTGGAGCACCAAATGTCTTCCTGTAGGTTTGGTGAATCGATTGAGCAGCATTAAGAGGAGGGAATGTACAGAAATCACAGCCAAATCAATTTTCAGTATTCTCAGCAGAATTTCAGTAAATCAGAATGGTGAACGGGTGGGTGAATTTTCATTGTGTGCCTATTAGAACTGTGAAAAATATGCAGAACTATAAAAGTTTATAGCACAGAATGAGGCCATTCACCTCAAAATGGCATCTTTGTTAGGAAAATCCAAAATAATCCACCTGCTCGTTCTCTTCCCACAGACCTGTAATTTATCCAATTTTGCTTTAAAAAATACAATGGTGTTTGCCACAACCACTCCCTGTGGCAAAGCGTTCCTTGCTCCAATAGCGCGCTCTCTACGTAAAGAAATTTTTCCTTACCTCTCCATCCCGTTTGGTCAGTGACGATTTTAAATTAATGACCTCCTCGCGCACACCTCATTACTGACTCCACAACCACAAAATACAATCTTATTCTACACACTAACTGCTAATACATCTTGTAGCCTTCTTCCCTTCCAACGGAAATTGTTCCAATATACAAATTCTCTGCTGAGAACTACAGTTTTCCAACTCAGACACCCTCCTGGTAAATCCACACTCTTCGCTCAATAATAGGGTGAGCTAAAACCACAAAGTATTCTAACTGTGGTCAAAGGCAAC
The DNA here is from genome assembly GCF_017639515.1 of Carcharodon carcharias. Taxonomy (NCBI): domain Eukaryota; kingdom Metazoa; phylum Chordata; class Chondrichthyes; order Lamniformes; family Lamnidae; genus Carcharodon; species Carcharodon carcharias. Next base: position 14,888,363 of record NC_054468.1, on the reverse strand, counting down.
AATTAATTGTGGGATTGAGCTGTTGAATTTGTTATGGTCATATGTCATCATAGCATTGTACATCATCAACAGATGGCTAAACCACAAGACAGCATCAGATGCAGTCATATATTAATCCATGGAGAAAGTCACTGGGGGGGTGGGGGGGGGAAGTAGTGCAATAGCATATTTTACAGTTTCCGATGCTTCCCGAGGACTTTTCCACTCGTTCCTCTGAAAGTTTTCTTGGAGGTGTGCTACTCAGCTCTCCCAGCCGCAGACTTCAGTGAGCCACACAAGGGGTTCCGAGTACCACAGACACCAGGCACCCTTCCAATCCTAAATGCCATTCCTGATGCTCAAACTTGGCTACAAGGCTCAAAACCCAAAAAGGAGATGAGTGAAGTTTATTTCTCTCTGGCAGAAGAAGGCACATTAATGAAATATTCTTTTTGAAGCAATGTCCTAAATGTACAAGGTGACATGGGCAACACTGTCATGCAGCAGACTGGTGCGTGGGTGGATCTCCAGAAAATGGTAAGATATCAGTGCACAACCACAACTTGGTACATGGACAGTTCCTGATCCAAGCCAGGCCATCAGTGAAACATGACATCCTAAAATAAAGGACTGGTCACCCTGGGCCTCTTCAGTTTTTCTTCTAGTAGAGGGTCACAGAGGAGTTTCAGTAAAGTCCTACGTTGTGTGATGCTGGATTGCCCATTGGTACAACTTTACTTTGTGGGTTGGGGAGGGGGGTGGAGTAAGGAATTGAGGCTGAGATCCAACCAGGATCCATGCTAAAAAGTCCCAAAATTATGGGACTATCCTAAAAGGCATGGAGGAGATGGCAGAAAGCACCAAAATCCATCCAGGACATATTAAGGGAGTTTTGGTACTGGCAAAGTGACATCCAATATGTTCATAATAACATTTTAAGTAGGACTCTTCTGCAAGCAACTTAAGTGCCATTCTGGAAGCAGACTCTCAATTCTTGATGGAAATTTCAATCCCCACCCAATTTTCAGGGGAGCAATGGCATAGTGGTATTGTTGCTGGACTATTATTCCAGAGACCCAGGTTCAAATCCCGCCAAAGCAGGTGAATTCAATAAAAATCTGGAATTAAAAGTCTAATGGTGACCCTGAAACTTGTCAATTGTAAAAACCCATTTAATTCACTAATGTCCTTAAGGGAAAGAAATCTGCCATCCTTACCTGGTCTGGTCTACATGTGACTCGACACCCACTGCTATGTGGTTGACTATTAAATGCCTTTTGAGCAAGGGCAATTGGGGGTGGGCAATAAATGCTGGCTTAGCCAGTGACACCCACTTCCCATGAATGAATGAAAAAGAAAGCAATCCAACTCTCTCAGTGAGGAGCTCAGCCTCTATACAAAGTGTTATAAAATCAGCTTAAAATCAGTTTCTCCCTGTCAACAGAACCTCCAAGAAAATATCTAAGGACAGCATCTTATTCCAGTTGTAGCACTTTCACAATTTAGTTCTTAATGGGGCCTGGGATGGAACCTTGGTGTGGAATATAAATAATTTGGCCAATGACTCCACTGTTATTGCATACCTTCCTTGCAACTCTCTCATATATTCTGGCCACTGCAGTTGGTATTCTTCCTCCACTTGCTCTTTCTCGGGTCGAAACATGCAACCTTGCATGAACCTTCTCTTTGAAGATGGTCTCCGAACTTCTTGGTTTTGTGGGTGATATCTGATTTAAAATGCAAATAATCATTAAAGGAAAAGATATGGAGATACTGTCAATGACCTGTATGAAGATGGTGCTTCATAACATGACCAAAAAGGTTGAGTATCAATTTTCACATCCTACCAACATTCAATACTCATTTTTTACAAGATGTGGACATCGCTGGCCTAGCCAGCATTTATTGACCATTCCTAACTGCACTTGAGAAGGTGGTGGTGAGCTGCCTTCTTGAATCACTGCAGTCCATGCGGTGTAGGTACACCCACAGTGCTGTTAGGGAGGGAGTTCGAGGATTTTGACCCAGCAACAGTGAAGGAACAGAGATATAGTCAGGATGGGGAGTGCCTTGAAGGGGAATTTCCAGGTGGTGGTATTCCCATGCAACTGCTGCCCTTGCCCTTCTAGATGGTAGTGGTCATGGGTTTGAACGTGCTGTCTAAGGAGCCTTGGTGAGTTTCTGCAGTGCATCTTGTAGCTGATACAGACTACAGCCACATTCGTCGGAGATGGAGGGAGTGAATGTTTGTGGATGGGGTGCCAATCAAGTGGGCTGCTTTGTCCTGGATGACATCAAGCTTCTTGGGTGTTGTTGGAGCTGCACTCGTCTAGGCAAGTGGAGAGTATTCCATCATACTCCTGACTTGTGCCTTATAGATGGTGAACAGGGTTTGGGAAGACAGAAGGTGAGCTACTCGCTGCAGGGGTCCTAACCTTTGACCTGCTCTTGTAGCCACAGTATATATATGGCTAGTCCAGTTCAGTTTCTGGTCAATAGTAACCCCCAGGATGTTGGTATGGGGGATTCAGAGATGATAATGCCATTGAACTTAGAGAGGTGATGGTTAATTGTCTCTTTTTGGAGATGGTCATTGCCTGACACTTGTGTGGCACAAATGTTACTTGCCACTTTCAGCCCAGGGCAGGATATTGTCCCGGTCTTGCTGCATTTGGACATGGACTGCTTCGGGGGGTGATGGCAGAGGAAGCTGAGGGGCAGAGGAATTAGGGGAAGGGGAAGTAGGGAGACGAGGAAATGGGGCACTCTCCTGCCCACTCCTAATATTCCTAGATTCTCACAGAGACCAAAAAATCTGTCTATCTCAGCCGTAAATATATTGAATGATGGAGCTTCCACAACCCTCTGGTATAGAGAATTCCAAACATTCACAACCCTTTGACTGAAGTCATTTCTCCTCATCTCAGTCTTAAATAATCAAATCCTTCTCCTGGCACTGTGCTCCCATGTTTTAGATTTCCTGACCAGCAGAAACAATCTCTCAGCGTCCACTCTATCAAACCCTGCAGAATTTTGTATGTTTCAATGAACTTGCCTCCCATTCTTCTAAACTTGAAAATATAGGCCAATTTACTGAGCCCCTCATCACAGGACAACCCCCTCATACTTGGGACCAATTTAGTGAACCTTCGCTGTACCGCTTCCAATGGAAATATATCTTTACTTAAACGGGGAGACCAAAATTGCACAGAGTACTCCAATGTGGTCTCACCAAAACCCTGTACAATTGTAGAAGGGCTTCTTTATTCCTAATCTCCAACCCTTTTGCAATAACGGCCAACATGCCTTTTGCCCTTCCTAATTGTTTGCTGTACTTGCTCAGTTCCTTGTACAAGCACGCCCAAGTTCCTTTGAACATCAGCACTTACAAGTTTCACACCTTTTAAAAAATATCCTGCTTTTCTATTCTTAGAACCAAAGTGAATAACCTTTCATTTCCCTACATGATACTCCATCCGCCATCTTGTTGCCCACTCACTTAACCTGTCTATACCTCGTTGCAGCTTCTCTGTGTCCTCCCAACAGCTATGTTTCCACTTAATATGTAACTGAGATACATTACTCCCTGTCTCTTCATCTAAGTTAGCAATATAGATTGTAAATAGCTGAAACCCCAGCACTGATCCTTGCGGCACTCCACGATTCACTGTCTGCGAATTTGAAAATGCTTCGTTTATGCCCACTCTCTGCTTCCTGTCCTTTAACCAATCCTTTATCCATGCAAATGTATAACCCCCAATTAGCCTTTATTTTGCCTATTAAGTTATTCTGTGGTACCTTATCAAATGTATTTTAGAATGCCAGGTATACTACATCTACTGGTTGCCCTTTATCTACCCTACTAGTTACATCCTCAAAACACTAATAAATTTGTCAAGCCGGATTTCTCTTTAGTAAAATCATGTTGACTTGTTCTAACCTATGAATAGAGGACTGGCTAACTAATAGAAAACAGAAATTGGGATACGGAGGTGAGGTGGGGTGGGGTGGGGTGTGGGGGGAATTTTCAGTGTGGCAAGCTGTAACTAGTGGAGTGCCACAGGGATCAGTGCTGGGGCCACAATTACTTACAATATATATTACTGACTTGGATGAGGGCAATGAATGTACTATCGCCAAGTTTGTGGATGACACAAAAATAGTTGGGAAGGCAAGTGGTGAGAATGACACAAGGAGTCTACAGCAGGATATAGACAGGTTAAGTGAGTGGGCAAAAACGTGGCAGATGGAATATAATGGGGGGAAAATGTGAGGTTATGCACTTTGGCAGGAAGACTAAAGGAGCTGAATATTACTTAAATTGAGAAAGGCTGAAGCAAGCTGCAGCACAGAGGGATTTGGGGGTCCTCGTGCATGAATCCCAAAAAGGTAGAGTACAAGTTCAGCAGGTAATAGGTAAGGCAAATGGAATGTTGGCCTTTATTTCAAAGGGAATGAAGTATAAAAATAGGGAAGTCTTGCTAAACCTATACAAAGCACTAGTTAGACCACACTTAGAATACTGTGAACAGTTTTGGTCCCTTTATCGAAGGAAAGATATACTGGCATCAGAGGCAATCCAAAGAAGGTTCACTAGGTTGATCCCGGGTATAGAAGGATTTTCTTATGAGGAGAGGCTGAGTAGGTTGGGTCTGTACTCGTTGGAGTTTAGAAGAATGAGATACCACCTTCTTGAAACATAAGATTTTTAGAGGGCTTGACAGGGTAGATGCTGAGAGGTTGCTTCCCCTTGTGGGTGAGTCTAGAACCAAAGGGCATACTCTCAGAGTGAGGGGTCGCCCATCTAAGACAGTGATGAGGAGGAATTTCTTCTCTCAGAGGATAGTGAACCTGTGGAATTCTTTACCACAGAGGACTGGGTCGTTAAGTATATTCAAGGCTGAGATAGACAGGGTTTTAATCAGTAAGGGAATCAAGGGTTATGGGGAGAAGGCAGGAAAGTGAAGTTGAGGATTATCAGATCAGCCATGATCTCATTGAATGGCAGAGCAGGCTCAATGGTCCAAATTGATTACTCCTGCTCCTACATCTTATGGTCTAATCATATGATGCTTTTCTAAGTGCATTGTTAAGAATTCCTTAATATCTAAACTTAGCAGGCGGAACAGAACACTGTGTACATTTTATAGTAATAACGAAAGAGAAAACCCATTCAAATAATTAACAATTTAACTTACTGGAGCAACTCAATTACATCTTCCAAAATGTATTCTTTCACTGGATATGTAAATCCTGGAATATGCAACATGGGGCAGCTGCCTATAAGAAAATGGAGGAAAGCATAACATTTCTGAACAGTGGATACAAATATATTTCAACTCCAGTAATTATTTGTCACAAAAGCTATCTGGATCCAATATTATTCACAAGTGTAAACCTGGAGTATAGCACTATAGTCACTGACCCAAAGTTTCTGCATGATTTCCACCCAGACACCCGTGTAATCTGGGAATCAAATGAAATTGCGTTAAGGACTGTGGAATTTCAGTCACAAGTTGCAGCTATAACCACATCACGTTGGAATATTCACGATCTTTTTCACCAGTTCAAAAGTCTTCACTCGAAGCAGTCCCTGCCCACAAAACTGGCCACACCCTAGTTTGGAATTGCAAGATTCTACCAATTGCACTCATTCTGCAATGTTACCACACTGATGAGTGTTAGTACATTAGATTTTCACACACATCTACTAGTCTTCTGACTGACTTGGTCAAAAAGCAGAGAGACTCCACTACTATTTGCACAATCACTTGCTGGGTGAGGGATTTAAAGCTGCTTTAAAGTGCCTTTTTTTTTTAAGGTCAGATTCTATAAGCTGTTCCTGAAGTTCAGAGGATTAACTTTGCCGCTCTTATTCCAATGGCACACCAAAAGACAACTGTTAAACGTTGGTCGCCGCATTTACGTGCAGTGAAGCTCATACTAATGATGCTGGCTCCTGAGCCTGGAGGTCTTGCAATCTGCAAGGTCGGCAACCAGGAAGTCCCCACTAGTGAGATCGCAATTCCACCAAAAACAGTCCCATCTTTCCTACCAGCAGCTTTAGCGAGTCCAGGGAGCCAGAATCACAAGAGATGGTCTTGCACAATTAAAACAACCAAAGGTTTTCCTTCTTGGATACAGAGTCACAGAATTTTAATGGCACAGGAGGTGACCATTCGACCCATCTGGTCTGCACCAGCTCTCCAAATGAGCATTATGACCTAGTGCCATTGCCCTGCCTTTTCCCCGTACTCCTGGACATTGTTTCTATTCAAATAGTCACCTAATGCCCTCTTGAATGCTTCAATCGAACCTGCCTACACCATACTTCCAGGCAGCGCATTCCAGACCCGAACCACTCGTTGTGTGAAAAAGATGTTCCTCACGTCATACTTGCTTCTTTTGCAAATCACTTTAAAACTGTGCCCTATCGTTCTTTATCCTCTTACGAGCGGGAACAGTTTTTCCCTATCTACTCTGTCCAGGCCCTCATGATTTTGAACATCGCTATCAAATCTCCTCTTGGCCTTCTTCTCTTCATCACAATTTCAGGAAAGAAACTGACAGGGTGAACCTATTGTTCGCAAGTTTAAGTTTGACATCAGACACAGACTGATGAACCATTGGAAAGCATTTGCTGATGTTGTGAAAACACAGTCAGAGATTCTGAAGATGTGCTTATTTCTATACCTTTGTTGCTTTTACTGTTCATTCATTGAGAATATGGAAATTGCTGGCAAGGCTGGGATTTATGAGGACTCGAAACCTCAACTCTTTTCTTCTCCGCCGATGCTGCCAGACCTGCTGAGTTTTTCCAGGTAATTCTGTTTTTGTTTGGGATTTATTATCCATGCCTAATTGCTCCAAGCAGGTAGCAATGGACAGATGGGGGAAGACACAACTGAGTGGCTAGGCCACTTCAAAGGAGAGCTAAGAGTTAACCATGTTTACTCCTGTGGGGTTTTGTCTATGTAACCAAAGTAAAGATAGATTGCAAAATGCTCTGTTTGGTGAAGGTTTATTAAGGTTCACTGGTTATGCACTAAAGTCAGACACCCTAGTTACAAAGTAAAACATCAGCACAAAAGTTAAGCACATGGCAACAAAGAAGAGGAGGATTGAGAAGAAACAGACAAAGGGAGAAATTTTCAGGGCTCTGGGAAAAAGTAGAGGATTGAGACTAATTGGGTAGCTTTTGAAGAGCTGGCACAGGCTTCTTTCCGTGCTTTATAATTCTATGACTTAATTTTAAGAAACCAACAGTCTGAACTCACTGAAGATTCCATTAGAATTTGTCTCTTCTACTCACCAAAATATTCCGAAAACTTGTCGGCGTTTAGAGTTGCGCTCATCAATATCACTTTTAGGTCCGACCTGAAGGGCAGAACGTCCTTCACAATCGTCATCAGGACATCAGATTGCAAACTCCTCTCGTGAACTTCATCCAAAACAAGGTGGCTGACGGTGGACAGAAGGCTGTGGAAAGAGAGATTTTTAAATGTTATTAAGACTGTGTCAGGTGTACTATTTTGGCAAATAAATTGGAATTTGAGCACGCAAGCAGATGATTCTTGGAATTGGCAAGTAATCAATTAAGAGTTTGTCATGTATAAAATTAACTATAATAATATTTATTAGTTGTATACTTACGCGTCTGACTGAAGCCACTGGAGAATGATTCCTGTAGTGCAGTACAAAATGGAGCCTTGCTTCCGTGGCAAGCGACTGTGAAGCAAGACAGAAGTGTTTAAAAATAAACAGAATAGCAGCAAAATATTTTCCCTCAGGTGCTCATTCTAGGTTGAATTGTTCAGAACTGGGCACGCAACAGCAACTACCAGGCCTAAGAGGGCATTGGCAGCAATGGACTTCCATGTGTTGGTCCATGGTCATGCTAGACATGGTACTACAGTGGTTTGCTATTGCCTTTTGCAGATTCTGGCCAATCAGGAGATGCTCCCGCTCTTACCACCTGCCATACGCATATTGGAAGGATTTACAGGTTGATAATCAAACTGGCCACATTATGAACATACCTTCCATGATCAACAAGTCCCAGAATGGGTCTTGAATGTGCTACTTTTAACATTTCTAAAAAAGGCTCAAGAACCTTCACAGATGGGAGTATGCGAGGAACACCAACATATAGCACCTTTAACATAGCAAAACATTCCAAGGCACTTGACAGGATGTAATTCGATGAAAATTGACCACAAGCTAAAGGAGACAACATTAAAACAAGCTAGGTCACTGCAGTAGGTTTTAAGGAGCTTCTTAAGGGAGGAGAGAAATGGACTGGCATAGAGGTTTAGGGAGGAAATACCAGAGCTTAGGGCCCAGACAGATGAAGGCCTGCAAGCAATAATGGAGTGAAGGGAATGGCGGAGATAGCAGACAAGACACCAGAGTTGGAGAAACGTAGAGTGCTCAGAGGAATGTTGACCTGTAGAAGTATAGGGGTGATTGAGGGTCAAGAAAAGTGGTGGAGAGGTAGAACAGGATTCAAATTACATATGGAATGTAACCCCAAGCTTGCAGATGAAGTTGCTGAGGAGCAGCATGCTAAGAGCTAGATTCTTGGAAGACTCTAGAGGTGATGGTGTGGATGTCAGAAAGAAAAGCCTTGGATGGAAGTGTGCTGGCTGTGTTCAAATTAGTTGGAGAGGAACTGCATAAGGGATTGGATGACAGAGCTGAGGAGTTGGAAAAGATGATGTGGTCCAACCACTGCTGTGGAAAGAAAAAGTGACGGAGAGATAATGCATCAGGTTTTAGCCTCTATACAACACCTATATTATTAGAAGTCTAAACTTGAAAAAGTGATACGCAGAGTCTCCTAGATACTTGATAAATTTACTGTGCATTATTTTAATATTTCTAGAAATCAGACATCCCTGTCTGAACTTTCAAACATTAAATATGAAACTCACTGATTTGTGCAGTTAATGATCAGCCACAGCTCAGTGGGTAGCACTCTCGTCTCTACATCAAAAGCTTGTGGATTGAAGTCCCACTCCCAATACTTGACAACAAAATCCAGACTGATGCTTCAGCACAATACTAAGTAAGCCCTGCACTGACAGTCTTTCAGATGAGGTGTTAAGCCCAGGCCCCACCTGCCCTCTCAAATGTACATAAAAGATTCCATGGAGCTATTTCGAAAAGCAGGAGGGGAGTCGTGGCTAATATTTATCCTTCAACCATATGAAGTTGAGAACAGATTATCTAGTCATTAACGCATTGCTGCTTGTGGGACAATGCTGTGTGTAAATTGGCTGCTACATTTGCTGCAACAATTTTTAAAGCACCTTTAATATAGAACAACACCAAGTCAATCACACCAGGTTAACATGATTGGACAACTAGCAGTTGAAATTTTTGGTTGCATATGTAGATATATGTGCCCACAGCACAGCTAACAAACACAAGGCCAACAAGTCTGTTGCAGTTTTGGGGAGCATGGAATGTTTGGGGTCAGGAATTGGGAGGGCAGAGTACCCGAGAGTGCAGAAGTGAAAGGAGGCATGACAATAGAAGAGAGTCTAGGAGGGTTAGAGAGAAAAAAATTAAAAAGAGCAAAGATTAATGGGCTCGTGTCCTGAGTGACTGCAGAATTACTCACACGAATGAATGCGGACAGCACTGGGAAGAGCTCCCATGCTCATCTTCGAAATAGTGCCAATGGATCTTTTATGTCCACCTGGGAGAGCAAATGGGGCCTCAATTTGACTTCTCATCCGAAAGACAGCAGCTCCAACAGTGCAGCACTCCCTCAGTACTGTACTGGAATGTCAGCTTGGACTCTGTGCTCAAGTCTTTGACATGAGACTTGAACCGACAGCCTCCTCAGTGGAGGAAGTGCTACCAACTGAGCCATGGCTGACACAGAGACTGAAGGAGCTGATGAAACATAGCTCCCTCTTAAAATGAGCTGGTATAATATTGGAAAATGAGCTGGTATAATATTGGTCAAATCCAATTAAAAAAAGGCGCAAAAGACAATCAGCTATCAATGTGAGCACAACAAGTATTTTTAACTAGTTTATACAACTGAATTGAGAACGTCTCACTGACAGCTCAAAAGGAGATTAATAAAACTATATTTGGCTTTTTATTTTAATCAATGAAAGGTGATATCGCTGCACAGGAAGCAGGACAGCCAAAAGAGGAGGCTGTGCTCAGAATCCAATAATAATTTCTATAATTGAAATGACACTGGATGCAAGGTTGAGCTGCAATTATTTCCAGTCAGAGAATCATCTTTCTGATTCCTGTTATCCCCAGTGCCCTGACCAATACTTGTCCCTCAGCTGACATCAATAAGACAGATTATCTGGTCATTATGACATTGTTGTTTGTGGGAATTTGTTGTGAGCAAAGTGGGTGCTACATTTCCTACAAAACAACATTGACTCCGCTTAAAAAAGTACTTAATTATCTGTAAAGCAATTTGGGACATCCTGACGTCATGAAAGATGCAATATCAATGCAAGCTCATTCTCTCTGTGTAGAATTCCAGTCTGTGATCTTCCCACAGGAGGTATAGTACTGGAGTGCAGAATCAATACAAGCAGTTCTTCCCTTTTATGGGCCATTTAATTGGTGTACAAATCCTATCACCAATGAAGCAGGAGAGATAACAATGGTGACTGGAGGAGTAGAACCCATCCCATCTGCAGTGCTTGCGTTGTTACATGTTCAGTTTTGCCTGTTTATGATACTGTTCTAATCCCAAAACAATGGAACTATGTGAATTTGACCAACAGGCAAACTCAAATCATCGGGCATTCATATATCACTGGCTGGCACATGAATGTTTTCAAGTACGGCATTTGGTAACTAAGATGACCTCTGGCATGGCTGGAAAATTACACAAGCACTGTTCATTACTTATTCCAACTCCCTGATGAGTTATGAAGCAGTCGGTACTAACCTCTGTAACCTGATCTGGTAGCCAGTACTGTTTCCATCTCCACAGGCTTCTGCTCTTTCTGCTGCTACCCTCTCAGCTATCTGAAGGTGCAAAAACAAACAACATTAATACACAGGAACTGGAGTAGGCCATTTAGCCCTAACCTTGCAGCCTTTCCTTCGTTACCAACAAAAATCCATTGATTTCAGTCTTGAAAGCTCCAACTGTGTCCACTGCATTTTGGGGGGGTTGGGGAGAAAGAGTTCCAGATTTCCACTACCCACTGGGTGAAGAAATACTTCCCAATTTTACTCCTAAATGGAACTGGTGAAGAGTCATATGGACTCAAAACGTTAGCCGTATTCCCCTCCGCAGATGGTGTCAGACCTGCTGAGCTTTCCAGGTATTTTTGTTTTTGTTTACTCCTAAATGGCTTGGCTGTCATTTTAAGATTATGTCCCTATGTGCTTGATTCCCTAGTCATTACTCTGCATCTACACTATTGAATCTTTTAAATATTTTAAATCTGAATCAGATCAAGGGGCCTGAGAGAAGCAAGAGTAGAAATTTCAGAGGCAATGGCCATAATTTTTCAGGCTTCCTTAGGCTCAGGGGTGCTCCCAGAGGACCGGAGAATTTCAAACGTTATACACTTGTTCAAAAAGGGTGTTAAGATAAGCCTAACCAGAGGTCAGTCAGTTCAACTTTGGTAGTGGGGAAATTTCTAGGAACAATAATTTGGAACAAAATTAATAGTCATGTGCACATATGCGGGTTAATTAAGGAAAGCCAGCGTGAATTTCTCAAGGGAAATCTGGAGTTTTTTGGAGTGGTAACAGAGAGGGTTGATGAGGACAATGCTGCTATGTGGTGTTCATGGACTTCCAAAAGGCATTTGATACAGTGCCACACAACAAACTTGAAGGGAAAGTTACAGCTCATGGAATGAAATGGAAAGTTGAAACATGGATACGGAATTAGCTGAGTGACGGGAAACCTTCGCGATTAATGGGTATCTTTCGGGCTGGAGGAAGTTTGTAGTGGAGCAGCCCAGGGGTCAGTGTTGGGGCCCTCACTTTTCCTGATATATATTTAATGACCTAGACCTTGGTGTACAGGGAACAATTTCAAAGTTTGCAGATGATACAAAACTTGGAAGCATTGTGAGCTTTGAGGAGGACAGTGTAGAACTTCAAAGGGACACAGGCAAGTTGGTCCAATAGGCTGACAGGTGGCAGATGAAGTTCAATGCAAAGAAGTGTGAGGTGATTCACATTTTGGTAGGAAGAATATGGAGAGACAATATAAGATAAAGGGCACAACTCTAAAGGGGATGCAGGAGCAGGGGTACCTGTTGTGTATATGTGCATAAATCATTCAAGCTGGCAGGGCAGGTTAAGAGACCTGTTAATAAAGCATACAATATCCTGGGCTTTATTATTGGGGAACAGAGTACAAGAGCAAGGAGGTTATGTCGAACTTGTGTAAGTCATTAGTTCAACCTCAGCTACAGTATTACGCCCAGTTCCAGGCACCGTACTTTAGAAAGGTCGAGAAGGCATTAGAGAGCGAGCAGAAAAGATTCATGAAAATTGTTCCAAGGAGGAGGAGCTTTAGTTGTGAAGACAGTTGGGGAAGTTAAGACTGTTTCCTTAGGAAAAAGGAGGTTGAGAGGAGATTTGATAGGGGTGTGGACAGAGTAGATAGTGAGAAACTGTTCCCACTTGTGAAAAGGTCGAGAATGAGAGGGCACAGGTTTAAAGAAATTAGTAAGAGAAGCAAAATGATGAGAGGAAAAGCTTTTTTTACTCAGCGAGTGGTTCAGGTTTGGAATGCACTGCCCGACTGTGTGATGGAGGCAGGTTCAAATGAAGCAATCAAAAGGGAGTTAGGTTGTACCTGAAAAGGAAGAATGTTCACAGTTAAAGAAAGGCAGCAGGAAAATGGTATTAGGCGAGTTGCTCATTTGGCAAACAATTGCAGATATGACGGTGCCTTCTCTGCGCCATAACAATTCTGTGATCACTTCTCAAAAAGTCAAGAGCATACAAGTCAAGTTTATACAATGTGTCCTCAAAATTTAACCCTCTAAATCCCAGTAATATTCGCGTATTATCTGCTGGGAAAAGAGCTTTGCAGGGTGACTTGGTATTATAATAGAACACATTGCCTTCCTGCTGCCACTTAAATTGGGTCCAGATTCAACTCCCTGGGAGGATCATGGCTTATGTCAGAGTATAAATACACTAAAGAGGCCAGACCTCACTTGTAAAAGAGGTGATGTGATCACAGAATGGTTCAATTAGTCGCAAAAGAGATTTCAAAGCTAATGTTTCTTTCACCCAGAAACAATGACTGTCATTTTCTCACTGCTCAAGCCCATAATTCAGGGATGTAAACATTTTTGCCTGTCATCCTTTGATGAATATCATGGTGCCCAAACAAATAATTACAAAGTACACAAAAACATAAAATTGAAGGATTTCTTCAGTTTAGAAGAGGAAGTTTCCAGTCCTTAGAAAATCCCTTTTAAAAAATGCGTCATTACTTATACTCATTATACTGGAATAGTCCATCAAAAATCTGTATCACCTTGCTTGCCTGGAGCTCCTTTTTTTTCTAAATACATGAATTGTACTGCCATTTTAAAAGTTAATTTCTAAACTGAAAGCTGTTGTTTGTATTTCTGTTCATATTCCTATTGAACTTGCTCACAGTGCCAACATTTGCTCTGTGCTGCTTGACTATACAGTTGCCCAGTGGCACACAAACTAGAAAGTTTGGTTATTGCATCGGCGCAGAGCAAATAACCAAGTCGCGTAAGCAGCTCATGGGGTGCAGTTTGAACGCCGGAGGCAAAGCAGGTACTTGAGGCAAAAAAAAATTAACGCTGAGACTTACAGAAATTGCGCTGATCCGACGGGGCTGGGTACATACAACCCTGCACAAAGAACCCTTTCCATTCTCAATGTAGTCATCCAGAACGAACTGGGTCACTTGCGTGGTTTTCCCACATCCGGTTTCTCCGCTTATGACAAGCACCTGATTGTTATTTATCAAGTCGATAACCTCCTGCAATTCAGATTTTGTATGAAAAGAACACAAGGTCAGTCAAGGTCAACATTGAAGGTATTATAGTGCTCACACTCCAGTTGTCATCGCTCCTGAGTTTTCAACAGAATTTTTGTGGGATCAAGTTTCTTGCCTCTGTATACTGCCTGTCGACGTTACTTGTATTACTGGTTTCATTCCCATGCCTATAGTGTCAGCTGTGGCTCAGTGGTAGTATACTCTTCTCAGAGTCAGAAAGGTTGAAGATTCAATTCCCACTACAAGGAGGCTTGGGAACAAAATCTAGGCTGACACTTCAGTCCAGCACTGTGGGATTAAAAGGTTCCACAGCATCATTTGAACAACATCAGGGGAGTCTTTCCCCAGTGTCCTGACCAATATATATTCCTCATCCAACGCCTCTATAACCAGGTGGTTCGGCCAGTGTCTCATTGCCGCTTATGTGTTTCTTAATTACAACGGTAACTACATTTTACCAAGTACCTCATCAGCTGTAAAGTGCTTTGGGATGTCCTCGCATTGTGAAAGCCCTGTATAAATGCAAGTCTGTGTGTCCAATTCTGGGCACATGTTAGGAAGGACATTAAGGCTTTAGATATGGCACAGAAGAGATTTATGAGAATGCTTCCAGCCATATTTATGTGGGTAGACTAGAAGAGCCAGGGTTGTTCTCCTTGGAACAGAGAAAACTAAGACAGGATTTGAAAGAGATAGGATTTAAAATCATGAACTGTTTAGATTGAGTAAACAAAGAGAAACTGCTTCCAATGTCTGAAGAGTTCACAAATTTAAGGCAGCTGGCTAAAGAGCCAAAGTCAACACGAGGTAAAAGTTTTTTTCTGTGACAAGTGATTAGGATTTGGAATGCACTGCTTGATAAGCTAGTTAATACAGATTCAAAAGTAGCCTTTGAAAAGGAATTCGATAAGTACTTGAGGGAGAAAGGAATTGGTGGGATAGAGGGAAAGAGTGGACGAATGGAAGTAACCGGATTGCTCTTTGAAAGAACTAGCACAGACTCAATGTATTGAATGGCCTCCTCTGTTTTACAATTTATTGTATCGCGGTACCATTATGAAGGGCCAAAATTCTTGATTATCCCCCAATTTCCATTAACCACGATGGCGGCCTCCATACAGTACATTTCAAAATACCTCAAAATGGAAACAATAATACAGCAAGAAAGTAAAATACAACTTCCCTTGTCAAAAAGAAATAATGATGCACAAAAGCATTTTTTTCTAAAAAAAAACTTTCACTTCCCAGAGCGGAGAATTTCAAAATCTGCAGGCCAGGGGCAACCTGCTCAAAATCCAGCTCCCACAACCAGCAAGTGGCTCTTTTTGTAATAGGAAGCATCAACTCAAGTTTTGAATTGGCACTCCCAGCAATTCAACATAAGTGCCTAAACTCTTGCCACTCCTGCACCCTTCACAGTTCTCAGAAAAACAACTGTTACTTCAAGCAGTGATAACCAACTGGGAACAATGGAGGTCCAAAGGGATTTAGGGGCCCAGACCACTAAAATATCGTAGCCAAGCATAAAAGAATCCAAAAAGGCTAACAGAATGGCAGCCTTTATAACTAGGGGGATAGAATACTAACAAAAAGATGTTTTGCTACATCTATAAAAAAGCATTGGTTAGGCCACATGGAGTTCTGCATAATCTCAGAAATGATATGTAACATAAGACCATAAGACATAGGAGCAGAAATTAGGCCATTCGGCCCATCAAGTCTGCTCCGCCATTCAATCATGGCTGATAAGTTTCTCAACCCCATTCTCCTGCCTTCTCCCCGTAACCTTTGATCCCCTTACCAATCAAGAACCTATCTATCTCAGTCTTAAATACACTCAACGACCTGGCCTCCACAGCCTTCTGTGGCAATGAATTCCATAGATTCACCGCTCTCTGGCTAAAGAAGTTTCTCTTCATTTCTGTTCTAAAAGGTCTTCCCTTTACTCTGAGGCTGTGCCCTCGGGTCCTAGACTCTCCTACTAATGGAAACATCTTCCCCACGTCCACTCTATCCAGGCCTTTCAGTATTCTGTAAGTTTCAATCAGATCCCCCCTCATCCTTCTAAACTCCATCGAGTATAGACCCAGAGTCCTCAAACATTCCTCATATGTTAAGCCTTTCATGTACTGGCCTTGGAAGAAGTGCAGCACAGATTCACCAAAATATTAGCTCCAAGGGTCAGATTACAAGACGGCATAAACTAGTGTATATTGGAATATAGAACATTAAACGTAAGCTGGGCGACCACTTTGCAGAACACCTGCGGTCTGTCCGCAAGAATGACCCAAACCTCCCTGTCGCTTGCCATTTTAACACTCCACCCTGCTCTCTTGCCCACATGTCTGTCCTTGGCTTGCTGCATTGTTCCAGTGAAGCCCAACGCAAACTGGAGGAACAACACCTCATCTTCCGACTAGGGACTTTACAGCCTTCCGGACTGAATATTGAATTCAACAACTTTAGGTCGTGAGCTCCCTCCCCCATCCCCACCCCCTTTCTGTTTCCCCCTTCTTTTTTTTTCCAATAAATTATAAAGATTTTCCTTTTCCCACCTATTTCCATTATTAAAAAAAACCCACTAGAGCTATACTTTGAGTGCCCTACCATCCATTCTTAATTAGCACATTCGTTTAGATAATATCACCAACTTTAACTTTAACACCTATGTGTTCTATTGTACTATTGTCGTTGACATCTTTTGATGATCTGCTTCTATCACTGCTTGTTTGTCCCTACAACCACACCAACCCCCTCCACCTCTCTGTCTCTCTATCTCTCCGCCCCCCCACACACACACCTTAAACCAGCTTATATTTCAGCTCTTTCCTGGACTCGAACTCAAGTTCTGTCGAAGGGTCATGAGGACTCGAAACGTCAACTCTTTTCTTCTCCGCCGATGCTGCCAGACCTGCTGAGTTTTTCCAGGTAATTCTGTTTTTGTTTTGGATTTCCAGCATCCGCAGTTTTTTTGTTTTTACATTAAAGGGTCGTTGGATTGACATTTTTAGGGTTTTGCAAGAAAGTGAAAGGGTAGACAGAGCAAAACATCTTCCACTACAAGTTTAAAACTTAAAATCAGACCCAGGGAATTCAGGAGAGAAGTTAGGAAACACTTCATACAAAGGGTGGCGCCTCTCTCTCTCAAACAACAGCGGATAGCAGTTCAATTAATAATTTTAAACCCGAGATGGGTAGATTTTTGCTAATCAAAGGTATTAATGGATATGGAACCCAGGCAGATGGGAGGAGTAAGGGTGCAGATCAACCAATGACCTTACTGAATGGAGGAACAGGCTTTTCTTTTCATTCGCAGAATGTGGGTGTCATTGAGCCAGTATTTATTCCCCACCCTTACTTGCCCTTGAGAAGATGCTGGTGAGCCACCTTCTTGAACCACTTCAATCCGTGTGGGTTATAGAATCATAAGTGCAGGAGGCGGCCATTCGGCCCATCGTGTTTGCACTGGCTCTCCAAATGAACGATTCACCTAGTTCCAATCCACTGCCTTCTTCCTGTAACCATGAGCATTCTTCCTTCATGTATTGTCTTTTGATTCAACTGAATGGATGGCTAAGCCATTTCAGGGGGAACCACATTGCTGTGGGTCTGGAGTTACATGCAGGCCAGAATGGGTAAGGACGGCAGATTTCGTTCCCTAAAGGACATTGGTGAACCAGATGGGGTTTTATTACAATCTGGTAGTTTCATGGTCACCAGTACTGATATGTGCTTTTAATCCAAGATTTATTTAATTAACTAAATTTAAGTTTCCCCATCTGTCTTGGAGAAGTTTGAACTCAAACTCTGCATTATTTCCCCAGGCCTCTGGAATACTGGTCCAGCAACATAACCACTAGGCTATCGTATCTATTCTTGAAGGGCTGAATGACCAACTCCTTCTGAAGAAGAGTCATATGGACTCGAAACGTTAACTCTGTTTCTTTCTCCACAGATGCTGCCAGACCTGCTGAGTTTTTCCAGCATTTTCTGTTTTTATCTCAGATTTCCAGCATCTGCAGTATTTTACTTTTATCCTGTTTTAATTAGTTTGGTAATCATTCTGAACTAGAAGCCAGGGGTGCAAAGTGCACACACACCCACTGTTCAATCCAGAACAATATTCTGATCATCCAACCTACCCAATAATTCTAAATCCAAGAACCTTCTTCAGCAATGTGCAGCAAACTGAATGTACCCCAAACTGTTGAGTTCCCATGCAGGTGCTGTCCTTGCCCTTGTAGATGGCTAAAATTGCAGGTTTGATAGGTGCTATTGAACAAACTTTTGAGAGTTGCTGCAGTGTACCTTGTAGATGGTACACACTGAAGCCACTATGCGCCAGTGTTGCAGGGGGTGAATGTTTAAGGTGGTGGACAGGGACCAATCAAGCGGGCTTTTTTGTCCTGGATCGTGTCGAACTTCAAGTGTTGTTGCAGCTACACTCATCCAGGCAAGTGGAGAGTATTCCATCACACTCCTGACTTGTGCCCTGTAGATGGCGGACAGGTTTTGGGGAAATCAGATGATTTATTCACCAAAGAATTCCTCTGACCTGCTCTTGCAGCCACAGTATTTACATGGCTGGTCCAATTCAGTTTCTGATCAATGGTAACCCCCAGGATGTTGATGGTAATGACATTGAATGTGAAGGGGAGATGGTAAGTTTCTCCCTTGCTGGAGATGGTCTTTGCCAGGCACTTGTGTGATGCGAATGTTACTTGCCACTTATCAACCCAAGCCTGAATGTTGTCCAGCTCTTGCCGCTTACAGATACTTCACTGCTTCAGTGAGGAATTGCAAATAGTACTGAACACTAAAATCATTAGCGAACATCCCCACTTCTGTCTTTATGATGGAAGGAAGGTCTTTGATGAAGCAGCTGAAGATGGTTGGGCCTAAGAGGCTATCCTGAGGAACTCCTGCAGCGATGTCCTAAGGCTGAAACAATTGGCCTCCAACAACCATAATGATCTTCCTTTGTGCTAGGTATGATTCCAACCAGCAGAGATTCTCTCCTGATTCCCAATGACTTCAATTTTATTTGGAATCCCAGATCCCACATTCAGTTGAGTGCTTTGACATCAAGGGCAGTCACTCTCACTTTACTTCCAGAATTCAGTTCATGGTTGGACCAAGGCTATAATGAAGTGAAGTCAAGTAGTCTGGACAGAACTCAAAACTGAATGGTGAGCAGGTTATTGGTGAGTAAGTACCACTTCATAGCGCTATCAAAGACATTTTCCATCAATTGCTAATGATTAAGAACAGACAAATGGGGCAGCAATTGGCTGGATTGGATTTGTCATGCTTTTTTTGAACAGGAGATACCTGGACAATTTTTTATGGTCGGGTAGATGCCAGTGTTGTGGCTGTACTGGAATAGCTTGATAAAAAAGCAGAGGGGTTTTGTAAGAATACAACCTAATCCCTAGCAAGGCAGAGCATTCTCAACATGGTCAGGAGCCACACAGGTGCATGAAGAGCCTAGAGGGCTGGAACTGATTGTTCCAGATCTTGGGGATGGGGTGCATTCTCTTGAGTTAGGCGTGTGCTCACAAGGTCGCCGACGCCTGGGGACTAAGTTGTATTATTTACATGACTACTTGCCATTTAATGTTAAATGGAAGTGTTATCTGTCAATGAAATAAAAATTATAAAAAACTTCCAAACGTGAATCATGAGCGAAGTTACTGTCACCAGGCTAACAATACTTTGTCGCAATGGAGAAAATCAGCTGATACTACAGAACTCAAAATATTTTTAAAAGACATATAAAAATACAAACAAACATTAATGGAGCCAAGTTACGTAGACATTATAGCCAGATTGACGGGACTCCCAGGGAAGAGAGTAGGTCGTGTGGCCTTCTGGCCATAGGTTTGGATATATTTGATATTCAGCATATATCTCCTAAACTACATAAATCACTGCAAAAGAAAATTGCCTGCTTTATATTCATAAATTTTAAAAATATCACTTACATTCTTCATGCTGTAGGAGGGGAGTTTTTCCCGGAATCTCTGAGAAAACAAAATGGGAATATTATGGATTAAGAAATTACAGTGTTACTTCTATCATATAAAGGCAATAACTATATTCAGGAAACTAGATTCTAATAAAAGTGCTACAGGCTTACCTATAGACTGAAATAAATGATGCACAGTTAGTTATTACAAATGCAGTGATGTTTTATTTTGGACAATTAGATTCTGACTCTGGATAGTACTGCGGAAAGTAAAACCCAGAAATGAAACTGGAAACACATAGGTGATTCATTAGCTACTTCATATCCTCGATTTCCTTCATCTACTATTGGATGTCATGACTTCAGCTAGGCCCTACGCTCTGGAATTCCCTCCCGAACCTTGCCGTCTCTCCACTCTTATGTGGCTCAGTACCAAATCTTGTTTTTTTTTTTAAAAAGATCGCTACTGTGGGATGTTTTTATTGGCCTTCGCTGAAGGCACTATATAAATCCAAGTCGTTATTGATGTTTCTGTTGTAAAGAAAAATTGAACGGTTCAGATTTAGATTCAACTCTAATATTAACGTCAGCTTGGTTTTTTATTCTCCCCTTCACAGCAGCTGACAGATCAGTACCATCCTCCCACCACGTTCTGTGGGAGACAGTTCAGCTTGGTAGTACTTGCAGTTTTCTTGAAATTTTTACAATAAATTCAGCTCTAATTGGCATCGCTACTGGGCAGCTTCTCAAAAATATTAAAAATGAATGCTTCCGAAGACAAAACAGTCACACTGAAGGTTGACCGTCATTCTGGTTTTCTATTTAAAATATTAATGTTGATACAAGCATGATGGGATGAATGGCCTCCTGCTGTGCGCTGCATGAACTCTCTCTCTCTCAGGCTGGAAGTGGATATCTTGTAAGTATTTTTCAGGCATGATCAGTGATCAAGTCATCGGAGGGATACAGAGAAAGAGAGGAAAGAGTGGGCCTAATTGGGTAGCTCTCTCAAAGGACTGACAAAGGCACTGTGGGCTGAAAGTCCTCTTGTTGCACTTTATGTTACGGACTCTATCCCACTAATATTCCTCTTAAAATGGCCCTCTAACTGTATCAGTACAACCATTTCCCCCTCAAATTTCCTAGAACAACAATTCTTGTAGCCTCATCGCAGGAGGCTTTTGAATTACGAACAGCTTTGTGATGTGGACAACCACAAGGAACTGATAAACTCAATTCACGTAAACACCTGCAGCCAGAGGAAAGGAGACACTCACTCATAAATCCAGGTGGATTTAAATCCAGGTCCCATGGATGAAAGGACAGTAAGTTAAATCAACTGCATCAGCCAGTACATTAATTTCTCGTTTGACTACATAGTAACTTTGTAAGAAATACCCTCAGGAGTAATGTGGAGTGTGTTACAAGTTACTGATACTTGGGACAGGAGGGGGAAACAAATGACAAACCATTAAGGGTTGAGCTTCACAGGTTAGGCCTCAATGTGATTAATGCTCCCCACCATTTATTCGCTGTGACATATTATCGCTTAGATTGACCAAAATCCCAACATCAATACCTTCATCTCCAGATATCTCAAACTCGTTTTCTTCTTCAGAAGGTCTTCCCTCAGCTCCTCATCCAAAAACACATCCTGAGTAATGGTTTCAAAGAGGTACTCTAGGTCAGCACTGGCCTCTGGTTTAGTTTCCTTGTTGGTTGAAGTGGAGGGATATGCACTTCTGTGATGGGGCAGAGGGGTGGTGGTGAAATAAAGTTCAGAAACAAATCAGAAATAAAACAGAAGCTTGCCACAGAGAGCAATGAGTTAGATAACCAGTTAATCTGCTTTAATGAACAAACAAGCAGTTATATAGCACCTCCCATGACCGCAGGACATCCCAAAGCATTTCACAGCTAATTAAGTATTTTTCAAAAGAAGTCACTGTTTGGCTTCCTTGTTTCCTTAATGTAGGGAAACAAGGAAGCCAATTTGTATGTAGCAAGGTCTCACAAACAGCAAGGAGATAAATTACCAGGTTTGTTTTAGTGATGTTGATTGAGGGATAAATGTTGACCTGGACGCGTGGAGAACTCCCCTGCTCATCTTTGAATTTTGCCATGGGACCTTTCGTACCCACCTCAACAGGTAGACAGGACCAGGACATTGGTTGTAAAGTATGATTTGGTGATATGACTACGTGCTGCTGTTGCTCAACTAGTCTGTGGAACAGTTCTCCCAGTTTTGGCACAAGTCCCCAGATGTTAGTGAGGAGGACTTTGCATGGTCAGCAGGGCTGATGACACCTTTGCCTTATAGGTTGTTTAGGTCGATGCTGGGTGGCCCACCCAGTTTTATTCTTATTCTGCTTTTTAATAGCCACTTGACATATCTAAGAGGCTTGCTAGCAACATTCCCTCTAAGTTGTTTGGCCATGGAGCCACACAGCAACCCAGAAATTACCAGAGGGAGAGGAGGCATAAATTGCCAGTGTGACTGTTGCTCTAGCCACGTACAAGCCTGGGTATGTACTTCCTGAAAAACCTGCAGTTTACAGCTCAAGAGCATGACATATTTTCTTTCAAAAAGCACTGTACGAATGCACACCACAATAGAGGATGCAAATGTAAAATGGCTGTATCTTAAAGAAATGAGGTCAAAAAAAAAGCTGACTTGAGTTACCTCCAGTTTTTGCTGGAGTCAGCTGACACTGAGGCACGTTGGTCTTTGTAGTCACTCCGTGTCTGGACAGAATTCAGTAGTCGGGTGATGTGTTCCTCTCTTGCTTCATCCATCTGCACAACTGCCCTCTGTTGGAAAGGCAAAAAGAGCAGTACAGTATTTTGACTGTGTCAACTCATTTGAGCAATGGCAACTTACCTTAAATACCCAAAGGATAATTAATTCTCTAAAATTGTTAATTTTTCCAGTCCTGGAAATAGGTCACGCATTTGAAACGTTAACTTTGTTTCCCTCTCCATAAATGCCGTCAGTCCTGCTGGGTATTTTTCTGCAGGATTTTCCTTTTATTTTACAGTGCAGTTAAATGTTCAACTTACTAATCACCAGTAAAGTATTTGTGAGGATAAGCACTTTCTCAGTGAAAAAAAAATCAGGAACAAAGAGGCACAATCTTAAAATTAAGAGTCAGCTGTTCAGGAGCAAGAATCAGGGAATGCTTTTTCACACAAAGTGCATTACAGATCTGGAAACTCTCCTTCAAAACGCTCTGGATTCTAGGGAACAACTGCACCTTTCTAGACTGATATATCTTGGCAAGCTTACTGAACAATATTTATATGGAGCAAGGGTGGGCAAATGGAATTGGGTACAGTTCAGTCATGGTATAATTGAATGGCACAGGAGGCTCAGGGTGTTAAATGGCCTCCTCCTGCCCATAAAAATCATAAAGTAATGATTTATTAGCAGGAATCAAGTATTTCTACAATTCAAATGCAATCAGTACTGGGTACAATCAGTCAGGTCCAATTAAACCAACTGGGGAAAAACGCTTCTCTGAAAACTGTAATGGAACGAAACCAGGCAGACTACCTGGCATCGATCTAGGCACCGGAAACAACAATGGAAAGCCCAGCCCTGCAAAGTCCTCCTTACTAACATCTGGGGGCTAGTGCCAAAATTGGGAGAGCTGACTTACAGGCTAGTCAAGCAACAGCCTCACATAGTCAAACTCACAGAATCATACCTTACAGATCATGTCCCAGACACCACCATCACCACCCCTGAGTACGTCCTGTCCTATCAGCAGGGCAGACCCAGCAGAGTTGGCAACACAGTGGTATACAGTCGGGAGGAAGTTGCCCTGGGAGTCTTCAACATCAACTCCAGACTCCATGAAGTCTCTTGGCATCAGATCAAAAACGGGCAAGGAAACCTCCTGCTGATTACCACATATCACCCTCCCTCAGCTGATGAATCAGTGCTCCGCCATGTTGAACGCCACTTGCAGAAAGCACTGAGGGTGGCAAGGGTACAGAATGTACTCTGGGTAGGTGGGGCTTCAACGTTCATCACCAAGAGTGGCTCGGTAGCACCGCAACAGACTGAGCTGGACGTATCCCTAAAGGACACAGCTGCAGGTGGTGAGGGAATGACCAAGAGGGAGAAACATATTTGACCTCATTCTCACCAACCTGCCTGCCGCAGATGCATCTGTCCATGACAGTATTTGTAGGAGTGACCTGGAGATGAAGTCCCATCTTCGCATTGTGTTACACTCCACCGTGTTGTATAGCACTACCACCAAGCTAAATGGCTCGAACAGATCCAGCAACTCAAGACTGAGCATCCAATGAAGAGCTGTGGGCCACCAGTAGCAGCAGAATTATACTGAACCCCAATATGCAACCTCACTGCCCGGCATATCCTCCACTCTACCATTACCATCAAGTCAGAGATCAACCCTAGTTCAATGAAGAGTGCAGAGAGGCACGCCAGGAGCAGCACCGGGCATACCTAAAAATAAAGTGTCAACCTGGTGAAGCTACAACACAGGACTACTTGTATACCAAACATCAGAAGCAGCAAGTGATAGACGGAGCTAAGCAATTCCAAAGCCAAAGGATCAGATCTAAGCTCTGCAGTCCTGCCACATCCAGTCGTGAATGGTGGTGGACAATTAAACTCACTGGAGGAGGAGGGTCCACAAATATCCCCATTGTCAACGACGGGGGAGCCCAGCACATCAGCACAAAAGCTAAAGCATTCACAACAATCTTCAGCCAAAAGTGCCAAGTGGATGATCCATCTTGGACTCCTTGTGAAGTCTGCAGCATCACCGATGTCAGTCTTCAGCCAATTTGATTCACTCCACGTAATATCAACAAATGGCTGAAGGCAATGGACACTGCAAAGGCTGTGGGCCCTGACAACATTCCGGCAATAGTACTGAAGAGTTATGCTCCAGAACTTGCTGCACCTTTAGCCAAGCTGTTCCAGTACAGCAACAACACTGGCATCTACCTGCAAATGTGGAAAATTGCCCAGGTATGTCCTGTATACAAAAAGCAGGACAAATCCAAACTGGCCAATTACCGCCCCATCAGCCTACTCTCGATTATCAGCAATGGGATGACTGGGGTCCAATAGGGAATCAGCCC
Source organism: Carcharodon carcharias (assembly GCF_017639515.1). Lineage (NCBI taxonomy): Eukaryota > Metazoa > Chordata > Chondrichthyes > Lamniformes > Lamnidae > Carcharodon > Carcharodon carcharias. Next base: position 14,863,290 of record NC_054468.1, on the reverse strand, counting down.
TGGTTCAAAGAAGAGTGCAGGAGGGAATACCAGGAGCAGCACCAGGCATACCTAAGAATGAGGTGTCAACCTGATGAAACTATAACAGAGGATTACTTGCATAAGACTATAGCATAAGCAGCAAGTGATAGATGGACCTAAGCGATCCCACAACCAACAGATCAGCTCTAAGCTCCGCAGTACTGACACATCCAATTATGAAAAGTGGTGGACAATTGAAGAACTCACTGGAGGAGGAGGCTGCACAAACGTCCTCATACTCAATGATGGGGGGAGCCCAGCACATCAGTGCAAAAGATAAGGCAATTTGCAAATAAAGCAAAGATAAGGCATTTGCAGCAATCTTCAGCCAGAAGTGAGAGTGGATGATCCACCTCAGCCTCTTTGGGAGGTCCCTAACATTAGGATTGCCAGTTTTCAGGCAATTCAATTCACTCCACGTGATATCAAGAAACAGCTGAAGGCAGGCACTGGATACTGCAAAGGCTATGGGCCCTGACAATATTCTGGCAAAGTACTGAAGGCTTGTGCTCCAGAACTTACCATGCACCCAGCCAAGCTGTTCCAGTACAGCTATAACGCTGGCATCTACCCGGCTATGTGGAAAATTGCCCAGGTGTGTCCTGTACACAAAAAGCAGGACAAATACAGCCAGGCCAATTACCGCCCCATCAGTCTACTCTCCATCATCAGTAATGGAAGGGGCCATCAACAGTGCTATCAAGCAGCAATTGTTTAGCAGTAACCTGCTCACTGACGCCCATTTTGGGATCTGCCAGGGCCACTCAGCTCCTGACCTCATTACAGACTTAGTTCAAACATGGACAAAAGAGCTGAACTCCCGAGGTGAGGTGAGAGTGACTGTCCTTGGCATCAAGGCAGCATTTGACCGAGTGTGACATCAAAGAGCCCTAGCAAAACTGGAGTCAATGTGAATCAATGGGCAAACACTCCACTTGTCGGAGTCATACCTAGCACAAAGGAAGATGGTTGTGGTTCTTGGAGATCACTCATCTCAGCTCCAGAACATCACTGCAGGAGTTCATCAGAGTAGTGTCCTCGGCCAAACCATCTTAAGCTGCTTCATCAATGACCTTCCTTCCATCATAAGGTCAGGAGCAGAGGTGTTCGCTGATGATTGCACAATGTTCAGCACCATTCACGACTCCTGAGATGCTCGAGCAGCCTATGTCCAAATGCAGCAAGACCTGGACAATATCCAGGCTTCTGCTGACAAATGGCAAGAAACATTCACGCCACACAAGAGCCGGGCAATGATCATCTCCAACAAGAGAGAATCTAACCATCCCCCTTGACGTTCAACAGCATTACCATCACTGAATCCCCCACCATCAACATCCTAGGGGTTACCATTGACCAGAAACTGAGCCATCTGTATACTGTGGCTACAAGAGCAGGTCAGAGGCTAGGAATCCTGTGGCGGGTAACTCAACTCCTGACTCCCCAAAGGTTGTCCACCATCCAAAAGGGACAGGTCAGGAGTGTGATGGAATACTCTCCACTTGCTTTGATGAGTGCAGCTCCCACAACACTCAACACTGGACACCATCCAGGGCAAAGCAGCCCACTTGACTGGCACCCCTTCCACCACTGAGTAGCAGCAGTGTGTACCATCTACAAGATGCACTGCAGAAATTCACCAAGGCTCCTTAGGGAGCACCTTCCAAACCCACAGCCACTACCATCTAGAAGGACAAGGGCAGCAGACACATGGGAACACCATCACCTGCATGTTCCCCTCAAAGTCACTCACCATCCTGACTTGGAAATATATCGCTGTTCCTCACGGTCCCTGGGTCAAAATCCTGGGACTCCCTCTCTAACAGCACTGTGGGTGTACCTACACCACATGGACTGCAGTGGTTCAAGAAGTCAGCTCATTGCCACCTTTACGTGGGCAACTAGGTATAGGCAATAAATGCTGGTCCAGCCAGCGAAGCCTACATCCTTGAATGAATTTTTAAAATCGTGAGGGATTGAGCTGGGGTTGGGAGTGTGTTGGCGGTTGTGGATATAGGAGTTGGGGTGTGTGGGGCATGGGGTGGGAGTGTCAGGTGTGGGGGTAGGGTGATGTTGGGGTGGGGGAGGTTTGGGGGGGATGTCAGGGGTGGTCAAACTGGGGGGCAGTTGCGATTGTCGAGGGGGTTGGGGATGTCGGTGGGGGGTGGGGGTTGTCAGATGGGGGGGGTTGGGGGTTTGGGGGGGGGATTGGGGTTGTTGGGTGGGGGGGTTGGAGTTGTCGGGTGGGGGGAGGTTGGGGTTGTCGGGCGGGGGGAGGTTGGGGTTGTCGGGCGGGGGGAGGTTGGGGTTGTCGGGCGGGGGGAGGTTGGGGTTGTCGGGCGGGGGGAGGTTGGGGTTGTCGGGCGGGGGGAGGTTGGGGTTGTCGGGCGGGGGGAGGTTGGGGTTGTCGGGCGGGGGGAGGTTGGGGTTGTCGGGCGGGGGGAGGTTGGGGTTGTCGGGCGGGGGGAGGTTGGGGTTGTCGGGCGGGGGGAGGTTGGGGTTGTCGGGCGGGGGGAGGTTGGGGTTGTCGGGCGGGGGGAGGTTGGGGTTGTCGGGCGGGGGGAGGTTGGGGTTGTCGGGGCGGGGGGAGGTTGGGGTTGTCGGGCGGGGGGAGGTTGGGGTTGTCGGGGCGGGGGGAGGTTGGGGTTGTCGGGCGGGGGGAGGTTGGGGTTGTCGGGCGGGGGGAGGTTGGGGTTGTCGGGGCGGGGGGAGGTTGGGGTTGTCGGGCGGGGGGAGGTTGGGGTTGTCGGGCGGGGGGAGGTTGGGGTTGTCGGGCGGGGGGAGGTTGGGGTTGTCGGGCGGGGGGAGGTTGGGGTTGTCGGGCGGGGGGAGGTTGGGGTTGTCGGGCGGGGGGAGGTTGGGGTTGTCGGGCGGGGGGAGGTTGGGGTTGTCGGGCGGGGGGAGGTTGGGGTTGTCGGGCGGGGGGAGGTTGGGGTTGTCGGGCGGGGGGAGGTTGGGGTTGTCGGGCGGGGGGAGGTTGGGGTTGTCGGGCGGGGGGAGGTTGGGGTTGTCGGGCGGGGGGAGGTTGGGGTTGTCGGGCGGGGGGAGGTTGGGGTTGTCGGGCGGGGGGAGGTTGGGGTTGTCGGGCGGGGGGAGGTTGGGGTTGTCGGGCGGGGGGAGGTTGGGGTTGTCGGGCGGGGGGAGGTTGGGGTTGTCGGGCGGGGGGAGGTTGGGGTTGTCGGGCGGGGGGAGGTTGGGGTTGTCGGGCGGGGGGAGGTTGGGGTTGTCGGGCGGGGGGAGGTTGGGGTTGTCGGGCGGGGGGAGGTTGGGGTTGTCGGGCGGGGGGAGGTTGGGGTTGTCGGGCGGGGGGAGGTTGGGGTTGTCGGGCGGGGGGAGGTTGGGGTTGTCGGGCGGGGGGAGGTTGGGGTTGTCGGGTGGTGGAGGGGTTGGGCTTGTCGGGTGGTGGAGGGGTTGGGCTTGTCGGGTGGTGGAGGGGTTGGGCTTGTCGGGTGGTGGGGGGGTGGGTTGGGTGGTCGGGTGGGTGGGGGGGGTTGGGGTGGTCGGGTGGGGTTGGGGTGGGGGGGGTTGGGGTGGTCGGGTTGGGGTGGTCGGGTGGGTGGGGGGGGTTGGGGTGGTCGGCGGGGGGTGGGGGTGCGTGTGGGTGTCGGGATTGGGGTGGTCGGGTGGGTTGGGGTGGTCGGGTGGGTTGGGTGGGTGGGGGGGGGTTGGGGTGGTCGGGTGGGTTGGGGTGGTCAGCGGAGGGGGGTTGGGGTGGTCGGGTTGGGGTGGTCGGGTGGGTGGGGGGTTGGGGTGGTCGGCGGGGGGTGGGGGTGCGTGTGGGTGTCGGGATTGGGGTGGTCGGGTGGGTGGGGGGGGTTGGGGTGGTCGGGTGGGTTGGGGTGGTCAGCGGAGGGGGGTTGGGGTGGTCGGGTTGGGGTGGTCGGGTGGGTGGGGGGGGTTGGGGTGGTCGGGGGTGGGGGGTTGGGGTGGTCGGCGGGGGGTGGGGGTGCGTGTGGGTGTCGGGATTGGGGTGGTCGGGTGGGTGGGGGGGTTGGGGTGGTCGGGTGGGTTGGGTGGGTGGGGGGGGGTTGGGATGGTCGGGGGTGGGGGGTTGGGGTGGTCGGCGGGGGAATGGGGTGCGTGTGGGTGTCGGGGTTGGGGTGGTCGGGGGGGGTTGGGGAGCGGGTGGGGGGGTGCGTGTGGGTGTCGGGTGGGTGGGGGGGGTTGGGGTGGTCGGGGGGGTTGGGGAGCGGGTGGGGGGGTGCGTGTGGGTGTCGGGGTTGGGGTCGTCGGGGGGTTGGGCTTGTCGGGGGGGGGTGGGGTGGTTTGGGAGTTGGGATTATCGGGGGTGGGGGGGTTGGTGATGTCGAGCCGGTGTCGGGGGCGGGGTTGAGGCGGGCGGGGCTGTGTGTCTCGATGCTACGAGCTAGCCTCCCGCCCTCACCTCACTCCGCTCCTGCTCCTTGCTTTTCTGGCCCTGCCGCTTCGCGTACCACAGGCCGATGTCTTTGCCTTTCAGGTGTCCGGGGTGCCGGCCCCGGCCTCTCCCGCCCGCCGAGCTTTCCCAGCCCCCAGCGGCCGAGGGCGCGCCCCCGCCGCCTCCTCCTCCTCCTCCTCCTCCGCCGCCGCCGCCTCCGCCGCCCCGCCAGTCTCTCCGATAACCTGAACTCATGGTGTTTGGGCAGCGAAACCCGCTCGGAGCCGGGGAGTGAGTAACGGCAGCAACCGGGAACCGGGAGGAGCAAAAAACCGCGGCGCAGCCTGATGGCGTCACAAGCTGCCGTCCACTGATTCTGACGTCACAGAGAGTTCTGACCACCCTGCCTGAGGTCAGCAAATACCCCCCTGTAGGAATAACCCCAGCACAAATACCCTCCTGTGGGAATAACCCTAGCACAAATACCCCCCATGAGAATAATCCCAGCACAAATACTCTCCATGAGAATAATCCCAGCACAAATACTCTCCTGTGGGAATAATCCCAGCACAAATACCCTCCTGTGGGAATAATCCCTGCACAAATACCCTCCCTGTGAGAATAATCCCAGCACAAATACCCTCCTGTGGGAATAATCCCAGCACAAATACCCTCCTGTAGGAATAATCCCTGCACAAATACCCTCCTGTGGGAATAATCCCCGCACAAATACCCTCCTGTGGGAATAATCCCTGCACAAATACCCTCCCTGTGAGAATAATCCCAGCACAAATACCCTCCTGTGGGAATAATCCCAGCACAAATACCCTCCTGTGGGAATAATCCCAGCACAAATACCCTCCTGTAGGAATAATCCCTGCACAAATACCCTCCCTGTGGGAATAATCCCCGCACAAATACCCTCCTGTGGGAATAATCCCAGCACAAATACCCTCTTGTGGGAATCATCCCAGCACCAATAACCCCCATGAGAATAATCCCAGCACAAATACCCTCCTGTAGGAATAATCCCAGCACAAATACCCTCCCTGTGGGAATAATCCCAGCACAAATACCCTCCTTGTGGGAATAATCCAGCACAAATACCCCCCATGAGAATAATCCCAGCACAAATACCCTCCTGTGGGAATAATCCCTGCACAAATACCCTCCCTGTGAGAATAATCCCAGCACAAATACCCTCCTGTGGGAATAATCCCAGCACAAATACCCTCCTGTAGGAATAATCCCTGCACAAATACCCTCCCTGTGGGAATAATCCCTGCACAAATACCCTCCCTGTGGGAATAATCCCCGCACAACTACCCTCCCTGTGGGAATAATCCAGCACGAATACCCCCCATGAGAATAATCCCAGCACAAATACCCTCCCGTGGGAATAATCCCAGCACAAATACCCCCCATGAGAATAATCCCAGCACAAATACCCTCCCTGTGGGAATAATCCCAGCACAAATACCCTCCCCGTGGGAATAATACCAGCACAAATACCCCCATGAGAATAATCCCAGCACGAATACCTTCCTGTGGGAATAATCCCAGCACAAATACCCTCTGTGGGAATAATCCCAGCACAAATACCCTCCCTGTAGGAATAATCCCAGCACAAATACACTCCTGTGGGAATAATCCAAGCACAAATACCCTCCCTGTGGGAATAATCCCAGCACAAATACCCTCCCTGTGGGAATAATCCAGCACAAATACCCCCCATGAGAATAATCCCAGCACAAATACCCCCCATGAGAATAATCCCAGCACGAATACCTTCCTGTGGGAATAATCCCAGCACAAATACCCTCTGTGGGAATAATCCCAGCACAAATACCCTCCCTGTAGGAATAATCCCAGCACAAATACACTCCTGTGGGAATAATCCAAGCACAAATACCCTCCCTGTGGGAATAATCCCAGCACAAATACCCTCCCTGTGGGAATAATCCAGCACAGATACCCCCATGAGAATAATCCCAGCACAAATACCCTCCCTGTGGGAATAATCCCAGCACAAATACCCCCCCTGAGAATAATCCCAGCACAAATACCCTCCCTGTGGGAATAATCCCAGCACAAATACCCTCTGTGGGAATAATCCCAGCACAAATACCCTACTGTGGGAATAATCCAAGCACAAATACCCTCCATGAGAATAATCCCAGCACAAATACCCTCCATGAGAATAATCCCAGCACAAATACCCTACTGTGGGAATAATCCCTGCACAAATACCTCCATGAGAATAATCCCAGCACAAATACCCTCCTGTGGGAATACTCCCAGCACAAATACCCTCCCTGTGGAAATAATAGCAGCACAAATACCTCTTTGTGGGAATAATCCCAGCACAAATACCCCCTGTGGGAATAATCCGAGCACAAAGACCCACTGTGGGAATAATTCCAGCACAAATACCCTCCATGGGAATAATCCCAGCACTAAAACCCACTGTGGGAATAATCCCAGCACAAATAACCTCTGTGGGAATAATCCCATCAGAAATATCATCATTGGGAATAATACCAGCACAAATATCCCTTGTGGGAATAATCCCCCTATAAATGGCCCCGTTTGGGAATAATCCCAGCACAACTACTCCACTGTGAAATAATACCTGCACAAATATCCCATGTAGTAATAATCTCAGCATAAATACCCCTTTGTGGGAATAACCCCAGAAATACCCCACATGGGAATAATCCCAGTGCAAATAAGCACCCACCACCCGCGCCCCCCCCCCCCAACCCCCAAACCTCTCACACACACACACACACACACACACCTGTGGGAATAATCCCAGCACAAATACCCATCTGTGGGGATAATATCAGCACAACAATCCCTTCTTGGGAGTAATCCCGGCACAAATACCCCATGTGGGAATTATCCCAGCATAAACACCCTCAGATGGGAATATTCCAAGAACATACACCCAATTGAGAATAATCCTAACACAATTACCCATTTGTGGGAATAATCCCAGCACATAGCTCCCAGTCGGGAATAGTCCCAGCACAAGAACCTCTTGTAAGAATAGCCCCAGCACAAATCCCAGCAGAAATATCCCCATGTGCAAATACTCCCAGCACAAATACCCCACTGTGGGAATAATACCAGCACAAACACCCCATGTGGTAATAATCCCATCAGAAATACCCTTATACAGGAATAATCTCATCAAAAACCAATAGAAAGGACTGAATGTAACCTCTATGGGAAAAATCCCAATAGAAAGGATTGGATGTTTTTTTCATTCATTCATGGGATGTGGGCATTGCTGGCTAGGCTACTATTTATTGCTCATCCCTAATTGCCCTTGTGAAGTGGTGGACTGCCTTCTTGAACCACTGCAGTCCATGCAGCGTAGGTTAGGGAGGGACTTGAAGGATTTTGACCCAGTGATTGTGAAGGGATGGTGATATATTTCCAAGCCAGGATGGTGAGTGCCTTAGAAGGGAAATTCCAGGTGGTGTTGTTCCCATGTGTCTGCTGTCTTTGTCCTTTGAGATGGTAGTGGTCTTGGGTTTGGAAGGTATTGTCAAAGGAGCCTTGGTGAGTTCCTGCAGACTATGTTGTAGATGGTACACACTTCCGCCACTGTTGGTCAGCGGTGAAGGGAGTGAATGTTTGTGGATGGCGGGCAAATCGAGCTGGCTGCTTTGTCCTGGATGGTGTCGAGCTTCATGAGTGTTGTTGGAGCTGCACTCATTCAGGCAAATGGAGAGCATTCCATCACACTCCTGACTTGTGCCTTGTAGATGGTGGACAAGCTTTGGGAGTCAGGAGAAACCAGTAGAAAGAATTGGATATGACCATGTAAAAATAATGCCAGCAGAAACTCCCCCCATGTAGGAAGAATCCCAGCAGAAAGAATTGGATATACCCTTCATTTGGAATAATCCCAGCAGAAAGGCTTGGATATATCTCCCATGCAGTAATAATTCCAGTAGAAAGGACTGGATATACTCCCTGTGTAGGAATAATACCAGCAGAAAGAATTTATCAAATGGTAGAGCAGGCTAGAGGGGCCGAATGGCCTACTCTTGCTCCTAATTTGTATGTTTGTATGTAAAACTGAAATAAAGCCACCATAAGTGAGGTGATAGGTTTTTGGGATAACAAGAGGCTAGAGGTGGAAGCATGCAGAATTCTCAGAATGCTAATATACCAATGCAAACCAATTTATCAACCCCTATAAAGTAATAACACAATTGTATATCAATAAATCAGTGTTAATTCATTTGTTATGCTATGCAGCCCTCATTTCCTAGCCTATGAAATCAGGGCTTCATGCATCATTGTGTGCACATAAAGAAAGAAAGAACTTGCATTGATGCAGTGAATTCCATGATTTAAAGATATCCCAAAATATTCTATAGCCAATTAAGTACATCTTGCAGTGTAGTCAGGGAAAGGGCAGACAATTTGCATACAGCCAAGTCCTACAAAGAAAAATGGTTAATATTTTTTCTCAGAAATTAAACTTTAGTCATAAAATTTTGCAAAAGTATATTACATAACAGCTCAAATTTGATCTTCCATAAAGTGCAACACAGTTCAATTGCTTGCAAGCGAGTGCAGGGCACTCTGAGGTGCCTCACTCCACCTACAATTACAGATTATATTTATAATACATTGCATGTCAAACATTCTATGGTGCATAGAGCCTAAAGGGTTTTCCAAAAAACCAGCTTCTCAGCATACAATGGTGCAAGGGCCTTAGGCTGTGACCTTTCCCCATTGCACAGGCTTCCCTGAGTTTTAGCATGTCCCTCAGGACATCGAGCTATAAATGCATCAAGGGAAAAATACTTGCAGAGCTGTGGGAAAGAGCAGGAGATTAGGATTAATCAGGCATAATGGGCTGAATGACCTCCTTCTGTACCAATCTATGAATCTACAAAATGACCAGACAATTTGTTATGGTGACATTGGTTTTGGGATAAATGTTGGCCAGGGCTCCAGGAGATCAGCCTTGATTACCCTTAGAAGGTGCCTTAGTTCACCAATTTAGCTGAAAGACGGCACTTTCGACAACACAAGGGGCAGAATTTTACGGTCCCATTTCAGGAGGGACGAGGCCATAGAATGCGGCGAGACATTCTAAACCCCATTGACTTCAGCGGCGACGTAAAATCCCACTGCCCTAAAATTCTGCCCTGTGTTTCCTGATTACTGCAACGAACTGTCAGATAATGCACTTAAATCTATGACCTTGGCCCAGATTTTTGTGGAGGCCAGAAGACTCCTCAGACCTTCAAAAATGGCCGATAGGGCCTACATGCAGAAGATCCGCCCCCATTTCTGATATCCGAATTTTGTTGGTAAGGAAAAGGAGGCAGGATGTGATTCACACAAGAGGGAATCCTAAACTCAGCAGGGGCCATTTGAACTCAGTGTTGAATTCAAACAGACCTCATTTTGGCTGTTGCAAGGACCTTAACCCGCAGTGCAGGAGTCAGAATTTTATGGAGTCGACAAATGCTCTCGAAGGGTATGTAAGGTCTGTGCTGAAGTTATTTAAATCCCCAGTCCTTTAAAAAATGAAAAATAAAACAGTCTGCAGGTGTCAATGAGAATTGAAGAAAACTGCCATATTATTTGATTGACAGACCACGTGGGATAGCATCTGTTTTAGCAGTTTCAATAGTTATTTGTTGTCATTGCTCTAAGGACTCTTCATAAATGCTTGGTTGATTTCCAAAAGTGACAATTATCTCAGCAGGGTGCGTTCTGAGTTCACAGCTTGACTGATAAGCTAAAGAGCCTATTAAAGGATTAACTGTCTTTGACGTCTGGTATAAATAGCAGTTTGTCAGTTTTTATAAAAGATTAAGCATTTGGGATTTTAAAAAAAATTTTGAGTAGACTTTCGTGAATGGAAGTATTTTTTGCTATCACGTCAGTATCGTGAAATCTGCATTAGATTTTTAGAACTTTATTTTATTTCATCTCCACATGGCTTCTGAAGTCTGCCCAGGGTGAGTACTGGATGGGTTGACATGAGTTGGCGTGGAGGTAGAAAGGGCCATGGGTGGGGGCATGTGTTGACAAGGTTATAAAGGACCATGGGGGTGGCTGTTAAATCCAACACTCAAAGGTTTAGGAAAAAATGAAACCAGCCTGTACCTTAAGACAAGCTTATTCCCAAGACTGCAGAGCAAATACACAGACTCTTCCAGTTCCCTCCAACACCCAGTATCAGCACCTTTTTAATGTTCTTGTAATGAAGCCCTAATACTTCCCCAATTGGGGACACTTGCTCTTGATTACCAACTTAAAACATGTACTGTATTGTAGCAAAATTACAACACTAGCAGATTCCCTTACTTTTATTTAAAGAAAAAAATAACATGTACATTTTCTATCCAGACAAAAAAAGTGAAGACAGAGAAATAAGTCACAGATTTTCAAAACTCACATCCTGTGTCGGCCATCTTCTAATACCGCTAGTACCACTGCGAGTACTCTTTTTGGTGAAACAATTTGATAACTGTTGCCTTGTGCCAACCGACTGGAGCCTAAAGATTTCCTTTTTCTCCACCATTTGTTTTGGACTCGCGGTATCAATCCCTAATTTTTTTTTCACTCGCACTCTCTGTGGAGTGTATGTCATCCCAAAGGGATTGATTGTCAATGGGCGGAATTTTCCGTGCCCGCTGGTGTCAGTTGTGCCCGGCGGCATGAGCGGACGATATGACGAGAAGGCCAGAAATTGGGTTCACAACGTCGGTGAAATCCGTTTGCGGTTGCCCGCTCAACTCGTCTGTGGCGGGACGCGTTTCCCACCATCGGACGCCGGGAACCTCATTGTAATACGTTTGCATATCATTATAAGGCCAGCCTGCCGGAATCATCCCCCCCCCAATCCCCCGCTGGATCGTCCACCCTTGTTGGCGCGATTGCACGCCCACGTAGAACACATCTTGACAAGTGCGATGCGCAGAAGTTGGGACTTACCGCCAGGGCCTTGCTCACATTGTGGACATCCAAGAAGCAGAAGATATTGGAGCCCGACAGCATTGGCACCCTGGAGGGATGTCCATAGCATGCCGTGTGGATTCTCATGGACATGGGTCCGACGTGAAGCAGCTCACGGAAGTTGGAAACTCGCCATTGAGGGTCTGCTCACAACAGATGATGGTTGAGGGGGAAGGAGAGGTAGATCCAGCTGTGTTTGGGGAAGGAAGATATATCGGAGGGGTGGAGGGGAAGGTCTAGGATTGACTAGAAGAGGAAGAGCTGTTGGAAGGGGTGAGGTTGGAAGGCAGGGGAACGGAGGTGTCTGGGGTTGAGGTTGGGGGGGAACATAGGTGTCGGGGGGGAGGCTAGGGGAAGATGGAGTGCAGGGTCAGGAGGGGCGGTAATGGGGGAGAAGATGGCAACTGGGGAGGTAGGCGTGAGGGGTGGGTATAAGGTGTAAGGGAAGGAGTTCGGAGCAGGGAAGGAGTGTGGAGAGGGGACGGAGTCCGGGGGGGAGGAAAGAGTGCAGAGAGGGGAGGGAGTAAAGGTGGAGGAAGGAGTCGGGAAGGGAGAAGGACTAAGGCTGGAGGAAGAAGTAAGGCTAGAGGAAAGGACGGAAAGAAGTAAGGGTGACTGAAGGAGTCAGATAGGGGGAAGGACTAAGCGGGGAGCGGGGATGGAGAGGGGCTGGGGGAGGAGATTCCAAGGGGGGAAGGGGTCCGAAGTGGGGGAAAACATCCAGGTGGTCATGCAAGGGAGGGCTCTGATGAATCCATGGCTGCCTCCTGAGCAAACTGAGGGTGGGCGTGGTACAAGGGAATGATGAGAATGCCCAAGGGCAGAGTGAGGTCGGGTGGGAGATTGAGGGTTTAACGGTAGCGCTAGGAGGGACAGCAAGGGTGGATGATGGGGCCTTGGAGGTAGACACGGACCCTGGGGGTGAGAAGGAGGAGGTCGGGGAGGCGAACGTGGATGGAGGTGGGATTTTCGGGAAGGAAGGGTACATGTGCACCTTGACATTTCCAAAGGAAAAGGGTTGTGGCTGGTAGGTCACAGAGGAGAGGTGGAAGGTGATGCCAGGGAGGTCAACAGTGATGGGAGCAAGGTACTGGGTGACTGGGGGAGAGAAAAGCACAGGGGAGCATATGAAAAATGAATCACCACCACGCGGTCCAAATCGAAAGTGAAATGGCAGTTGTGGTGGGAGAGATTAGGTGCTGCATGGGAGTGTGATGAGTGGGTGGGTGGAGCTGCAGATCAGCTCAGATGGACAACTGAAAATGAACCTCAGCAGGCAGCATTGAAAATGTTCAGGATATTGAGGTTAATGTTGCTTAGTCAAGCTGCGACCCCTCCTTGCCTGTTGAAGTCTTTCCAGGCTTCTCCTGTTAGATCCCCTGTATGCCCCATCTGATGTCGTATCCAGCATACGTTAACGTGTCCTCATCCAGGATTCATCACCCGATCCCTTACTATAACTCGGGCTACGCTTCCTTATTTTTCATTCTTGTACTCTGTTCTCCCGGTCCATGGCCTTCACCGCTTGTCTATCATCCTGGACTTTCAGCCAATTCTTATATTTACCAGTAGATTTTCCTGTCTGTCCCATTATAGTTGCACCCCTCTAGTTATCCAAGTTTTCTCGACGGTACAATACCCAGGAACTCATTTTGGTCACCTGAACTTGGGACAAAATAACCCCTTCCTGTTTATCACAATCAGATTTTCTACTGATATCTAACTCCTGATCTATCATATCTTGTCCCTCCGGCTCTGTCCGACAAAATATATGAGTATGCAATGCACACGTGCTTCATCATCTGCTATCACTGGACTCAAACTCCCTGTTTATGATATGGCAGGTGGCAGTTGTTGGGCTGATCAAAACCCAAAGGGAAACTTGGCTAAACTATAACAACGATTTGCAATTTGAATTTTTATTAGGAGAAGGTATGTGTACCGAAATCAGAAGGAAAGATTCCACTACCACTTTTGGAGATTTTAAATATTAAATTAAAGCATTTATTAATGAAAGAAAAGAAAACTTAATCATACAAGATTACAGTTACACAGTTAAATTTAGTCTTATAATATTTCCTGACTCGCAAATAAACACCCTTTTCCAGCCAAATGTCTTTATAGATTCTTCAGCTATAAATCATCCAGTAATATTACCGCATGGCAACCATTGTTGCTATAGAGGTGGTATGTCTCAAACTTCTCTCTCCCTTTTCCTCGACAATGAAAATCCAGGACTTGTAACAAAATTTCACTTTTATGGAACTTCTCTGGGGTGGCTAGAAGCTGCTATTTCACAGTACGCTCTTCAAGATCTCACAGAGTCACACCATACAGCTTTCAATCTTTCCTTAAATATGTTTTCCTCTTTCATCTTTACCTATTGTTCTCACACCTCTTTGAAACTCAAACCCTTTCAAATATAAGATATTTCATGTTTCCATCTTGTTTTTGCTTTTGGGCCACATGGACTGCAGCGGTTCAAGAAGGCAGCTCACCGCCACCTTCTTAAGGGCAATTAGGGATGGGCAATAAATGCTGGCCCAGCCAGTGAAGCCCATATCCCATAAATAAATTTAAAAAAAATGGTATCCCCACTATTTGTTTACCTATGAGCTCCTGCAAGATGCAAACATTTTCCTTGTCACCTTCTGATCCCATTTTGAAATTCAAACAACCTCTCAGCTTATCTAAAAAATGCAACTGTTATCTGTAAACTATTTACTTGTACCCCAAACTTAACACCTCTAACATTTTCATGTTTTAGATGTTGCAGTCTGACTGTCTTCAGTCTAATTAAATTCTAAACACACACACACACACACACACACACACACACACACACACACACACACACACACACACACACACACACACACACACACACACAGACATATACTCATAGCCCCCACAAACCTGCTTCACAGTATCCCACAGTAATATTGGTAAAATGATATTTTCTTTTCACCAGCACAATTCCTTCATAGCAGTCACCATCATCATTCTCAACATCAGAATTGTTTGTTTCATGCATTGCTTCAAAAACATGATACTTTTGCTGAGGGCAGTTCATTACATAATGACACCGATAACACTGATTAATTATTCCCATACATTTCTCAAGTTCAAGTGCCTATGGTTTCCAGCCCAGAGCAGCCTTTTATCTCGATTCTCAAATTGGCTAAAGGTGCAGCCATCTTCAGGCCGCCTATCAACACCATGTCTTTGTACAGAAATCTGCATCAAACTTCGGTAACAATGGAGTCTTCCATCCTTTGCTTTACAGCAGAGCTGTCTGTGTTGATAGGAAAACAGCTGGAAATGACTGCTTCCCTGGAAAAAATTTTTAGAGCAGCAGCTATTTGGTCTAAGAGCGAGTTTTCTTCCATGAAGTTGAACCTCCGCCAAAACCAAAAGTCTATCAAAAGTCAATACAGACTCCAGGAGCTCAAGGTTAAACTTTTTCAGTCATTTATACCACTTATTAAAGCCCATAATATACTCCTCCATGGGCTGATTGTCTGTCTTCCTGAATCAATCAAAAGTTGACCATGCCTCACATGCTACCAACAACTCATCTTTTTTGTAAAACTGATCCAAAAATTGTAATAGAAGGGTTCATCCCTCTTCGGTGTCCAAGTCATCCACATCCATTTTCTAAAATACTTAACTGCTAATTGTACTCTTTTCTGGTAATGACAATGCCAAAGCCATACCATGGTTCCTCCAGGATAAGCAGGCAACCTGTGTCCACATTTCCACCTGATTTTTCCATTGCTGACATAGTTCAGACTCAGAAAAAAAAATGGTGGATAGTCAAAGCTTGTAATTTTGCATCTGCCTTCTGACATCCTGTACCTGAGGTTGGCAGGGGTGGCATGTTTCTTTTTTCTCTCAGAGGATAGAGGCAAAATGTCTTATGCAACAAACAATAACCAGAGCTCAATCTTCATCCTCTGATGCCATGTCAAACCCACTATTCATATGTTCAGGATTAGTGAGTCTGAAGCCAGCCTGTACTTTAAGACAGGTTTATTTCCAAGATTGCAGAGTAAATACACAGGCTCTTCCAGTTCCCTCCAACACCCCAGTGTCAGCAACATTTTATACTCTAGTAATGAAGCACTAATACTTTATTCTTTATGACCAACTTAAAGCATGCACTCATTGCAGCACAGTTCCAACATTAACAATCGGTGGGAGGGCATGAGTTGGCATGGAGGTATAACAGCCATGTGGGATCGGTGAAAGGTGGTGTGGAGGTGTGAGGGGTGAGGGCTGGAGGGCCTAAAATCTGATAGCACCACCGAGGGGAAGTCCCAAAGAACCGAGGAAGTGGGTTATTATCCTAGTCCCTTTTTGGGACTATTCCAGTTCAGGTGTATTGCATGGATGATCACTGTCACTTAAGGTTTGAGAAAGACAGGCCTCGCAGACACTTAAATGTGTTTGAAGATCTGATCTAGCTCTTCACAAAGGAAAGGAACCACCAGAGAATACCACCGTCTTCCAGATAGCCTTTTTTTTAACAAGTTTTAGCTAGATGATAACAACCCAGATATTGTAAGGGTCCAGCCATCTCTCCTCAACAATGTACCTCTTGACTGAAGAGTGTTCGGAGATCTGTTTTTGAGTTTGGATACAGAAGACTATAGGATACAATATATTTTTAAAATTATATTAGAGTTTATTAAAGAACCAAACACGCAATTCACTTTTGATGGTAATTCAAGAGCAATATCAATAGCTCTAGAAAAAGCTAAGTATAATCTTGTTTCTAAAAAAGAATCCTGGTCTTATTAATGTTACATAGATATTTAGGATATCCATCAATATTAAAGGTAGTATTTACCTTAAATCCCTAAATAGAAAGCTACCTAGTATAGCAAGGATACCTCTATCCCAATTAAGTGGAGAACTATCATCACTGCACTACAGCAGCTATCTTTACCTTGGGAGACATTGAAGTGAATCGAATTAATCTAAAAATCCTACTGTGTGGTTCTAATATTTATACCCTAAAAGAGCTAAACCAGCAGGAAGCCTGCCGAACACCCATGCTAGGTAACATCCTTTGTTTTTCATCAAAATCCTTCATTTTTAGTCAACATCCTTCAATCAAACAAGATACTGAGAGGTGCAGACAGTGGTCAGTTCTCTGCAACATCCAGTTTTCAAGTCAGACAGCATCTGTGGAGAGGAACACAGTTAACATTTCGAGTCCGTATGACTCATCACCAGAGCTAAAGAAAAATAGAAATGAGGTGAAATATAAGCCATTTGAGACGGGTGGGACAGGTAGAGCTGGATAGAGGGCCAGTGATAGGTGGAGGCAAAGAAGAGATTGCCAAAGATGTCTTGGACAAAAGGACAAAAGGGTGTTGATGGTGGTGATATTGGCTAAGGAATGTGCTAATGGTGACATTAAGGGTAGAACATATTTTTCTTTTCCCACCTATTTCTATTATTTTAAAATTTATTTCTATCCATTGTTTTATCTCCACCTTTTAGCCCATTTCAATCCCTTCCCCCTAATCCACTCTCACTAGGGCCATCTGTCTCTTGCTCATCCTGCTTTCCACCCTTAATGTCACCATTAGCACATTCCTTAGATAATATCACCACCATCAACACCCCTTTGTCCTTTTGTCTATGACATCTTTGGCAATCTCTTCTTTGCCTCCACCTATCATTGGCCCTCTATCCAGCTCTACCTGTCCCACCCCCCCCCTCAATCAGCTTATATTTCACCTCATTTCTATTTTTCTTTAGTTCTGATGAAAAATCACACGGACTCGAAACGTTAACTGTATTCCTCTCCGCAGATGCTGTCGGACCTGCTGAGTTTTTCCAGCTATTTTTGTTTTTGTTTCAGATTTCCAGCATCCACAGTGTTTTGCTTTCATCCAGTTTCCAGGATTCGGTTAACAAGTCATTTAGGGTCATCCTTAAGGTTATCTACTGTTAGATTGTAGTATCTTACAAATTATCAATCACTTGCTGAAGTGATGTAAGTGAGGTGAGTATTCCTGTTTGTTTCAGAACTGCCTTGTGTCAGAGGATATAGCACATTCTACGCTACAGAATGTTGCCCTTGAGCACACAATTATGCCTAGGATTTTAAACTTTTTTCTTTGGTCCAGCAGATGAACTCTGCTTTTAATTTGAACACTGATCATTGGAGAATCACTCTTTTTAATCTTATAACTCCTTAATTCTAGTTGAATTCTCTTATAACTTTGTAATCATAGCTGCTATCCTCCACATTCTAACTAGTCTGCCTCGACACTCACCCATACCCATGATCGCCGACACTCTGCTTTCAGGGTAGGCGGGCACGACTCTATCCCACATCCTTCACTCCCTCCATGGCCCTCTAGAGTGAAGATCGCAATATTCAAACGTCTTTTATCCAAGATGAATCCAGTGAGTTTGGGAGTTTTTCCAACTCGAGCTACTCACCTCAGCAGCTGAAACCTGGCCCCTTGTGCCTGAGTCAGTCGTGTCATTTTCCAGCAAGCAGTTGTTTATTGATAAAATTGTCAATCAGTATGGAAAAAAAAGATAAGGAAGGAGAAAATGAACCCCTTCATATTAAATGTGTCAAGTACTGTTTGAAGCTGTCTAAGAATTTTTAATTCTAATTAAGTGTGAAGACCTATGACTCAGAAGCATTAATAGTAAGGAAAATTTGTAATTACTTTAAAATGTTCGGGGAATCTGTGATTGCTTTTAAAAATGTTGAACAGATCTTTTAAGAATTTGTATCACCTGTAAAGGGATCAATTATAACTTTTGGATACAAGAAATACTGCTTCATGTAACCTGGTGATCCTTGACCTAGAAGAACTACCAATAGGAAGGAAGTTAAATATGGAGGCTGTGTGGCACACAGACACAAAGAGAAAAGAGAACGGCTGGAGAAAGGAGAGGTGGTCAAGCCGAGTTGGAGTGCTGGATTCTTGAGTGGTCAGACAGTGCTTGACGACGATGAATGGTAGAATGCCCAAAATAAGCCACACTGTTTGGAATGCTATCAGGACCGATGGAGATAAGAGTTAAGAACGTTCCAGAAAGTAATTAGGAAAGCTAATAGAATGTTATTGTTTTTTGTGAGGGGAATTGAATACAAAAGTAGGGAGGTTATGCTTCGGTTGTACAGGGCATTGGTGAGACCACATCTGGAGTACTCTGTGTAGTATTGGTCTCCTTTTTTAAGGAAGGATGTAAATGCATTAGAAGCAGTTTAGAAAAAGTTTACTAGGCTAATACCAGGAAAGGGCAGGTTGTCTTATGAGGAAAGGCTGGACAGGTTAAGCTTGTAACCATTGGAATTTAGAAGAGTAGGAGGTGACTTGATCGAAATCTTTAAGATCCTGAGGGGTCTTGACAGGATGTGGAGAGGAGGTTTCCTCTTATGGGAAAATCTAGAACTAGGGGTCATTGTTTAAAAATAAGGAGTCATTCATTTAAGACATAGATGGTTACTTGGAACCCTCTTCCTCAAAAGGTAGTGGAAGCAGAGTCTTTGAATATTTTTGAGATGGAGCTAAATAGATCCTTGATTAACAAGGGGGTGAAAGGTTATTAGGGTAGGTGGGAAGTTACAATCAGCTCAACCATGATCTTATTGAATGGCTTGAAGGGTCAAGTGGCCTATCCTGCTTTTAGTTCGTATGTTGGTATGTAAAGAAATGTGCCATATAGGGAAGATTGCATGGGCAGTACCATGTTTACGCGGAAGTTGTTGCCTGTGGAGAATTAATTGGCTGTCCTTGAAGGAAAGGGACTGGAACTATACTTGAAAGAACTGTGTGACTGAAGCTGGGGCGATGCAGGTGGACTGGATTGCCTACTACCTCTGTGACATAGTCATTATTTTATCTGCTGTTCCATGTGTAATTTATATTTTGTGCCAGCGGTGATTTGCCTGTTAAATCATGTTTGATTCATGTTAAAGTAAAACAACAAAGAGTAAAATCTTGTCCAATAATTAGGGGTTGTTCAGTAAATATGGTTATTTTGGTTTATGCACGAGAATTTTAACAGGTGGCTACAAAGCCAAGTCATGACTTGGTCTGACAAGTGACTTGTTGTTGCTCAGATCCATTCAGGAACCAGCATGTTAAATTCCCCTGGGAATCTCAGCCTACACACAGTGAGATTGTCATGAGATGTTACATAGTGACAGACAGAATCTACAGCTCAGAAGCTGGCTATTCAGAACAATTATCTTATGCCAATATTTATGTTTGACAAGAGCCTCTTCCCACCTCCTCCTCAGCCTACTATTCTTTTTCTTTTTTTTTATGTATTTACCTAGCTTCTGTTTGCTTACATTGGTGTTAGTCACATCAACTGCTCTATGTGGCAGCGAATCCCACATTCTAACAATTTTCTGACTAATGAGGTTTCTCCTGAATTCCTTATTGGATTTAATTTTGTTTTACTGAATAATTGTCATGTCGACAGGTGCCAAATTGTGATGATGATGCAAATAAAAAAAGTAATCACAATTCATAGCATAGTTATAGACAATCACTAAAATAAAACTAAGGTATAAAGTAACAAACGGATTGCACGGTTATGAATATTTCAGTCTACCAGTAATTATAATACAGTGTAAAGTGTAGGTCTCCTTAATTTACAGATTAAAAATGAGAGGTCCACTGCACTCCACATTTTGTATTTAAGTGCATAGATCCTATATTGTCAGGCTGAGTTCCTTAAATTCTTAATCACTTATATACTATTTATGAGTTTTATAAGGTAGGGGATCGGATGATCTCGTAGTCTTTTTGTTAATAGCTATTCATTAATTCATTATCTATTCCTGACTATCTTTCATTTATGATACCTGAACCTGCAACAAATCATCTGGCCCACTGAGCAATAATTTAAAATTAAGATTTATGTGAGGAAAATGATACTGCAGGAGTTCATGCTGCGCTTCCACTCTTCAATGGTTTGGTGCTTAATTAATTGTCGAATTTTTAGGTAGGTTTCTTCAGTATCTGAGTTTACCTTAACACATTACAGGAACACAGGAACTGGAGTAGACCATTCAGCCCCTCAAGCCTGTTCTCCCATTCAATTACATTATGGGCAGAATTTTTGCCCTCGTCGGGCGGGCGGGCGGGCGCAGCTGGTGGGCCCTGGATTGGTTATGAAGCCGACCGCCACCCGTGATCAGGTACCAACATGTGTTTCGCAGTGGCTTGGCCAATTAACAGCCAGCCAGCATGAAATGCCGGGGTGGGGGCGGGAGGAGCGCGAGCAGAGGTGCGCGCAGTAAAAGTTCCCTGAGGCAGCCCCGAAAACTGAAGAATTTTGAAAATAAAAAATAAAGAAATTAAAAACGTCAATAACATGTCCCCTCACGTGACTCTGTCACACGAGCAGGGACATGTTAGAAATTAGTTTGAAATTTTTTCATTCTTTTAAATCACTGAATGATAGCTCATCCCGCCTGTGGATGAGGTTTCGCAAAAAAAATCCAAAGGCCGCTCGGCCTTTTTGCCCGCCTGCCAACTGTGAGGTTGGATGGGCAGTGAAAAATTTCACTGAATTAGAACTTTAATGGCTTTAAGAGGCCTGTTAATTGTTGGCAGGTGCACCGCTGGCTCCTACGCATGCCCGCCGATCGAAATATAGCGCAAAGACATCGGAACGCTTGCCCGGCATCATTGCATGTCATATTATGCTCATTCAGGTCGGGCGTGCGCCTGCCTGACAATCGCAATACTCTGCCCTATGCCTGATCTGTATCTTAACTCCATCTACCCACCTTGGGTTTGTGGCTCTCTCATAACAAAAGTCTTTCAATCTCAATTTGAAATTTTCAATTGACCCCCAGCCTCAGAGATGGGGAGGGAATTCCAGATTTCCACTAACTTTTGTATGAAGAAGCACTTCCTGGCATCACCCCTAAACAGCAGACCTTTAATTTGAAAGTTATGCCCCTTGCCCTGGACTCCTCCACCAGAGGAAACAGTTTATCTCCATCTACCTTCCCAAATCCTTTAATCATCTTAGGCACTTTAATGAAATTGCCGCTTAATCTTCTATGCTTAAGGGGATAACAAACCGAGCCTATGCAATCTGTTTTTATAAATTAACCTTTTTAGCCCCTTTATCTTTCCTGTAAATCTGTGCTGCACACCCTCCAAAGCCAATATATCCTTCCTGATGTATGACACCCAGAACTGAACAGTTACTTCAGATGCAGTCTAATCAGAGCTTAATACAACTGTTACATAACTTCTAATCCTTTATATTCCAGCCACCTTGGGGTAAAGGTCAACGTCTCATTATTTTTCTACCTGACCACTAAACACTATCCCTTTAAGTCCGAAACATTTTCAAGGTGTCAAGGTTGGAATGTACTAAAAGGTCAATACTCAACTGAAATAGTGAGGCAATCCTGTCAATTGAAAAATAATTGGTGCGACTGTTCTTTGTACAGGTCACCACAGTACAAAAAAAATATCACAATTACTGAAAGAACGCAGAAGAGAGAATCTAGAATGATTGACAGGATGGATTAAGAGGAGCGATTATGCATATTCATCATGTTCTTACTGGAAGAGAGAAGGGTGAGAGGTGATATGACTACTGCCTTTAGGATTCTGAAGAGACTAAATACTGTAGACCATGACAGGCTGTTTCATCTTGTTCACAATAGTAGAGTCAGAGGATATGGCCTGCCCATGAAGGAGCTAAATTTCCAAACTAATCTGTGGAAGCAATATTTCAAAGATAGAGTGGCCAATCAAAGGAAGGTTCCCTAGAAAGCAGTTAGCGTTGATCCATTCGTATGAAAATTAGATAGATTCCTTTCAGAAAATAACAGCCCAGATTTTCTACAAAGCTGCAATCATCATCGGGTTGCTGCTCTGCTCGAATTGTTCTGCACTCTGACGCTGCTCCACTTCTCTGGCTGGGTCTTCAGAGCTTGGTTTCTCCAGAAATGTAGAGTGCACAGTCCCTCAAAGAACCCCAGTGCAGCACTGCAGTGTCGGGGGGAAGGGACAGGACGCGCTTCATTTTTATGGCACTAGCTGCCATAAAGTATGTTTAAATGTCCAGTGTGAATTTCTAAAAGTTCATTTACAGGATGTGGATATTGCTGGCTAGGCCAGCATTTATTGCCCATCCCTAATTGCCCTTGAAAAGGTGGTGGTGAGTTGCCTTCTTGAACCGCTGCAGCCCATGTGGTGTACACCCACGGTGCTATTAGGGACCGAGTTCCAGGATTTTGACCCAGCGACAGTGAGGGAACGGTGATATATTTCCAAGTCAGGATGGTGAGTGGCTTGGAGGGCAACTTCCAGGTGGTGGTGTTGCCATCTATCTGCTGCCCTTGTCCTTCTACTGGTCGTTGGTTTGGAAGGTGCTGCTTAAGGAGCCTTGATGATTTTCTGCAGTGCATCTTGTAGATGGTACACACTGCTGCCATGTTCATTGGTGGTGGAAGGAGTGAATTTTGTGGAAGGGCTGACAATCAAGCAGGCTGCTTTATCCTGGATGGTGTCAAGCTTCTTGAGTGTTGTTGGAGCTGCACTCATCCAGGCAAGTGGAGAGTATCCCATCACACTCCTGACTTGTGCCTTGTAGATGTTGGACAAGCTTTAGGGAGTCAGGAGGAGAGTTACTCTCCGCAGGATTCCAAGCCTCTGACCTGCTCTTGTAGCTACAGTATTTATATGGCTAGTCCAATATTAGTTAGCAAATTCATGTATGGGTGAGTGGAAGAATGAGTGAATGGGTAGGCTGGTAGGATGTGTAGGTAAGGTAAGTGGGTAAGTGGGCAGGGTAGATGGGATAAGTGTGTAAGTGGGTAGGGTGGCAGTGGGTGAGGGGGCAGGTGAGTAGGGTGACACTTGGGTAGGGTGACACTTGGGTAGGGTGGCACTTGGGTAGGGTGGCACTTGGGTAGGGTGGCATGCGAGTATGGCAGCAGATGCATAGGGTGGCAGGTGGGTGAAGTGGGTAGGGTGGGTCGGGGGTAGTGGGGCCAGATCATGGTTCAGGGGGGAGTTGGGGGATAGTGTGAGTGACTGGGGGTTAAGCTCGGTAGTTATCCAAGAGTTAGACTGGGAGTTTTCTGTCTAACATTTCCTGGGTAATTATTCAGGTAAGACCCACGGAACTGTCAGAGGTCTCTGACTCTAACTCAGAGTCGAAAACATTTGTGGAGTGTCCCAGGGAGCAGGGGAATTTGATGTTCAAACTTCCCGGCCAATTCCCATGGAAGTTAAAAACAAAAAACTGCGGATGCTGGAAATCCAAAACAAAAACAGAAATACCTGGAAAAACTCAGCAGGTCTGGCAGCATCGGCGGAGAAGAGCACAGTTGACATTTTGAGTCCTCATGACCTTTCAACAGAACTAAGTAAAAATAAGAGAGGGGTGAAATATAAGCTGGTTTAACGTGGGGGGATGGAGAGGGGGGTGCGTGGTTGTAGGGACAAGCAAGCAGTAATGGGAGGAGATAACCAAAAGATATCACAGACAAAAGAACAAAGAGGTGTTGAAGGTGGTGATATTATCTAAAAGAATGTGCTAATTAAGAATGGATAGCAGGACAAGCAAGGTACAGATAGCTCTAGTGGGGGTGGGGTGAAATAAGACTAAAAGGGCATAAAAGGTATAGATTTAAAAATAATGGAAATAGGTGGGAAAAGAAAAAACTATATAAATTATTGGAAAAAAACAAAAGGGAGGGGGAAGAAACAGAAAGGGGGTGGGGATGGAGGAGGAGAGAGTTCAAGATCTAAAGTTGTTGAACTCAATATTCAGTCCGGAAGGCTGTAAAGTGCCTAATCGGAAGATGAGGTGCTGTTCCTCCAGTTTGCATTGAGCTTCACTGGAACAATGCAGCAAGCCAAGGATGGACATGTGGGCAGGGTGGAGTGTTAAAATGGCAAGTGACAGGGAGGTCTGGGTAATGCTTGCTGACAGACTGAAGGTGTTCTGCAAAGCTGTCGTTTCTTCTACATTGGAGAGACCAAACGCAGACTGGGTGACCGCTCCCATGGAAGTTATTAGGACTTCCGCGGAGTCTGGATGCACATCTTGGGCTGTATGTCTGGTCTCCAACGATCCAGAGGCCATAAAATTTGGGTCAACATTTTGGGAGTTAGCATGTGAGCCAGCACATGCAGTAAGTGTTGGGAGGAGAAAGATAACTTTGGGCTGATAGTTCACAAAGCTCTCTATCATTCAGTTTTCCTCACTACATGTCTAGACCTCTTTTGACTAAATGACAGAGATTGATTTCTCTGATTCATCACCAACTCCTTTCTTGTATCATGCAATTACCATAATAGCAGATTGATGTTTTTCATATAGTAATTCCATTGTTTCTAAGCTGTAATGCTTACTTTCCTTCTCTTTGCCCTCAGGGCTAATCCTATCCTCTTTCGAAGGCATTAACTCATGCTGGGGTATTGTTCCATGAATGCCAGCGAACCTTCACCATCTCAATTCAAGTGTTCGTTCCTCATGTGTGAGCG
Organism: Carcharodon carcharias; assembly: GCF_017639515.1. Taxonomy (NCBI): domain Eukaryota; kingdom Metazoa; phylum Chordata; class Chondrichthyes; order Lamniformes; family Lamnidae; genus Carcharodon; species Carcharodon carcharias. The sequence continues at coordinate 14,838,396 of NC_054468.1, read as the reverse complement.
CACACACTGAACAGAAGCACAGAATTCAACCATAGTCGGGGTTGGATCACAGTAGAACACAAATCGGTCCTCGCACACTTGCACTTTCTCACTGAATAATAATTGGGAACAGGAATTGTGGCTGATTTTACCTTGCAAAACCAAAATTGAGAAAATGGTTTATAAAGCATACGGGATCCTGGGCTTTGTAAATAGGGGCATAGAGTACAAAAGCAAGGAAATTATGATAAACATGTATAAAACACTGGTTCAGCCCAAACTGGTGTATTGTGTCCAATTCTGGCCACCATACATGAAAAAAGATATGAAGGCATTAGAGAGGGTGTTAAAAAGATTCATGAGAATGGTTCCATGGATAAGGAATTTCAGTTGTGAGGATAGATTGGAGAATCTGGGGCTGTTCCCTTTGGAGAAGAAGATTAAGAGAAAATTTCATGGAAATGTGCAAAATCATGAGAAGTCTGCTTGGAGCAAATAGGGAGAAACTGCTCCCATTGGTGGAGGGGTGGAGAACCAGAGGACAAAAGCAAAGGCATCATAAGGAAAAACTTGATTTTTTTCGGGTGTGGTTGGGATCTGGAATACCCTGCCTGAGAGTGTGGTGTAGGCAGCTTCAATGGAGGCCTTCCAAAGAGAATTGGATAATTATTTGAAGAAATAAATTTGCAGGGCTACGGGGAAAAGGTAGGGGAGTGGGACTGTTCTTGCAGAGAGCCACATGGACACAGTGGGCCAAATGGCTTCATTCTGTGCTGTAGTAAATTTGTGGTTCTATGGGCTGGAATCCATAGTGCTGCGGTGCTGCGATCCCCACTCCACCATCCCCCTCACACACCCCGGCTAAAAGGAAGCCCACCCACGATCCTGAAGGCTGCCCAGCAGCAATTTAATGCTAGGAGCAGTGTCAATTGCTTAAGACAAGACTTCCAACCCTTATACAAGAGGAGGCTCCACTTTAGAGAGCTGCCAGCCAATTGGATAATCCGGCAGCTCTGTTGTCCCAGCAGGGCCAGTCGTGAGATGTGGCCATTGCTGGGATTACAGGTGGTCCTACCACACCAAGCAACCCAGGTAAGTCAGGGTTCAGGGTCTTAGTGAAAGGGGGGTGAGGGAGATAGGGGTGCCGGGTTCAGGATGTCCAAGGGGAGGGTTGAAAATGGGATGACCTGGAAGGAGGATGCCTCCATTGAGCCAAGGAGACCCACAGATCAGGTGCCTCCCACTGATGCTGGACCGTCTAGCCAGGTTTCACACTTGGTGTGATCTCCCCCTATCACAGGTAAAATAGTGACAGGGGTAGTATGAGGCCTCAATAGGCCCAAAGGCAGACGGGCTGCCTGACACACCTCCTACCCCTGTAAAATGTTAGACAGTTCAGGGCCGAGCGAGTTTGTGGGAAGGCCACCTTTTGGAATTTACGTGCCGCCCTTCTGCCCTACCGACCACTCTCATGACCTTCAAACTTGCTGGCGGAGGAGCAAAAAATCCAGCCCTATGATTCTATCAGTCACTTAGATTTATTGTAGCTGCTTTCACTGTTGCCCTGAACGAGGTAAGCTGAGGCATTGCAGTCCGGGCAAAAAACCTAAATATCCAGTCTCAATTACTGTGGTAGTTATGGTTTTATCTAAAGTCAAATATACCTTTAAGAAGAAAGCAATTAAGGAAGATCACACGACCTTAGTATCCAATAGGAGAGTAGCATGGACTACCTCAGTAGTTAGCAGTGGTGTAGTGTAAAGATAGAGTTTGAAGTGAAAGCACATGTTTAGCTGCTGCTGAGCACATTTGTAAATAAACTAAGTGTTTCCACCCAAGAAGCGTCTGCTAATCAACTCTATCAATAGTACCAACTTGGCTGCCACTCACAACAAACTGGCAATGAGGATCCACAGGATCCAACAAACTGGGGTTGAGGATAAAACAAGTTTAACGGAAGAAATCAAGAGAAACGAAATTGGCACTGTACCTCGCGCAGTAATTGTAAGTAGAAGTTCCATTCAAATCGATGAAGTTATTCCCTTTCAGAATGCTGCAATTCAGAAAAATTGATCCTTTTGATCCAGCAATGGATGATTGGTCTCATTACATTGAACATCTTTTCCCAAGCGAACAAGATTATGGGGAAGAGAAGAGGCGAGCAATCCTCTTATCTACATGTGGGAATAAAACCTATGGCTTGATTCAAAGTTTAGCGGCACCCAATGCCCCAAATTGAAAAACTTTTGATGAATTGGTGGACCTCATGAAGGGTCATGATCAACCAAAGCCTTCAGTAACAATGCAAAGGTTCAAGTTTAACGCGAGAAATAGGGACCTGGGGGACACAGTTGCAGGCCATATGGCAAGTTTGAAGCAGTTAACGGAACATTGTAAGTTTCATACATCCTTAAACAACATGCTCAGAGATCGTTTAGCTTGCAGTGTGAATGAGGACACAATTCAGAAGAGATTGTTATCTGAAGCGAATTTGGATTTCGAGAAGGTGCTGGAGTTAACACTGGCCATGGAGAATGCAGTAAGAGATTCAAAAGCCATACAGGGCGTGCAAAATGGCGCCATCCTCCACATCAGGCGGGAAGCCCCAGGCAAAAAGGGCGCGAAAGTACCCCCAAGACTCTGCTGAGAAGTGAGAAACAGCTCCACTAGCAGGAAAATGAGAAAAAATGACTTAGCAGCGAAAACAAGGAATAATTTCAATAGAGGTGGAAACAAGCAGTCTTCTAACAATTGGCAGTTTAAAAGAATAGAATGCTTTATTGTCATGGAAATGGACAACTAATGAGACAGTGTAAGGAAAGAATCAAGGAGACTTTTAAACAAAAGAAAAAGCCCAGTGAGATCTACAATGTAGAAGAGCCTGAAGCATCAATTTCAGATATTTACTCGTTGCTTAATGTGAAGGCTGGAAAGACAGAGCCAATATATGTAACAGTGAAAGTGAATGATAGACTTGTTTGCATGGAAGTGAACACAGGAGCTTCCACTACAGTAATTGGGGAAGATACCTTCAGATACCTGAATAATGGAGAACATCAATTAAATTTAGAAGAAACAATTGCCAATTAAAATCGTACACGGGTGAAGACATCCAAGGCAAAGGCATAAGTACAGTAACCATCCATTATGGAAGCCAATTGGTAAAGCTACCCTTGATGATGGTAGCAGGCAAGGGGCAAAGTCTCCTGAGGTATAACTGGCTAAAGGAGATTAAGTTAGAATGGGCTGAAATTTTTCAGCTGAGAACAAGTGTGTTATCAGAGCTATTACGAAAGTACGCCACAGTCTTCAAGGACGAACTTGGGAAGAGCCAGGGGTTGCAGGCAAAAATTCATGTGGAACCAGAGGCAACCTCCCAATTCATGAAGGTGAGACCAGTACCTTACGCATTGCGAGAAGAGGTTGACACCGAGCTGGACAGACAAGAAAAACTGGGCATTATACAACCTGTGCAGTTCTCAGAATGGGCAGCACCCCTTGTCCCCGTCCTTAAGCCTGAATTTGTGGATACTACAAATTAACGGTTAATAAAGTAGCTAAGCTAGACATGACACCCCATACCAAAAATCGAAGACCTGTATGCCAAGCTGGCAGGTGAAACTGCCTACACGAAGCTTGATATAAGTCATGCTTATCAGCAATTAGAGTGAGGTAATGCCTCCGAGCATTTGTCACAATTAATACCCACAAGGGGTTGTACCAATATACTCGATTGCCTTTCAAGCTTACGCCATCTTTCAGAGAACAATGGAAAGTTTACTGCAGGGACTGCCCCAAGTGGTAGTCTATTTAGGTGATGTTTTAGTGCCAGGATTCACTACAAAAGAGCACATGGCAAACTTAGAAGAAGTCTTAAAACATTTCTTGCAGGCTGGAGTGCATTAAAAAAAAGAAAGGAGCACGCTCCGAACGAGGGAGGTGACCTATTTGGGTCACCAGGTAGATTCACAGGGCCTCCACCTGGTTGAGGAAAAAGTGAGAGTCACAAGACAGGCACCTGCACCAAAGAACACCTCCGAGCTCAAATGATTCCCAGGAATGATCAATTATTATCAGCAGTTCTTACCCAATTTGTCTACAGAGCTGGCACTCCTACATTATCTACTCAAAAAGAACCAACAGTGGTCTTGAGAGGCACCCCGAAAGAAACTTTCACGAAGGTCAAGCAATTGTTGCACTTGTCCAACCTATTAGAACATTTTGGCCAGAGAAAAGAATTGGTGTTGACTTGTGATGCATCCCCTTACGGAGTGGGATGGACAATGGCAGAGAATGGCCTATAGGACATGTATAAAGAACGCTCACCACAGTGGAAAAGGGAGACTCACAAATAGAAAAAGAAGGCCTGTCAATCATCTTCGGTGTCAAGAAATTTCACCAGCATGTACAGGCCGCCATTTTACTATTGTTTCAGGCCACAAACCATTTCTAGGATTGTTCGGCAAGGACAAGGCTATACCACCCATACCTCAGGCTTTAATCCTGGCAGCAAATCCAACCCGGCCAATTACCGCCCCATCAGACTATTCTCCATCATCAGTAAAATAATGGACGGCGTCATCAACAGTGCTATCAAGTGGCACTCGCTTAGCAATAACCTGCTCACCAAAGCCCAGTTTGGGCACCGTCAGGGCCACTCAGCTCCTGTCCTCATTACAGCCTTGGTTCAAGCATGGACAAAAGAGCTGAGCTCCCAAGGTGAGGTGATAGTGACTGCCCTGGACATCAAGGCAGCATTTGACAGAGTGTGGCATTAAGGAGCCCTAGCAAAACTGGAGTCAATGGGAATCAGTGGGAAAACTCTCCACTGGTTGGAGTCATACCTAGCACAAAGGAAGATGATTGTGGTTGTTGGAGGTCAGTCATCTCAGCTGCAGGACATCACTGCAGGTGTTCCTCAGTCCAACCATCTCCAGCTGCTTCATCAATGACCTTCCTTCCATCATAAGGTTAGAAGTGGGGATGTTCGCTGATGACTGCACAATGTTCAGCACCATTCACGACTCCTCAGATACTGAAGCAGTCCATGTCCAAATACAGCAAGATCTGGAAAATATCCAGGCTTGGGCTGACAAGTGGCAAGCAACATTTGCTCCACACAAATGTCAGGCAATGACCATCTCCAACAATGGAGAATCTAACCATTGCCCTTTGATGTTCAATGGCATAATGATCACTGAATCCCCCACTATCAACATCCTGGAGGTTACCATTGACCAGAAACTGAACTGGACTAGTCATATAAATACTGTGACCACAAGAGCAGGTCAGAAGCTAGGATTAGTGTGATGCATAACTCACCTCCTGACTCCTCAAAGCCTGTCCACCAACTACAAGACACAAGTCAGGAATGTGATGGAATACTCCCCACTTACCTGGATGAGTGCAGCTCCCACAACGCTCAGGAAGTTCGACACGATCCAGGACAAAGCAGCCTGCTTGATTGGCACATGATCTTAGTATCTAACAGGAGAGTAGCATGGGCTACCTTAATAGTAGTGTAGAGATAGAGTTTGAAGTGAAAGCAAATGCTTAATTGCTGGTGAGTACCTTTGTAAATAAACCAAGTTTCCACCTAAGAAATGTTTGCTAATCAACTCTATCAATAGTACCAACTTGGCCAACACTCACAACAATTACACACTGTCTGAGACTGCAATTAGCCTCCCAACCATTCAAAGCAGATTTATTTTTGCAAACCATTGAAAAGAAGCCATGCTTACACAAAGTAGGACTGTACAGTTCTTCACTGGAATGAATTTAACACTGTGGGAGTAATTAAACAGGAATGTTATGAAATGTACTGAGAAATATTTGATTTGTCAGAAATGACAGTGTAATTACTGTATTCAGTAATAAAACACTTTAAGTTTAATTTCTACTGCTCAGTCCATCATTTACACGGTGCCACAGTCTTGTACTAATATTCAGTATGTGTATCATTGAAAATGTGGAGTGAAAGCAGACATCTGAAGAGAGTATGAGGAAGAGGGAATTCAGGGCTAAAGCATTCCTGTGCAATATTTGAGAAGATTGATCACTCAATTTTCTTTCCTACGTGTCATGCATTTTTGTCAGTTCTATTCTGTCCTGGACCATTCCCAGATCTGCAAAAATGCCTAAATTAGTTTCAGTGAGCTGTCATTCATTCAACTTGTGAGTTAGTTGTTTATGCAAATTATGGTGATTAGCTTGTCACAATTTTGTTTTAAGTACTTAACTGACAAGCTTTTTGTGTGTTGATGTGCTTTTGCCAAACTGCAACTTTACAAACTGTGCATAGATCTGGTATCACTTATTGGAAGTTTCATAAATTCTCATTATATCTTGGCATGGCTCTGTCTCTATGATACAGATTTTTGATCCCAAATTTCCTTGTAATTCAGGACCTAAAAATGGCATGATTAGGGTAAGTGGGGTTGAAAGTGGGATTGGATGCACACATTCAAAGGCTCGATCACCTTTCCATGTCTGTCAGAATTTCCAACACTGCGGGAGTAGCATGTAATACTCCTGCCCACAAAGGCTGGGCAGGAGCTGAGATTTTGAAAAAACGTAGATCATGGAGAGACAACAAAACATTAAGGGTACAACTCTAAAGGTGGTGCAACAGCGGACGGATGGGCGTATATATGCATAAACCATTGAAGGTGGCAGGGACAGGATGAGGGAACAGTGAATAAAGCATACCGTATCCTAGGCTTTGTTAATAGGGGCATACAATACAAGAGCAAGGAGGCTATGTTGAACTTGTATAAGACATTAGTTCGACGTCAGCTGCAGTACTGTGTCCTGGGTGTCTTACTTTAGGAAAGCATTGGAGAGAGTGCAGAAAAGATTAGCGAGAATAGTTCCGGGGATAATGAACTTCAGTTATGAAGATAGATGGGAGAAGTTGGGACTGTTTTCCTTGGAAAAGAGAAGGCGGAGAGGCGATTTAATAGAGGTGTTCAAAATCATGAGGGGTTTGCACAGAGTAGATAGGGAGAAACTTCTCACTCATGAAGAGATCAAGAAAGAGGGGGCACAGATTTAAAGTAATTAGAAAAATAAGCAAAGTTGGTGTTAGGAAAAGTTTTATCACTCAGCAAATGGCTGTGGTCTGAAACCTGCTACTTGGGAGTGTGATGGTTCAATTAGACATTCAAGAAGAAATTGATTATGTTCTGAAAAGGGAGAATGTACGGGGTTAAGGGAAGAAGGCAGGGGAATGGCATGAGGTGAATTGCGCACTTGGAGAAACAGTGTATACACAATGGGCCAAATGGCCTCCTTCTGTGCTGTAACAATTCTCTAATTCTGTGATTCAATGAGAGAAAAGATGGACAGATATTTCATAGATTGAGGGAGGAACAGGAGCCAAGAGATCTTTTATATCCACCCTGAGAAGTCAGAAACAACATCAATTAAACATCACATCCTTGGTTTCAAATCTCTCTTTGGTCTTGCCCCAGCCTATCTCTCTGCCCTCACTGGCAAGACAGCCCTCCAGGATCTCTGTACTACTTCCAACTCTGTAATTGCCCACCCGAAATTTTTATTGCTTCAACATTGGCAGTTGTGCCTTCAGCTGCCTTGACCCTAAGTTCTGGAATTCCCTCCCTAATCTTCCCTGTCTCTCTAGCTCTATCTCTTCCTTTGAGAACTTCCTTAAAATCTACCTCTTTGCCCAAGCTTTTGGCCACTTGTCCTAGCATCACCTAATGTGGCTATGTTGGGTTAAACATCCCCTCTGACAATGCAACACTCCTTCATTACTGTTAAACCAGATTATACACCCTGAAGTGGGATATAATCTTCTGATCCAGGCAAGAATGCTATCAACTGAGCAAATGAGGAGCTCAAATAACGAGAGGAAAGAACGAACATGCAATTATATGGCAGCTTTCATGTCCTCCGGCTTTTCCATGTGTTCCCTCCCTAACAGCATTGTGGGTGTACCTACACCACATGGACTGCAGTGGTTCAAGAAAGCAGTTCATCACCACCTTCCCAAGGGCAATTTGGGATGGGCAATAAATGCTGGCCTAGCTAGCAATGCCCACATTCCAGGAACAAATAAACAAAAACATAACTAATGAATTACTCTGGAAGTATGTTGGAGGATAATAATTCCTTTATCGTTTTTAGAACAGGTTTGAAAAACTAATGAATGTAATATGTATGATAATTAACTATTATTTATTATTATTTTAGAACAGTCACTTTTATCGTGTTTTTTGTTTCAGTGATGAACACAGGCAGTCAACATTGTAGCTGAGCTAACTATATTGATAACACATTTTCCTAACATGAACACATATCTGCAGTAACTGAATTCTATCAAGAAAGATTCCAACATGTGTTATCTAATCTTCAACCACCCCCCCGCCATCGCCCCCCCTCCCCGCACCCCCCCCCACCCCCCGCCAGGTCAGGTGATCCCCATCTAGTACAGAGTTCCATATAGTATCTAATACTGGAGTCCACGACCACAATCAACTATTATCATGACATTTCCCTTTTTTTAATAAAAACTTTTATACAACTCAAGTACAACTCTTTTACTCATCTCTGTGATTTTTCACAATTCTTCCACTGGATGTTCTGAATGGTGACAGAGGTGATTTTGAAGGACAAGGGGCCTTCTCCAGCTCTGTGCCACTATCACCCCTGGATAATATTCAGGACTCTCAGGGTTTTTCTGGTTATCTGTTGCTTCACTTGTGCATTCTGGTTTTTGACCTTCAGCTACACTTTCTGGTTCAGAGCAGTGTTGCGTTTCATTTATTTTCCAAAAGAATTTCCAGTTTCACCTATACTGTTGTACGTTTGGAGTCTGCACTATGTAAAATCTTGAATCGCCTGTGATTCCTGTGACAACAGCAGGATTCCAGGTCCCTTCAGGCTGAATCCTCACTGTCTCCCCCATGTTCAGGTCAGGCAGACGTTGGGAGCCTCGATTAAAGTACTGTTTCTGCCTCTGCTGTCTGAGTTTGAGCAGGTCCTTCATGCTGTGGCTCACTGGCTGTGGAAATAACACTTGCAGTATAGTTGGGAGCTTAGTTCTTCATCTTCTCTCCAACAGGAGCTGTGCTGGAAATGATACAATGCCCTATAATGGAGTATTCCTGAATTCCAGCAGAGCCAGGTAGGTGTCTCTTCCATTCGCCTTTGCCTTCTTCAGCGTTCCACCATTCCATTGGATTGTGGATATTTGGGACTTAACGTAATGTGGCAAAACTCCCAGTTCTATGCAAATTTGCGAAACTCAGTGCCTGAGAATTGTGGACCGTTATCAGGTATACCATGGCAAGCAAAAATTGATTGTAAATGCTTTATTACAGTGATGCGCTTACTATTATTTCTCAGCAGCACAGACTTAAAAAACCTTGACTAATAATCTACTGCTAGTAGGTACTCACTGTTGTCAAATGTGAACAACTCCACTCCAATTTTCTGCCAGGGCGTCTCTGAAACACAATGTGGTTGAAATGGTTCTATTGTTGTGATTTACTGTACGTCTGGCACACTGCACACATATTCACCATTTCCCGGATTTGTGCTCCCATTCCAGGCCAGTACATTACATCTCAAGCTCTTCTCCTGCATGTTTCTATGCCTAGGTGACTTTCATTTATGCTTTGCAGCATTTCTTTCCTCTGTGTTGCAAGAATTATGATAATTTCTCCCTTAAAAAGTATTCCTTATGTGACATGAAGTTCCTCACAGAAGTTCCAGTACTCTTGTACAGCGGAAGGGGCTCCACTCCTACATGTGGGCCGGACAGCTTGCACAATTTGCTGCAGTTTTCTCAGGGTGGCATCATTCTTGTTCACTTCCCTGATCTCATCCAGTGTCATGAAGAGATATTAATATGTATAATGTTATTGGAAATTATTTTTTAAAATTGGAATTTTAGTAGGGTCTGTGTCTATGTGCGTGTCTGGGTGTGGCTTAATTGGATTAAAACCAGCTATTCTGGGTGCTTTGATGTATAGTAGTTTGAGATGTTAATTAGATAAACATAAGTTAAAGGGTAAAGTGCAATTTGCATTTGTTGAATAAACCATTCAAAAGATTGGATAAACTCTTGCACCTAGCTGGGAGATGCCAAGCAATGTGTTTATATTAATAATAAAATTGGTGGAGTAAAGGAATATTGTTAGGAGAGGTAAAATTAAAAACCTAGTAATACAATGGAAAATTTGCATTCAAAGGGATAAACAGAAATGAGTTTTGTGTCTGCAGGGCAGAGGCATGTAAGATCTAAGCAGCCTGTAAGCCAACAACTGTGACTATAAATTGTAAGGAACCTCATTTTGAATTCATAAGGTCAAATGTGCTTTGCCTGGTGTCTGTTTAAAGTCTATGGGTTACTGTTGCCTTGGTGAAGATATACCTGGGAGTCATTAATTTAGGGATTTGTTTAAAAGTTATTATGGTAGTAATTTGTAGACATGTGCATGTGTTTAATTTGTTGTTAAATTAATAAATGTTTAATTTAGTTTGATGTGAAAACCTCTTGAGGCTCGGTGGTTTTATTGCTGAATTCAGAGCTGCATCTCAAACATACCAATTGAAAATATAGGTTATGACAATTGTTCAAGTTTCCCTCTGGGATTTAAACAACTCAGCCTTTACCAATTGCTGTGTCATAACAATTAGGGGCTCTTGGTGGGAAAATATTTGTAATTCCTTGATTGTTTTGGAATTGGTAAATCTTAAGGTTATGAATATGAAAAGCATTTTGAATTAAAGAGTTGGTGAGGTTTTTTATAAGTGTTGAGACTGCAAGATGGCTTTGGTAATTACTAAGACTTGTCTGGGAATAGAAGATGTAATTCTGATTGGGTTACAAAAAGTAACCAAGAGTAAGTAAACAGAGTTGGTGGATAGGTTATAATTGAGGTTACCTTTGGGGGTTAGGAAAGCAGGTATAATTAAAGATATAGCACAGCATCTACTGTTGGAAGTGCTACTTGACATTAGTAAGTCACAGCTGGAGGTAGTGAGGCTTCAGTTACAAATGAAGACACTTGATCTTGAACAAGTAAAGGAACTGAAAAAAAACTTGACTTAGAAGCAAAGGAAATAGAAAGGGCATTTCAAAGAGAGCAAGCAGAAAGGCAGGAGAAAGAAAGGAAGCTGGAACTGGAATTTCAGGCAAGAGGAAAGGATAAGAAAAGAGAGGCAAGGGAAAGAGAGAAAGAAAGAGAAAGTGAATACCTGCTTAAAAGGCTGGAAGTTAAAAAAGAGATCTCAGATTCTGAGGAGAGTTCTGATGACGAAAAAACCTTTAAGGTAAAACCCAGTGGGGAGATGTTTAGATATGTACAAGCTCTTCCAAAGCTTGAGGAAAAAAGATATTGAAGCATTCTTTATTTTACTTGAGAAATAGCTAAACAGATGAAATGGTCGCAGGAAAACTGGACATTATTGTTACAGTCTAAGTTGGTGGTTAGAGGCAAAGCAATATGATTTGCTGTTTGAAGAAGTTTTGGCGAATTATGATGAGGTAAAAAGGCTATTTTGAGTGCATATGAGTTGGTTCCTGAGGCATACAGTCAGAAATTTAGGAATATGAGAAAGCAGCCTGAGCAAACTTATGTTGAGGTTGAGAGGATAAAACAAAGTAATTTTGACCGGTGGATATGGGCATTAAAAATAGAGACAACATATGCAGCTCTTAGGGAAGTAATTCTCTTAGAAGAATTTAAAGACTGAATCCCTTCAGTAGTGAGAACTCGTGGAGGAACAGAGAGTTCAAACTGTAAGGCAAGCAGCAGAGCTAGCTAATGATTATGAGTTAGTTCATGGAGCTAATCCTTTTTTTGTCACCCTTTTACATCAGAAAAAGATAGAAAGTGGGAAGGTGAGAGGAAGGTAGGTGGTCAGGGAAGAGAAGGAATAGCTGGTAATTCATAGAAAGTATTTTTTCAGAATAAAAAGAAAGGTGCTGAGGGTAAGATTGACATTCAAAAATTGAGGTATTTTCATTGAAATAAAGTGGAGCATACAAAGTCATTGTGTTGGAAATTACTGGGAAAATCTGTTAGAATTATAGTGGTGCAGAAAAGTTTTGGAAGTAAAAGTGTTGTGGGTTGTGAGATTCAGGCACAGGAGAAACCAATGGTTTGTGTACAAGTGAAACTGGGAGAATCAGTGATAGGCAAAGAAGTCTGAATGTGTTCACAGTTTACCCAAGAGAATTCTGAGGAGCAGGTTACATGTGTCTGAAGGGAAAGTCTTTCCATGTGTACAGGGTGGAGTAGGTAAAGATGTTAAAATTTTAAGAGACACAGGGCAGGTCAATCCTTAGTGTTGTGGGAAAGTGACATTTGTCATTCAGGGGGCATATTGCAGGAGCAGGTGATAATAAGTGGGGTTCATGGCGATGCTGAGCCTATCCCCTTGTGGAAGATAAATTTAAAGAGCAAATGGAAGACAGGTGAATTTATTGTTGGGGTGGTGAAAAAATTGCCCATTGCAGGAGTTCAATTTATCTTGGGCAGTGATATAGCTTGTTCAGAAATGTGGGTGATGCCTATGGTAGTTGAGCAGCCTGTAGAAGTGTTTTCAACAGAGGTGTTACAGAAGGAGCATCCTGGATTGTTTTCAGATTGTGTGATAAGGAGATCACAGGCACACAGGTTGAAACAAGAAAAACAAGAAAAGCAGGCAGCTCAAAGGCAAGAAGAAGGTGTCAAAATCCAATTAGCTGGCACTGTGTTTGATAACATTGTTCAGCAGGAAAGATTACAGGATAATTCAGCTGAAGTGTTTAACTCAAGGAGGCTAGTGGAGTTACAGAAAAGGGATTTGCAATTAAAACAGTTATATCAGAAAGCTTACTCAGAAACAGAAACAAAATGTATTCCAATATGTTATCACCTTAAGGGTGATATTTTGATAAGAAAATGGAGCTTGGTTCATGTCTCAGCAAATGAAAGCTGGAGTGAGGTGCAACAGATTGTTATCCCACTAGGGTATAGAAATGAAATTCTGAGAATTTCTCATGAAATTCCATTGGGGGTCATTTAGGAATTAGAAAGACACAGGAAAAGATACAGAGGGTTTTTTTTGGCCAGGATTGTAGAACATGTCACATATGTCAGGTAACAGTGAAACCACAGGCAGTGATTAAGCTGCTGCCTTTAATCTCAATACCAGCATTTGAAGAACCTTTTACGAGGGTCATGATGGGTTACGTAGGACCCATCCCTAAGTCTAAAAGTGGAAATCAGTACTTACTGACAATAATGATGTGTCTATCAGGTTTCCTGAAGTGATACCTTCAAGAAATATTACAATCAAGAAGATTGTGGAAGAGTTAACTAAAGTTTTTACAATATATGGTTTACATGAGGAAATATAATCAGATCATTGTCAAATTTTATGTCACAGCTGTTTAAGGAAGTAATGAACAGCTTGGGGATAAAACAGTTTAAGTCAACAGCTTATCATCCACCATCACAAGGAGCTTTGGAAAGGTGGCATCAAACTTTAAAAGCCATGATGAGAGCGTACTGTCAGGATTATCCACAGCTTGGGATAGGGGAATTCCATTCTACAGTTCCAAATTGATTAACCAGCTTTATCGGTTCTTCAATTTCCTTGATGATATGAGGTTTCTCCATTCTGTCCAACTCTGCTTTCAGTCGGTCTCTCAGCATTACTAGTATTAACCTGGGCAAGTGTATTTTGGGTGCCACAGTTTCATAATTCTTGATGGTGTGTTCTCCTTCAAGGCAACCAATCCCCTGGAACAAATGTTTATACTCACTCAGGATGTCATCAGTGGTGACAATCATTATTCGCTTGATTAGCTTCAGATTTTCACAAGCTTTGACTCCGAGAATGGATTTTGCATCAGTTTTCACCACTATGAATGGAAGTGCTTGAAACTGGTTTTGTAGTTCACTTTAAGTGTGCACTTGCTTTCTACTGCAATTGTTTCACCTGTTCTCATGAAAATATTAATGTATATAATGTCATTGGAAATTACTTTTAAATTGGACTTGTAGTAGGGTCTGTGTCTGTGGGTGTGTGTGTGTGTGTGTGTGTGGCTTAGTTGGATTAAAGGCAGGTAGTCTGGGTACTTTGATGTATCGTGGTTTGAGATGTTACTTAGAGAAACATAAGACTAGAGGGTAAAGAGTACATTTGCATTTGTTAAATAAGCCATTCAAAAGAAGGGAGTAAAATCTGTGTCTGTGTCATCATCTGCAATTGTGTGCACTTTGTTCAATTTACGCATCTTAACAAAGTGATTTAATTTATCACATTTCTTACACTGCTTTTCAAAGGCTGGACAACAACGTTGTAAATGCTTTGTTCTGCACTGGCTGCATTTAAATGTTTTAATAGCAGTTTTGTTCTTTTTATGTTCAGAATTTCTATTTATTCATTCCCGGGGTTGTTTCTGTTTAACTGCACCTAACCTCTTGACTGTGTGCAGCTTATCATCTTCTGTCATCTCTTTAATCTGGCATTTTGTTATCTGTGCCACTCTGCAGATATTTATTGCTTTCTCCAGTGTGAGATCAACTTCTCTCAAAAGCCATTCTCTCAGAGAGTCAATTGTGATCCCGTAAATTATTTTATCTTGAATGAGTGATTCCTCAAGCTCTCCAAATTCACCAAATTTCACTAAATTCTCCAAATTGAGCTAATCCTTTCAGCTTAGTTACGTACGGATGTCGACACTGCCTTGAGTGCACATAAAGAATAGATAGCTTTAATACATGATGTTTTTCTTAGAGCTGCAGTAGGCTTCGAATTTTTCAATTATTTCTTTTAAGTCATTTAAGTTTCACATCACTTTCCAATGTGAATGTGTTATAGGCTTTTTGGGCTTCTTCCCCTGCTACATGAAGAAAGATGGAAGACTGTATCTGAGGGCCTTTTTTAGCACTGCCCGTTGCTGTGAGGTACAGCTCAAATCGCTGCTGGAACCTCCTCCAGTTTTTGATGAGATTGCCCTCCAAACTGAGCCCTGTGGGTGCTTTCATAACCTCCATTGCTGTTTTAGCTTACTTCTGACACCATGGAGAGAATTCCCTCCCATCGGGCGGGCCGGTCAGGAGTGGGCAAGCACAGAGCCAATCGCAGCCCGCTATCGGCTGCGCGCCGCCATTTTACGTGGGCGCACCAATTAAGGCCCGCCCAGCGTGACGCGCAGCCAGTAGCGCTCAGCACTACCTGAGCAGGCAGGGGCAGGAGGAGGGAGAGTTGGGGCCTGCGCTCTTTCACGCGTGTGCACGAAAGAGTGCAGAAACCCCCCTGAGGCACGGAGCTGCCTCAGGGAGATTAATTTCATCATGAGAATTTTCAATAAAGAAGGTAAAAACTCATTTACACATGTCCCCTCATGCATCACATGAGCTGGCACATGTTTTTAAAATGTTTGAAAAATACTTATTAATTTAATAAACCCTTCAGAAAACCTCATCCCACCCATGGACGAGGTTTCATGAAAAATGCGAAGGCCGCTCGGGCTCTTTGCCTGGCCACCAACCTTAAGGTTGGATGGGAAGCCCTGTTAATTTCTTTAATTGGTTTATTAATGGCCTTTGACAGTTCGGTGGGCGTGGAGCTGACTCCGGTGCACGCCCACTGAATGGAAGTCGGGATGATGTGCGGTGACGTGGGGACACACACCCGACTTCACCGCGCGTCATTTTACATGTCGGCGAGCTGGTCCCCCCCCCCCACCCACCCACCCCCCCCCACCCCCCCCCACCCCCCCCCCCCCCCCCGCCCCGCCCCCCGCCCCGGCATGCTGAACAGAAAATTCTCCCCCATACCTCGTTTTCTGTTTCAATGATGCACACAGGCAGTCAACATCGTAGCTGAGCTAACTTTATTGATAATACATTTTCCTAAAACGAACACATATCTGCAGTAATTGAATTCTATCAAGACAGGCTCCAACATGTCCTATCTGACCTTCAATTCCCAGATCAGTTGACCCTCTATCTAGTACATACAGTGTCCAATACCGCAATCAAATATTATCATGACAACCTTAAGACTACATACAGAGCAGGACATGCAGCCCTCCTCTCTGTGTAAAGAAATTCTTGGGAATCATTAATGCTGCTTATCCAGAATAATACATAGTAACTCTCCTTGAAGCTAGCTTGAAGTTCCTACTGAGCTTTGATGAGTTGAATTCTAATGTTTCATTACGAGGGCAAATGTGGGTATCATATATCCTGTTGATATAACCGCTGTCGTTCAGCTACCTGCTGTTGTCTATATCCCTGCTGTGTCCCAATCTTTATTGCAAAGGAAATGCTTCCTCTTGTCTACAATGGTAATCAAAGTTTCTTCTTAAAGCTACCCCATGTTGTGATTAAAACATCTGTCTCTTCCAATTATGTAGTATCTTTTCTCTTGAGAGCGGTTTACCCTAGTTCAATGGGCTTCTATATAATGCCAATTAGCTTATTCCATTTAATGATCCATATGTGCCTTTTTTCACACAGCACCATCTCTGCAGCATTGAAATTCATCTTTCTCCAACGTTATCAATGTTATTGTGATCAAAGGCTATGATTTGCGAGCGCCTTGCTTCAACCAATGCTGATTTACTCATGTGGTTTAGCCATAATAATATTTCATTATAAACAAATCTATGTTATTACAAAGTATTGTTAATGCTGTTGTTACTACACAAAGTTTAGCTCTGGCTCAGTGGTTAACAGTCTTGTTTTTGAGTAAGGAGATTTTGGGTTCTAAGCCTCAGACACTTGAGCACAAAATCTGGGTTAAGATTCCCAGAGAGATGCTGCATTCTCAGACATGCATTCTTTCAGATGAGATAAACCAAGTCCTAGGGCAGAACCTTCGGGTCGGCAAGAGGGGGCGGGCCCTGCTCGCTGACATATAAAATGATGCGCGGTGATGTCGGGCATGCGTCCCAACATCACCGTGCGTCATTCAGATCTTCAGTTTGGCGGGCACGCACACCGGAGTTGGCTGCGCACCCATCGAACTGCCAAAGGCCCGCTAAGGCCATTTAAAAACTGATTAAAGTAATCAACTGAGCTTAACATTAAGGTCGGAGGGCAGACGAAGAGCCCAGGTGGCCTTCGCATTTATCACGAAACCTCATCCACAGGTGGGATGAGGTTTCATGAAGATTCTTAAAGTTTAATAAAAATTTTAAATAAAATTCATTGACATGTCCCAGCTCATGTGATACCGTCACATGAGGGGACACGCCTTAAAATTTTTTCTTTTCTTTATTAAAATTTTCCAAAATCAAACTAATCTCCCTGAGACAGCTCTGTGCTTCAGGGAGATTTCTGCACTCTTTCACGCAGGCCCCGACTCAGCCTCCTCACCCCACCCGTACAGGGAGTGCTGAGCACTTCCGGATGCGCGTTACGCTGGACGGGTGGGCCTTAATTGGCCCGCTGATGTAAAGTGGCGGTGCGCAGCCAATTGCGGGCGACCATCAGCTACACGCCTGCCCGCGCCCACTCCCATCCAACCCTCCCCGCCCCTCCCCCTGCCCATGGGGAGAAAGTTCTCCCCCTAGTCTGCTCATGTAAAGGTTCATACTTCACGATTTCAAAGAATAGTGCAAATTGGTTGATGTCTTTCACACATTATAATAGCAATTACACTTCAATAAAGTGTCAAGTGCTTTGGGGAAATCTGATATGATGAAAGATGCTATATAAATGGAAGTCTTCCTTTTATGTAGCCTAATTTTGTACAGCATGATCCAATAAACAGTAATAAACAAATCCACAGATCCCTAGGTGTAAAAGGAGTTAAGATTTAAGATAAAGAAGAAAAAATGTGCTTATGACAGGTATCAGGTGGGAAATACAATTGAGAACCAACCAGAAGGTTCAGAGGCGAAGTGTAGAAGCAAATGAGAAGCAAAGAGGGATTATGAGAAAAGACTGGCAGCCAACATAAAGGGAAATCCCAAAGTCTTCTATATGCCCATAAATAGTAAAGGGCGGTAAAAGGAGGAGTAGGGCCAAGTAGGGACCAAAAAAGGGATTTACACATGGAGGCAGAGGGCATGGCCGAGGTGTTAAATGAATACATTGCATTTGTCTTTGTCAAGCAAGCAAATGCTACCCAGGCCATGGTGGCAGAAGAGGAAGCTCTGTCACTAGAAGGGTTCAAAATTGATAAGAAGGAGGTAGTAGGTAAACTGACCCGGCACTGGGACCTGATGAGATGCATCCAAGGATGTTCAAGGAAGTGAAGGTGGAAATTGCAGTGGCACTGGCCATAATCTTTGAGTCTTCCCTAGACTCAGGGGAGGTGCCAGAGGACTGGGGAATTGTAAAAATTACGCCCTTGTTCAAAAAATGTTGTAAGGATAAGCCCAGCAATTACAGACCAGTCAGTTTAACTTCAGTGGTGGGGAATCTTCTAGAAACAATTATTCAGGATAGAAATAATAGTCACACAGAAAAATGTGGGCTGATGAGGAAGAGCCAGCATAGATTTCTCAAGGGAAAAATCGGGTTTAACTAACTTGCTGGAATTTTTTGAAGAGGTAACAGAGAGGGTTGATGGGAATAATGGTGTATATGGATTCCAAACGACATTCAATACAGTGCCACACAACAGACTTACAAGAAAAGTCATAGCTCATGGAACAAAGGGACAGTAGCAACATGGATACCGAATTGGTTGAGTAATAGGAAACAACAAGTAATGGTTAATGGATATTTTTCAGGTTGGAGGAAGGACTGTAGTGGAGCTCCCCAGGGGTCAGTACTGGGACCCTTGCTTTTCCTGATATATATTAATGATCTAGATCTTGGTGTGCAGGAGACAATTTCAAAGCTTTCAGCTGATACAAAACTTGGAAGCATTG
This sequence comes from Carcharodon carcharias, assembly GCF_017639515.1. Classification (NCBI taxonomy): domain Eukaryota; kingdom Metazoa; phylum Chordata; class Chondrichthyes; order Lamniformes; family Lamnidae; genus Carcharodon; species Carcharodon carcharias. Next base: position 14,819,558 of record NC_054468.1, on the reverse strand, counting down.
TAAACTGTGAGGAGGACAGTGTAGCTCTTCAAAAGGACATAGACAAGTTGGTGGAGTGGACAGATTGGTGGCAGATGAAGCTCAACGCAAAGAAGTGTGAGATGCTTCATTTTAGTAGGAAGAACAAAAAGAGACAATATAAAATAAGGGGTGCAACTCTAAAAGATGTGCAGGAGCGGAGGGACCTGGGTGTATATGTGCATAAGTCATTGAAAGTGGCAGGACAGGTGGAGAGAGTAATTAATAAAGCATATCTTAGGCTTTATTAATAGGGGCATTGAGCACAAGAACAAGGAGGTTATGCTGAATTTGTATAGGACACTAGTTAGACCTCAGCTGGACTATTATGTACAGTTCTGGGCACCATACTTTAGGAAGGATGTGAACGCATTGGAGAGAGCGCAGAAGAGGTTTACAAAAATGGTTCGAGGGATGAGGCACTTCAGTTATGAAGTTGGAGTGGAAAAGCTGGGACTGTTATCCTTGGAGAGGAGAATGTTAAGAGGAGATTCAATAGAGTTGTTCAAAATCGTGATGGGGCTGGATAGAGAAGATAGGGAGAAACTGTTCCCGCTCGTAAAATGATCAAGAATGAAACAGGATGGGAGCAGAGCCTTTCTGCTGTTCAAGCTTGGTTTTCAGTAATCCTCACACTACTGCAGTGAGTTATGGGCTGATAGCCAAATGGTCCTCATGCTTCATTCTCCAATTTCTCAGTCGGATGAGTGTCGATGATTTCCAGATATCTTTGAACTCATACTCAATGACAGGGGAAAGAATGGACAGACCAGACATATGGCTATCATTCCAACAAATGAATCAGACATGGGGCCTTTTGGAAGAGGAAATGGGAGATCAATTTAAAAGTTTAAATCATTAAGCATAAACCACCGTCTCCACGAATTAAGTATTTCTAAGGAGAAAGTTAATTACCTGGAAATTGGAAGATCGGCCACAGATAGGTACGTCGGGGTATTCTTATTTTTAGCCCAACAGTCTGCCAGTTCTCGTATTAGTCATCAAAATAAATGATTCTGATGTAAAATGATACACCATTCATGAGTCATATTATGATGTCCAATTAGGTCAACAGTGAAAAGCAGGCTGCAGGGAATGGTTTGTCTGGCTCACAGTAATGTGTGAAACAATCTACCTGAATCTTCATTTGGTTTGGAAAACATTAGGGGCACAATTTTTCCCTTGTCGGGCGAGTCCAGCAGGGGTCAAGTGGGGAGTGGTCGGGAAGCTGACTTCTGACTGCCGCCCACAATCGGGACCCGACTGCAATTTCATGCTGACTGGCGTGTGAAAGGTGTGCTGCAGCGCCCGGCGCTGCCTGTGTGGGATGGGGGGGGAGGAGGGCAAGCGGAGAACTTCACACATGTGCCTAGGTGTGTGCACTAAAAGATCCCTGAGGCACAGAGCTGCAGGCACAGGGAGATGAGGAGCTTGCACAATGAAAATAAAGAATTTAAAAATGTTGAGAACATATCCCCTCATGTGACTTTGTCACATGAGCAGGGACATGTTAGCAATTACTTTGAAAATGTTTCATTTATCTTCTATTCACTGAACGAAACCTCACCCCCTCCCCGTGGAGGAGGTTTCGCAAAAAAGTCCAAAGGCTGCTTGACCTTTTCACCTGACCGCCAACTGTAAGGTTGGATGGACAGTGAAAAATTGAGTTCGATTGGTACTTTTTCATGGCCTTAAATGGACCCATCCGTTGCTGCGCTGCCGATTCCTGAGTGCCCGCCGACCGAAATATCGCGCGAGTGCGCGATGATGTTGGGACGCCCGCCCAACGTCATCGCGCGCCATTTTAGGCCCTTTTGGTAGGCCATGCGGTCAGCCTGACGAGCGGAAAGTTCTGGCCTAGGAGCTGCTTCTTCAAACAGTTATCATTGATAGAAACATTGAGCAGAATTGTCCATCGTCACAGATGGAATGGGAAAATTTGGAGAGCGGCCAAAAATCGACGGGTGGCGTTTTGTGCTGCTGGGGTTTTATAATCCCGCCAAAGTCAACAGAACTTTGAACGGCTCGCCGCATTTTACAGCCCCCCCTCCCCACCTCCCCCACCGCTGCGACAAGGCTGTAAAATTCCGACCGGTGACTTTTGGCCGCTCTCCAAATTTTCCCGTCCCACCCACAAAGATGCCCGCCGCTGGTGGGGTGGTAAATCCCGCCCATTGCCTCCTGGTTGGGCTAAGGAGATACAATGATCGAATTCATCTTGCTGAGTCTGCCATTCAGTTCCTGCAGCCTGAAGGTTAACTTTACTCCAGCCGTGTTTTCGTTCATGAATATCAAGCAATCACATTCCTCAATGATTTTATAGTGAAAGTGAACTTGATTGCAAGATGCAACTCACACTTTAACCGTCCAAAATAAATATAAAGGAGTGTTTTTACGATACATTTGTTCTATCAAATGGGTAGAAATCACACCATAAGGCCTTGACAATAACTTTGGGGCTGGAAAGGACTGAGATTAGGGTGATTGGATGCAGGTGGGCAAGGGAGAGATTTAGCCACTTGGAAACCTGGGTAAATAAATTTCCCGGAGGTCCTGGCAGTATTTTTTCAAATCCCAGCCAGAGCTAGATAAAGTGGCAGTTGGGTGACGCAGGGCAAAGTTGGACATGGGTGGAGGTGAATTTGACATTGGAGGTTGGCAGGTGAATTGAGCATCAGGAAATGGGAAAGGGCATTGGATATTGGGCATCTGACGGCCTGGCAGAGGAGGCGGTCCAAACACAGGGATGACAGGGTGTCCAACTGCAGAAGGGATTCAGAATGCAGGGGGGAGGGGGTCCGATTGCCGGGGGATGGGGAGCAGGGAGGGTAGACAATCGGATCATAGGGAGGCAGGCCTCCAATCACCTGGGGGAGTAGTGGGTCCAATCGCTGTGGGGGAGGGGGAGGAATGCTGGTCTCATTTGCCTTTCTTCAGCTGCAAGGTTTCCTGAGGTCTGGAAACCTGGCTGGAATCGTGAAAATTAAAGGTCATTGGAATTTCGTTTTAAAAACTTCATTAGCACCTTCTAAGGACATTAACTGTGGCGATGCATTCCCGCGCACCAGCACTAATTAGCACTAACTGCAGCGAGTAGGTTTCTGGCAGTGGGTAAATGGGTTTCCATTAAACCTGGAAGAAATATTTTCTCTCAGGGGCTCGTTGGTCTGTGAATTCTGTTCATCAGGGAGCAGCGGAGGCAAGGCCATTGAATATACTTAAGGCCGAATTCGCCAGATTCATGATTGACAAGAGAGTCAAAGGGTCATAAAGAAAGTGGAATTAAGGCCATAAACAGATCAGCCATGATCTTATCAAATAGCTAGGCAGGCTCGAGGGGCTGAATGACCTACTCCTGCTCCTAATTCGTAAGTTCCTACATTTGTGTGTAAGCGGGTCCGTTGGAGCTGGATGGTGGTCATGATCTAAAATCCATCATTTTAGCTTTCAACTCACTTAGCACCCCCCCCCGTCCCCAGCAATTTAACCATTCCTTGGATTTAAAATTCCCTCCCTTCTCCATAAACCTGACAGCAAAGAAGGAGGCCATTTGACCCATTGTGCCTGTACTGACTCTTTGAAAGAGCTATCCGATTAGTTCCACTCTCTAGCTCTTTCACCACAGCCCTGCACTATTTCCTCTCATGTATTTATCCAATTCTCTTTTGAAAGTTATGACTGAATCTACTTCTACCATCCCTTCAGGCAGTGCATTCCAGGTCACAACAACTTGCTGCATAGGAAAATTTCTCCTCGCCTCCCTTGACTTCCTTTGCAAATGACCTTAAATCTGGTTGCCAACTCTCGCTGTCAGTGGGAATAGTTTCAGCCTATATTTTCTGTCAAAATCCCTCATCATTTTAAATGCCTCTATGAAATCTCCCCATAACCTTCTCTGGTCTTTTTTTCATTAATCGTTCATGGGATGTGAGCCTTGCTGGCCAGGCCAGCATTTATTACCCATCCCTAGCTGCCCTAGTTCAGAGGGCATTTAAGAGTCAACCACATTGTGGGTCTGAAGTCACATGCAGGCTAGACCAGGTAAGAATGGCAGATTTCCTTCCCTAAAGGACATTAGTGAACTAGCTGGGTTTTTACAACAATCGATAATGGTTTCAAGTTCATCATTAGACTTTTTAATTTCAGATTTTAAGGCCTAAGGAGAACAATACCAGCTTCCCTAAATCTTCAATGTAACTGAAGTTCCACATCCCTAGTAACATTCCGGTAAATCTTCTTTACACCCCCTCCAAGGCCTTGACACTGCCCCTAAAATACGGGAGCTCCAGCTGAGGCCGACTCCATGGCTTGTTTGCATTGATACTTCATGCCTCTATTTATAAACCATCAGTATGACCCCTCATTATACTGCTCGCTCCCTTTAAATAGTGCCACAGAACTTTAATATCCACCTGAGCAGGCAGACAGATCTCTGTTTAATGTCTCAGCCAAATGATGGCCCCTCCCTCGTCGCAGTCTTCCACAATACAGGCAAGCATCAGCCTAAAATACTTGCTCAAGCTCATTGTGCAAGTTCATCACACATTCATTCAACTCAGAGGTAGAAGTGTGGACAACGCCAGCTGAGCTGACATTTCGGGCTGTGTCATGAAGAGATATTAATGTGTACAATGTTATTGGAAATTATTTTTTAAAATAGAATTCTAGTCGGGGTCTGTGCCTAGGTGTGTGTCTGTTTGTGTCTTAACTGGATTAAAGCCAGCTAGTCTGGGTGCTTTGATGTTTAGTGGTTTTGAGATTTTAACTGTGTGAACAGTAAGAAGAACAGTAAGGTAAAGTGTTCATTTGCATTTGTGGAATAAACCATTCAAGATCACGGGTAAAATCTTGCACCTAGCTAGAAGAAGCCAAACAATTTGTTTATTTTTTCAGCCTACTAATAAAATTGATGCTATGAAAGGGTTTTATTGTTAGAAGTTCAAAAGAACTAGTGATACAATGGAAAATTTACATTCAAAGGGAAAGCTAGGTATATAAAGATAGGAATTTGTGTATGTAAGGTAGAGGCACTTAAGACCTAACCAGCCTGAATGCCTCCAACCAACTTGCAAATGAACCACATTTGGAACTTGTAAGGTCTATTGTACTTTGCCTGGTGTCTATTTAAAGTCTATGGGTTACTGTTGCCTTAGTGGGGATTTACCTGGGGGTAATTAATTTGGGGATTTGTTAACAAGTTATTATAGTAGTAATCTGTAGCCATGTGTATGTGTTTAATTTGTTATTAAATGAATAAATGTTTAATTTAGTTTTTTATAAAAAACGTGAGACTCGATAGTCTTATTTCTACTGAATTCGATGTCTGCAACTCAAAATTACAAATTGCAAAAATGGGTTATGACAGTTGTTTCAAGTTTCTCTCTGAGATTTGAACAACTCAGCCTTTATCATCGGCCGTGTCATAATAATTGGGGGCTTGTCTGGGATATATTTGCAATTCCTTGATTGGTTTGGAATTGGTGAATCTTAAGGTTATGAGTGCGCAAAGTGCTTTGAATTTAGGAGTTGGTGAGGTTTTTTAGAAGCGGTGAGACTGCAAAAATGGCTGTGTCCATGGCTAAATCTTTTTTGGAAGTGGAAGATATAACTCTGATTGGGTTAAAAAATATGACCAAGAGTAAGTTAACAGAGTTGGTGTATAAATTACAATTGGGGTTACCTATGGGGGAGGGCGAGGAGTAGGAAATCAGACATAATTGAATTGACAGCACAGCATTTGAAGTTGGAAGGAATACCTGAGAGACAGAGTTCTTGAAGAGGTGGTTCATTGGTATGGGCTCAAATTCAGTTGCAAATGCAGATGATCAGATTGGAAGAAAAGGAAAGGGACAGGGCATTCAAAAGGGAACTGGCAGAAAGTCAGGAAAGAGAAAGAAAAGAGGAAAGGGAGTTAGAAATTGTGAAGAAAGAGAAGGAGGAAAGAGAAAAAGAGAGACAGAATTCCAATTGAAAATGTTGGCAGTTAAAAAAGAGACACCAGAAGGTGAGGAAGTTTCAAGTTTCCCTCTGGGATATGAACAACTCTGCTTTTACCATCGGTGGTGTCATAATAGGATGTGAGTCCTGACCTAATTCAGAAAAAGGAAAATTCAAGTGATTCAGAGCCTGTGATGAAAGTTTGGCTTCTCGTTCCATTTCTGTGGGATACAGCTTCTAAAAGCTTCTATCTTTGGACAACATGAGAAAAATCACGTGCGATATCCTGGAATCAACATTGAACAAACAAAACACCAGACATTGCCAATTAGGTGCAAAAATCCATCAGAGAGGAAATCTGAATATTCTATTTTTTTAATACATTTAATTAGTCAAAACAGCAGAAAGACAAATTGTGCTTGCAGCTGTACCACATGAGGTTTTAAATACAGATCTACACAAAATCAAAAACTAAAAACCATGCAGAAACCATGAATCAACAGAGGCTTGATCACAGTGATCATTCAGACAGATTCACTGAATGGGTCAGACTTAATTAATAGAGCAGTTCAAAAAAGATAACACAGATTATGGAAAGGAGGCACTGTTTTTAAACTTACAGTGAATGGAACTCAGGTGGCATAATTACACATTGCATTATTATCAAAAGTTGAGGGTGAAGTCGCTTGTCAATTATCAGTCTAGTCATATGCTCTATTCCACACCTATATATAGTGCTAAAAATAGTCAATATCTAAACAGTTTTTCATGTATGAGGAAGGAATCTTTTGTCTATGATTACTCATTGCTAATAACAATAGACTATTCTCTTTCATTTATTAGCCTCGGCTTTCTGCTTGTGTGTTGAACATCTCCTCTGCCCTTCAAATTCATTTTGATGAAAAAGCAACTTTTCCTTCTCTTCCTTGCTCTTGCTCTCATTGATCTAGCGTCTTTGACAATCTCAGGACATCAAAAGTACTTTATTGGCTCTAAAACCTTTTAGGAAATGTGGCCATTGTTTTAATGCATACCAGTTTCTATTCAACCACAAATACTAATGTGATGATGACCAGATAATCTGTTTTTTTTAGGCGTCATTTGAGGGATAAGCATTCACCAGGAACCCAGGGAGAAACCCCCTGGTGTTCTTCGAAATACTTCCATGTGATCTTTAACATCCAACCAAAAGGATAAACAGGGCCTCTCATCTGAAATATGGAACCTCTGACAGTGCAGCACTCCCACTGCACTCCAGTGTCAGCTTCATTTATGAGCTCAAGTCCAGGAGTGAGGCTTGAATGCACAATCTTCTGACTATATAGTCAGAGTGACTGAGGTCAGTGTGTTACCAACAGAGCCACAACTAACATTAATCATAGGCTGTGAAGTATTGAAGTGGAAACTGCAACCAATTATCCAAAGGCAAAAAGGCACCAGTTTGAGATTCCTCACCTAATAAATATTGTGATTCATTTGAATGTATTTGCATAAATTCAAATTGCACCTGGGAAAGAAACAGTATCAAGTGATATAGCGGCTTCAAAAGTGTCTCCGTCAAGATGGTCTGATGCCACAACTGGTTAGCACACTGCTGAGGCTGTAACTTTACCATGCTGACCAGAGAGAGCCAAGTATTTTTGGAGTTGACTCTCTGCTGTATGGTGATATCAGTGCTTCAGTCGGCCTCTGTGCCCATGGGCCAGGAAGTCCAATGACCTCTGTTGCCAAAGTGCGCTTGTGGAGTGGAGAGTTGCTGGTCATCAGGTGACAACCAGGCCAGGCTTGGCAGTAATCTACACCTCAAACCACACCCCTAACTTTGAAATAGGATTCTTTCTGTCCTGGTTCATGGATCAATATTGACCACTGGTTGAGCTACCAGAAAGTGGCTCCATTTTCCCCCAATATCAGGAGAAAGAAAGGAGAGCTCTAGATGGGAAAGTTACATCAATATAATTCTGTTCTGTTACAAGAAGGATAGAATTCTGGTCTGAATCCAACTCGCAGATTGACATTAGGTTCAGTACTCGTGTCCATGGCCATCAGTATCCTGAGAGGCAACATAAGTGGCACGTACATCAAAATATCTAGCAGTGAAAGGCATAAGTGATGGAATCCCCATCACAAAGGCAATTCATTGGTTGTTGCCAGATTAGATAGGCAGCGACTCAAGAAATTCCCTCTGATCAACCTTTATTAACCTGTTGAAATATAAAATTGAGTAGAGTGTCAGCTAAAAATTCACCAAATTCACAGTTTTTTTTAAAAAAACGAGGGAAAATTCTCACTATTATTTGTGGTGTAGATGTAGTGGGAGATTAACCATGATCTCCATTTAGTGATACTGACAAGCTGTTTTAAAAGTTGTCTTTACAATTTGTCTGGAAACAGCAATCAGAAGAAATCTTCCAGCTACACTTGGGTGGAACACTCTCTATCACAGGGTTGGATTTTACATGCTCCCTCTGGGCGTGTTTTCGATGGGGGTCGGGGGGGGGGACACTTAAAATAGAGCGCGTGCCAACCCCACCGCCTTCCTGTCCATCCCCAAGCAGTTCCCCATAACACGACAGGTGGGCAGGCACTGAAATCAGCAACCCGCCCACCATATTTAAATAAATGATCAAGAGTCAATTGCGCTCGTTAACAACCAATTGATCCCGATAATACACTGCCCATGCCATGATACAGTTGGCATGTGCAGTCAGCTAGGAGTGGAGAGGCTGTTTTCTTGAAAACATGTTAAAAGGATGGAAAGGAAGGAGGGAACTATCTTCGGGTGTGGTTTGCCACTTGTGCATTGTGCCCCCCTAAGAAATCTTTCTTCCTACCCACCTGCTCGCCAAAACCCACCGTCCCTAACCTGGCCGATCCCTCCCTGCCCAATACCCCAGACTTACCTGGGCCTTCTTCTTGGGACTGGTTGCAGACCCGGCTGTGCCCACTCATGCACTCTTAGCACTGCCAGGACTGCTGGAGCTACCAGCCAATCAGGTTGGTCAGCAGCTCACTGAGGGGTGGAAGCAAGTAAGGTAGGCAAGTAAGCACCCCTCCCCCCCACACAAGAATTCCCACTAATCAAACTTTATTAACCTGGTTGCACATAGCATGTTGGCTTCCTGCCAACTTTACTTGTGGGGTTAGGGGAGATGGATCAAGCTTTCTGTGTCACAGTTTCAGGAAATGTCTTGCACTAATATTTACTATTAGAAAGTGTTTAACCTAAATGTATTGCTAACTAATAGTGAAAGGGAAATCCTTTCCCACAATACTTAGGATATCAAATAGTTGTTTGGTAGTACAGAAATTGAGTATTGCTGAAAAAAGAGACATGCCGATGCTTTTCATCTTGCACTCATCAGGACACTTCACAAGAATACCAACACAAGGGGAAAGCAATGATTTATACTGCATGAGAAGAGAGTGCTGATTGGTTGGCAAGTGGACTCAGATTGATAGAGGCGTTGCCATGGAGAATGCACCAGTGATGGTGACTGATGTTTAACTGCCAAGCATTGATTGAAATTTAAACCAGGCAGCTTGACCCTGATTGGTCAAGGGTTGCCCTGAGGAATGAGTCAGTGAATGGCTGTCACTTATTTTGTTTCGCTAAAACAGGTGCAACATGTGTGCATGTTCTTTCTGTCTGCAGACGTCTGATGTAGCTTTCAATACATGGAAATGCGCCACATTGTGAGCCCAACTGAGAATCTTAAATTGTTTGTCAGCATAATTCTTAGCACACTGAGGATTATTTAGCAAATATTATCTAATCGTAGAATCTCATCTAATGTTGGACACTGTCTTTTGAGTTTTGCAAGCACAGTTTGGTTGGGTTTGTTCTGTACCTTGCCCATTGCCAATAGGAGCTAAGACATACTGTTTGATATGATCCTCCTGTCTATGGCCTACAAATTTAGCATCACACTAACACTGAAATTCATATACCATGTTACTCATTTGTGTGATAGGCAGAATGTCTTTTTGGTTTGACAGCAGCATCCTGTTAGTGGTGAATACCATTCATGCTGCTATTGCATAGTAGCAGTGGGAAACAGCTAGCTTCACCTGTTGCTCAAATTTTTGAGATACCTTGCCCTTCCAGGGTAATCTGAGGTAGCCTGGGCACTTTTCAGGACGGAAAGTGATGGCTTTAGGCCTGATCATGAGTTTGCGTGATATACAGCACAAAATGATCTGATCAGTGTAGCCATTATCCCACAGGATGCCTTTGATGCGCTGTATTTCATCATAAAACTTGCAGGGTGAGCAAATGGCTCTATTTACCCAGGTTGCCAGTAAGACAATATTATAGCGCGTGGAACTGTAGGAGTTCGAACACGTGTATTGACCAGTGAAGGTAGGCTTGTGGTAGACGATGGTAGAGAATCCCCTGGCAGATTTCTCAACTAGTACATCAAGGGGATTTCATTTGACTGCTTCTTTTCAAAGGTGAATTTGAGTGCAGGATGGAGCTCATTAAGACATGTAAGGAAATTATTACATGCAGCTGCAGATTTAAATAAAGTGAACGTATCATCCACATATCGAATATGTAGGAGGTTAGGTGTCATTCCATTCTTATGGAACCCAACAAAGATGTTTGCAAGAGCTGGGCCTGGAGGGGATCCCATGGCAACACCATCTATCTGGGCACACATGGTATCATTAAAACTGAACTCAGTTGTGTGAGTTACCATGTTCATAACTTTGTTCATTTTGATTTTGGCTCTGTGAAGTGCCTTGAGAAACTTCTCCTCCATCAGGGTGCAATGTAAATGCAAGCTGTGGTATTGTCGGGTTTTTGCCTGTCAGGCAGAGAAGCTGCCAATTCACTGTTACCAAAGACCAGTTTCACCCCCTTGGTCTCTGCGGGGACACTGCAAATCAATTCAGAATGGTCATTGTCATTTCACTGGCGCACAGCAGCCAATTGCGCACAGCACATTTTCAAAAACACACAAGGTAAATGACCAACTAATCTTTTTTTTTTCTGGTAGCATTTGCCAAATTAATATTGGCTAGCTGATTCCTTGCTCTTCTTTCATTAGTGCGATGGGATCTTTTTCATCTGTCTGAACAGGCAGGTTGACCTTCTGTTTAAAATCACGTCTGGAAGGTGTCACTTTCAATAATGCAGCCCTGTGCTGAAGTGTCAGATTATGTACCCTAGTCCTGGGGTGGGGATTGAACCCATGGTCTCAGAATTTAAGAACAGGAATAGACCATTCAGCCCCGCCAAGTCTGCTCAGCCCCTCCAGCCCATTCAGTTTTTTGTCCTTCTCTATCAAAAATCTATTTGTAATGTGGTATATGATTTTCAGTGCCAGTGTGATGCTAGGTTTGTAGGCCGTTTGTCCCAAAGCCTGGTGGGTCATATCAAACAGCATGTACCAGCCACTGTTTGCAATGGGCAAGGTACAGACAGTACCCAACCAGCTCATGCTTGCAAAACTCAAAACAAAGTGCCCAACATTAAATGTGATTCCACAATTGGATAACATTTTTTATATAATCCTCAGTGTGCTAAGTATTACACTGACAACCAATTTAAGATTGTCAGTTGGGTTCGCAGTGTGGTGCATTTGTGTGTACTGGAAACTATATGTATTAATACATGAGGCCCTGGTCTTTGCAAACAGAAAGGACATGTACACACATTGCACCTGTTTCAGCTAAACAAAATAAGTGACAGCCATTCGCTGACTTATTCCTCAGGACAATGTCTTGATCAATCGGGGGCAAGCTGCCTGGTTTAAATTTCAAATAATGCTTAGCAGTTAACTGTCATTCACCATCACTGGTGCATTCCCCAAGGCAATGCCTCTACCAATCAGAGTCCACTTGCCAACCAATCAGCACTCTCTTCTCATACAATATAAATTGTGGTTTTCCCCCCTTGTGTTGGTATTCTTGTGAAGTGTCCTGATGAGTGCAAGACGAAAAGCTTCAACATGTCTCCTTTTTCAGCAATACTTAGGATATGGCTATCACAATAACATTCACATCATACAAGTACCAAGCAACGACCATCTCCAACAAGAGAGAATCTTACCATCTCGCCTTACATTCAATAGCATTACCATCACTGAATCCCCTATCGTTAACATCCCAGCGGGTTACCATCAGCCAGAAACTGAACTGGACTAGCCATTTGAATATTGTGGCTTCAGGAGCAGGTTGGCAGCTGGGAATTCTATGGCGAGTATCTCACATCCTGACTCCCCAAAGCCTGTCCACCATCTACAATGCACAAGTCAAGAGTGTGATGGAATAGTCTCCACTTGCCTGGATGAGTGCAGCTCCAACAGCATTCAAGAAGCTTGACATCATCCAGGATAAAGCAACCCAATTGATTGGCACTTCATTCACCACCTTAAACATTCATTCCCTCCACCACCGATGCACACTAGCTGTAGAATGTACCATCCACAAGATACACTGCAGCAATTCAACATGATTCCTTCAACAGCACCTTCTAAACTCACGACCTCTACCACCTAGAAGGACGAGGGCAGCATATGCTTGGAATCACCACTAACCGTCAGTTTCCCTCCAAGCCACACACCATCCTGACTTGGAACTATATCGCTGTTCCTTCCCTAGCACTGGATCAAAAATCTGAAGCTCCCTCCTTGACAGCACTGTGGGTCCAACTACACCGCATGGACAGCAGCAGTTCAATAAGGTGACTCACCATCACCTTCTCAATAGCAATTGAGGATGGGCAATAAATGCTGGCCTAGCCAGTGATGTCCATATCCGATGAGAAGAATAAATGAAAAAGAATTCGAAAAGTGTTCTGAAAACTGTCTGGGAGGCTAAGGATAAGGAAACTTTGAGAAATGGAAATCATCATGAACATCAGATACGGCTTTTGTAGCGTCAATCTGTGCAACCATGGGAAAACGATGAACGCCATGTAGGATGCCAGTGGGTTATTAACCCCACAGTCTCCTGAAGCAGAAGAACTGGCCATTCTGAGTTTCGGATTGTAAATTCTACTTAAGATTGTGTGAAGCTCTGTCTGTAAAACTTATTTTTATGTGTTGAAAAAACTTAATGCATGACTAATATGATACATAAATCTGCATTAATTATTTGCAGGTAAAAATACTGTGGAACGTTCATTGATCTTGCAAATTGCACCATTTTGTGATGTCGAAAACAATGAAATATTATTCCAAGCTCTGCCAGCAGAAATGATTGCATCTTACTGTATTTTTGGCCTGCAGTATGAATAATAACTGTTGCTAAATGTGAACTGAATTTAGAGTAAAATTAACAACTTGTTATTGCAATTTCATCTGCAGAATTCTTGATTTCACCACACCCCCTCCCCCCACAACACCACCCTGACAGATAACTACATGTCCAGCCCAAACCCAATTCAAGTCTAGGCAATGCATTTACAGAACTGGTTGACCATTCACACCCATCATATAGAATACCTGGTACAGGCACAGCACAATTCATCACAAAATATTCACAAATATCTGCATTGACAATTAAAGCTGACTTCACTCAAATACAACAGCAAATATTCAAATTCTACCTCTCAGACATTGGCGCCTATTAACTCCGTCAGAGTTCCTGGCAGTCCACAGGCTTTAATACCTAGGAATACGTCACTAACTCTGTGATTGACCTTATCTTCTCTGGTGCCTTTTTTAATCTTGGTGGCATCTTGCACTAATGGCTCTGGCTTTGCCCCTACAATTCTTAAAGCAAAATCAGAAAGGTAGCACCAAAAGCAACACTAATCTTACATGCCATTTTCCATTGTCAATGTTATGAACAACTATGATTGGAGATCTTTAACCTGGTAACATTGCATTTTTTGCATTATTCATCACTAATTTATGCAGCCATTTTGCAGCTGTTACCACAGCTTTTCAAATTGGAAGTGATGCTTCAGCTCAAAATCAACCCTCAATAAGTAGGTAATTAGCCAGAGTCCATGAAGAATCATAGGCATCTCTCTCCATTAAACAGAGACAACTGGTTGTGTAGCTTGAGGGGCACCACTCCACATCAAGCCTGCGGCAAGGTAAGGAGGCAGATCTCCATGAACTACCACAGCCGATACAGGGATTGAACCCCAATGAATAAGTGTGTCAACAACAAACAGGATACATTTTGTTAGAGGTTTTGGCTACAAAAGATGGTCAAGATCTGAGAGTCAACCCTGGTCCTTCAGACTGGTAAGTCATCTAAGAACGTGACTGTCTCTAAACGCTTGTACACTTGTGAAACAGAGATGTCGTCACTGGCAGGACTGGGCGCAAATATCTCTCACTAGGTTAGCAGCTTGCTAACAGCATGAAGTAATATGGACTGATTTACCTGGCAGGACCAGTAGGGACTGCCTATCACAAGGCTATTGTGTCAAAGTACCTCATTCTTTCGAGTATAGATGATTAATTGTTGATTTGATTAAGGTGTTTAAGATGATTAAAGGATTTAATAGGACAGGTAAAGAAAATCAATTTCCTCTGGTTTGGGGATGTAATGGTCCAACTGAGAGGAAGAACAGGCCCAAGGGAAAGAATAGCTGCCTCCTGTTCTAGTGTTACCATATTCCTAAGCATTTGCCCCCACCCCATGCTTGACTGCCAGAGATAGATGACATTACAAGGAATTCAAACAAAAATCTAATCTTTTTGAAAAGACCGGGTCCTGAGATTTCATCCACAGACAGCAGTTGTTTACCCATCATGGACAGTATGGCAAAAGCCAAGTGGCAAAACACAAATGCCTGGAGTTGCTTCCTTGGGTGCAAAATGAACCAACTGTTTCCCTCATTTTTCTAATGTCAAGTATTGGCAACTCCAACTCTCCATTCCATTACTAGCTGTAAACCAGGAGGGGCAGTTGGTATCTCTCTCTCTCTCTCTCTCTCTCTGTTCACTGCAACTCTGCACACCACTGTCATTCCTCCCTCCATCCAGTTTCTGATCTGGTCCTCTGATCTGGTCCTTCTGCAACCTGGCCTGTCCTTTTCTGATGTTTCACCTTCTATTGACATTAACACCGGATTCTCACCCTGCCTTTTCCAGTGGTCATACTTCCTCAATTTCCACTTCTTCATTTCAGCTAAAAGCCCATAAGGTGCTGTGACTCCAATTTTCTTGCAGACAAAATCATTGGTTCTCTGCTCTGTCCGTCTGATTCTTCACTAAAGCCACATTCAAAAGCTGTAATCCTCTTCTTGTCAGTATTATTGAGGGCCCAGCTCTCACACCCACACAGTGTGATACTCCATACTGGGGATGTTGCAAGTTGCTTTTTTAAGTGAAGGCTGATATTGGGTGCCCTCCAGATTCATTCAGCTGATGAGTTGTAGTGCAGGCGGTTACTAGCCTTGTCTTGATTTCAGTGTTGCTACCCTCATATGTGGCCACTTTTGGTCCCAGAAATCAAAATTGATCTATGTTCGTTGTGGACTAAATCATCACACTCCTGTCACTGTGAATTGAATGTCTTATTGTTGTTCATGCGCAACCCAAACTTCAGACTTGACTTCCCCAGTTCTTCAGCCATCATGGGTAGTTCTTGTTTATCTTCATCATTAAGGTAATCTCATCAACATATCTTGAGTTCCAAATGTTGCGACCACTAAAACTGGCCCCAAGATGTTCCGGGAGAGCAGACCTGACTTCTCACTTGACGTTTTTCACCTACGGCATTGAAACATAGTGATGAAAGCAGACATCTTTGTCTCATTCCTCTACCAAATGAGAATACCTCCACCTTCTATCCAAATACATGCTTTACATCTGGGATTCCAGATTCCTTGGATGGCAGGATTGTCGTATGAGGAGAGATTGGGCCGAATAGGCCTGTATTCACTGGAGTTTAGAAGAATGTGAGGGGATCTCATTGAAACATATAAAATTCTGACAGGGCTGGATGGACTGGATGCCAGGATGTTTCCTTTGGCTGGGAGGGTGTCTAGAACAAGAGGTCACAATCTCAATATATGGGGTAGGCCATTTAGGATTGAGATGAGGAGAAACCTCTTCACTCAGAAGGTGGTGAACCTGTGGAATTCTCACCACAGAAGGCTATAGAGGCCAAGTCACTGAATACATTTAAGAAGGGAATAGATTTCTAGACTCTAAAGGTGTCAAGGGGTATGGGGAGAGAGTGGGAGCACGGCGTTGAGATAGAGGATCAGCCATGATCATATTGAATGGTGGAGCAGGCTCAAAGGGCTGAATGAGCTACTCCTGCTCCCATTTTTTGTCTCTTCATAAAGTCTCTGAGCGAGCCAGATCACATCACTCAGGGTTTTCCATAGCTCAGCATGGTGGACCAAGTCAAATGACTTTGTGTAGTCCACAAACAGCATCTGCAATTCCTTGTCATTTTGCTTTCAGACATGCTTCTCATTTATGTTGCACAGCACTAGAATGGTATTTGATGTGTCTTTGCCTGTGATGGAACCGAACTCGCCTATTTCTGGTATGACACCTCTCACCGGAATTTAAAATCAGTGAAAATTGGCATAAATCAGTGTAAAGAATCAGGGCTCAAGGAAATGACAAAACTCTTCTCTGTGTCTTAAAATTTAAGGTTTGTGTTCATGCCACCATTATCCATGCACATCAGCCCCATTGGGAGTGAAATTGGATATGGGTTGTGGTGGGCAAACAAGGTCTCAAATTTGTCACCTTTTAAACAACACATCTGATATTCAAATAAAAGCAAAATACTGTGGATGCTGCCAGACCTGCTGAGATTTTCCAGAATTTTCTGTTTTTACATCTGATATTCAGCTTGATTGGTGTCAATGGAATCGAGATGGCGGGGATGTAGATAAATAGAGACCAATGTCATGCTGGCTGGATTGAACCTTGTTCAATTTTATGCTGAAAATGTTTAAGAAGACAAAATTTTTCCAATTTTGAATGTGGGCTGATACCTATGCTGTAAAAAATGCATTAAATGAAACAGATGTCAGCGATGAAAATATTTTTTAAAAGGCTCAAAAAATCATGATCAAAAGACCAGAAAAAGAGCTTTGGTCCCTGTTGCACCTGGAAACCAGGCCACAGTGTTGAGAGACCTCTCCCCAAACAAGTGCTATTGGAGGAAACACACATCTGAGAGTCGGGGTGAGTTTTGTGAATGGAAATCCATTCAATCACTGGAGAGGTATAAATGGTCAAGAAGATTTGGGTGTATTGAGATTCCACACATTAATCACTTAACGGCCAAAATTCTACCATTTTTAAAGACATGTAATTGATTTGCCTCTAGATGCTGGTTGTATTTGGCAGCGAATGCAAAGGAAACTCAAGCCCATAAAATGTAGAGCTGAAGAAAGTGTACACATGTACATGGGAATGCCAGGGTAGCCACGATTACATCATCTTTCTTTAAACATGAAGCGAATCCGAACAGAAGTCATGCAAATTGGCCGAAAACTGGAAATTTTGAAATTGAACAGGACCTCCAGATCCGCACGTCACTTTGAGGTTATCTCTAGTATTATGTGGTGAGATGTAGAAAGTGCAACACACACACAGACACACACGCACACACATGCACTCTGTGACAACTGACACATGAGGAATACTGGCTCGTTCAACAGTTATTAGATATTTCCTCTTGTCTCCTGTAGGCTTCGTTCAGGAGCTGTATCTCTTCCTGATAGCCAGATCTGTCACGGTTCTGTTTGTGGCTGTTCTGTCTATGAGCCTCCACCGTGTCTGGGATCGATATGCTGATGTCACTGCCGGAGTGGCCAGTGGGAATGAGCAGTGAGTAGGAGGCCGACTCAGCCAGGTCCACCGAGACGAAACGGTTCTCGCGGCGCGAGTAACGCAGGGAAGGGGAGCGGGCCTGTGCCGACGACTGGCTGATGTTGCTGACGATGGACACGGTGTCCAGTGCCTCGTCATTCTCGCAGATCTCCAGCACTTCCAAATGGATTTTGACACTAGTGTCGGCCAGGCTGCCTGGCGTGTCGTCAGCACTGGGTTCGTGGCCCACGCTCTTGGAGCGATACACCTCGACCTTCTTGGCCACTGGCGTTATCTTCCGCCCCTCACCGCTGATTTCATACGTGGATAAGGAGAGGGTCTTGCCGGTGTTCGGAGCGTGCAGTGAGACCATTCCCTGAAAGGCACACAGCGGGATAGACAATCCGCCTGGTCTCTGGAGGAAGGAAGAAAAGAAAATCGTCATTGACGCTGGTCAGCAGAGCAAGACATGTTCATTACAAAAACCCATCAGTCACCAAAATTGTCATTTGAATTACATAGAGCTTTGTCACAGAGACTGAAGAGCACAACAAATCACTCAACAACTTTTGGGAATTCACAACTCACAGGTTATTTCTTCACACAGAATCACATAGTATTTTTACAATGCGGAAGAAAGCCATTCAGTCCATCGAGACTGCACAGGCTCTCTAAAAGAGCAATCGCCCTGCCTTCACCCCGTAACCTTGCACATTCTCTCTTTTTAGGTAACAATCCCATTCCCTTTTGAATACCTCGATTGAATCTGCCTCCACCACCCTTTCAGGAAGTTTGTTCCAGACTCCAACCACCCTCTGGGTGAAAAAATATTTCCTCACATCACATTTTGCCCATTATTTTGAATCAGTGTCCTCTAGTTTTTGATGCTCACTTGAGTGGGAAGAGTTTCTCACTAGTTACCCTGTCTATACCCCTCAGGATCTTGAATACCTCTTTCAAGTCTCCTGTCAGCCTTCTTTTCTCAAAGGTAAACAATTCCAGCCTCTCCAATCTATCCTCATAGCTACAGTTCTTCATCCCGGGAATCATTTTTGTAAATCTCCTCTGTACTCTCTCCAGTGCCTTCGCATCCGTCCTCAAGTAAGGCATCCAGAACTGGATGCAGTACTCCAGATGAGGCCTAACTAGTCACAAGTTGTTGCAGGATTTGTACAGCTCCACCTTAACCAGTGCAATAAAATTCTTGCATCTGCTTCTGATGAGTGCGCTTTGACAGATCAGAATGGACTGTGCTTAAAACTTATTCTGTCAGGCAACATGGATTTTTTTTTTAACCTTACCAACAAAGATGGGCTTGTTTCTTTCTCATCAGAATTTTGGCTGCCATCTATGTAAATTTGAATTTACATCTCAATAATGGCGAGTGCCATGTTAAACCTGCCTGGAAGCTGGTCAAATGGAAAATATGGATGACAGATGGGAAGGAACACTAGTGGCAGATTGTTGGAGCAGGGGTCCTTTGGTCTCACTCACCAGCAAACAGGCTGAGGTGAAAAAGGTCTGTGATAATGAGAGGGGACATGTTCCCCTCTTGAACTCCTGCCCCTACCCTCAACTGGGGGCTGATTGGGACGTTTAATATTGAGGCCTTCATTTTCTGGCAATGAGAGTTGACGGAGAATGCTGACCAAGCCAACAGAAAATCTTTTCTTGCTTTTCAAATTGCACCCTGGGCTATCCAGATGAGGACAGGTCAGGTCCAAGCTTAATTGTGCATCCAAAAGATGCCTATTCCAGCGAAGTAGTACTCCCTCATTCCTGCTCTAAAGTTCCAATCTCGATCATGTGCTCAGGTCTGTACTAGGACTTGAATATGCGACCACCCAACACAGGGTTCGGAAACCTTAACACCAAGAAGAGCCATGTTTTAAATTTAGTCAAACACACAATATTTTAAGAGCTGCTATGCTGTTACTTAAATGGCAATAATAATGAAAAACAAGAGGCACGTTTCAACAACATTGTAAAGTTTATCATTGGATGGTTAAAGCACAGAAGGAGGCCATTCAGCATGTCTATGCTGCCTCTCTGTAGGGATAATTCAGCCAGAGCCATTGCCCACTTTCTCCCCGTAGCTCTGCACATTTTACCTCTTCAGATAATAATCCAATTCCCTCTTGAATGCCTCAATTGAATCTGCCTCCACCACACTCTCAGGCAGTGTATTCAAGATTCTAACCACCTGCTGCATAAAAAAGTTTTTCCTTATGTCGCCATTGCTTCATTTGCCAATTACCTTAAATCTCTGACCTCTAGTTCTCGATTTCTCCACCAGTGAGCACAGTTTCTCCTTCTCTACTCTGTCCAGATCCCTCAGGATTTTGAATATTCTTTTAAACCAGCTCTTCTCCAAGCAGAATGTCTCCAATTTTCCAATGTAACCGGAGTTCCTCATTTCTGGAACCATTCTTGTGAATTTTTTCTGCACTCTCTCTAATGTCTTCACATCCTTCCTAAGCTCTGGTGCCCAGAACTGGATGTAATACTCCAATTGAGGCTGAACCAGTGTTTTATACATAACGTAACTTCCTTGCTATTGTACTCTATACCCTTAATGATAAAGCCAGGATGCCGTATGCTTTATTAACTTCTCTCTTAACTTGCTGTGCCAGCTTCAATGATTTATGCACAAAAAACCCAAGTCCCTCTGCACCCCCTTTAGAATTGTACCCTTCATTTTACATTTTCTATCAACATTCTTCCTACAAAAATGAACCGCTTCACACTTCTCTGCATTAAACTTCATCTGCTTCTTGTCCGCCCATTCCACCAACCTGTCCATGTCCTTTTGAATTTCTACATTATCCCCCTCATAATTTACATAGGTTCCAGATTTTGTATCATCCACAAATGTTGAAATTGTGCCCTATATTTAGAAAAAAGTTGTTAACTGAATGTGCTAGTGAAAAAGTATCAATGTTAATAAAAGTCTAAAAGAATGAAACCAGCCATTCAATTACCATTAAAATGGGTTTGATCGGTCAAGTTCGGGATATGCAGGTGAGTCCTTAATGGGCTGCATGCAGCTTCTGAACTATATTTTGCAGACCTCTGGCTGATCTCAAAGCCAGGACTGTTGTCAAACAAGCTAAATTGGTGTTCAGCACCACAGTTCAATGCACTGTATTGTTCAACTTGCCTTTTTGTTAATGGGGTCCTTGTGATTCTTTTTCCTAAGTTTCCATTTCTTCCCCCATGTTAAATAATTTAGCAGTAGCATCTAACAGTGGAATCTCTGCAGAGTGGAGACAATTAGTCTCCATCCTTGATTTAACAAGCTGAAAGCTCTCATTCATGCAGTAACAAATAATTTAGAAGGGCATTGATGAAACACACCCCACTGAGGGGTCAAGATGGCTTGGTTTCTGCGGTGTGGTGACTGGCAGCTGCTACACGTCCTGAATGCAAAGGTGAAGCCTTGACAAAGGGTTTCTGGAGATGAATGCCTGATGCAGACAGAATAGCTCACTGACTGCCTGTCTCCAGGGAGAGATGCTGTCAATAGTGTATGACAGCCACTGGTGGAGCCTGACAGCCATATCTGTCTAACTGAGATAGCTGAAGCCAGTTAGCATGGTTCGCTGCTCTGTGGAGCTATTCATCTTGCATTAACTTTCTTGTTCCACTTCACAAATCTCACAAGAATGTTGGTATTTCTAGGGGCAAGGTGAAAAAAAAACTTTTAGCTTTAATATTGATGTCCGTTCCTAATTGTATCTTGATCCTACTTGCTAAAATCACCACCAGAGAAGATTCCTCTCTGCATTGTGGCTGTGACTTGTAATCATGATAAGAATATTTGCCCTGACTGCTGCTGTTTGTCAGATGAGGCATAAAACTGAGGTCCTGTCTGCTCTCAGGTGGATATAAGATATCCATGGCGCTATTCAAAGAGAGCAAGGGAGTTCTCCTAGCATCCCTCAATGGATATCACTAAGACAGGTTATCAGGTCATTTATTCCATGATTATTTGTGGGATCTTGCTGTGCGTCAATTGGCTTCCTCATATCTCTTCATTACAACAACGATGACACTTTGAAAGTCATTTTTCTTTGGCTGTGAAGCACTTTGACATGTCCTGAGGGCATGAACGGTGTTGTAAAAGTGCAATAAGAGCAGAAAATGCAGGAAATACTCAGCAACTCTGGCAGCATCTGTGGAGAAAGGAAAAGAGTTAATGATTCAGGTCCTGAACTTTCAGCAGAGCTGTCTGAAATGTTAACTCTGATTATCTTTCTCCTCACATGCTACCAGACCTGCTAAGTATTTTCTGGCATTTTCTGTTTTTCTTTCAGATTTCCAGAATCTGCAGTATTTTGCTTTTGGACTGCTGTAAAAATGCAAGTTCCTTCCCTTTTTATTTCTTATTATATGCCAAACTTTGTATTTCGAACCACTTTTTCCCTTCTGAACTAAAAATAGAAAAGAATGTTTCACTGTGGTTTTTGTGGGAAGAGAGCAATGTATATATTCTCAAATGATTCTTCTTAGAGCAGTGAAGGTTTAGGTGAGATTTAATAGAGGTCTTCAAAATCATGAAGGGTTTTGATAGAGTAGATATGGAGGAAGCGTTTCCATTGCCAAAAGAGTCAGTAACCAGAGGACACAAAGTTAATGTATTTTGCAAAGGATTCAGGAGGCAGATGAGAAGAATATTTTTTTACACAGGAAGTTGTTGAGATCTGGAACTCATTGCCAGTGCAGGTAGTGGAAGCAGATTCAGTTTTAACTTTCAGAAGAGTATTGGATATATATTTGAAGAGGAGAAAATTTACAGGGCTATGGGGAAAGGGCAGGGAAGTGGAACTAATTGGATAATTTTTTGAAATGGCATGATGGACTGAATGGTCTCCTTCTGTGCTGTGTGATTCTACACAGCTGTACAGAGCTTGAAAGGATGCTTAACATGTGAGAGATTTCAGTCCATCTTGGCAATGTGAATTATTGCAGGCTTTAGCGCTTAACTGAACAAATAGATTTGTAAACTGTTGATATATGTTCCTCCTTCCTCATCTAGCAGTACGACCTTGAAAAAGGAAGCCGAGCAAGAAAAGCTCCTGGTACTTTTTCAAAAATGGAGCAGAGTTGGTCCTGGCTCCATTATTTGATTGTGATCTTTGCCCAGGCTGATCACACAACAAACTGGTATGAATAAGGATTTTTACAGGCTGGGTTAGCACATGCATTGCAAAAAACAGAATCCTTGGAGGTACTGTATGGAAACAGCAAGATTTGAACTGATCCTATCAACGGCTTTGTGATTTTTATTTCACAACATTCTCAGCAGCCATCACTCATGCGAGCTGATAAATGCTGAGCTCTTCCTTCAGCCATGAACAATATGACAATGATGAACACTTTTTCTAGTTCTGCTGCTCCAGGCCTTTTGACAAATACCTTTTCAATTTATCACTTTTGACAGCAGTACTAGCAATCAACTGATTAGGTACAAAAATGCAACTGCAATGTTGGCAGGTCTTTTTTTAGGCTTCTCTCCCTTCCATACAAGTTGATTCACCAGGAATGACGTTGCAGTGAGAGATTTGAGACATTAGGGCTATTTCCACTAGAGCAAAGAGGACTGAGTGGAGGTTTAATCAAGATTGGACAAAAATAAAACATGAAGAGTGATTAGGGAAAAGCTTTCTTCTGATTGAGAAGTAGCTAACAAGGCGATCATCAATGGAAAATTGTCAGAGGTTAGGAGAAATGTCTTTATGCAGTTGTTGTTAGAGCAGTGAACTTCTGAGGCAGTGACTATATTAAGAGTAAATTGGATCAACAGTAAACTTCCTATGGCTGCACAGGAATATAATAGGACAATATTTGACACTGAGGGCTGGGTTTTACGCCTCCCACACCACCCCACCTCCCCCCCACTGGGTGTGTTTTTGATAGGAGAGCACGAAAATACAAGGGGTGGCTAGCCCCTCACTTTCTCGGCCATGTCCCAGCTGTACACCATAAGATGTGTGGTGGGCGGGCACTGAAATTGGCAGCCTGCCTGCTGTATGTAAATACGTAATTATGGGTCAGTTGAGCTTTGTTACAGGCTGATTGACCCCAGTGTTACACCACCAATGTCATATCATGGTTGGCATGGCAGGAGTAGGCAGCCTGTTCTTTCAAAAAAGGTTTTTAGAAGTGTGGAAAAGAAGAGGGTCACCATTCCCCTCACACCCTCACTAAGGTGCCTGATCTCACCCCAGTCAACGCCCCTAACTTATTTGAGCTTGGGATCCATTGCGGCCTTCATCCTGGGTCTGCTTGCAGTCCCAGCAGCACCCAATTCGATTGACCTGATGGCGGGAGGGGTGTAAGTCCCACCATTGTCATTGCCACCTGCAGCGTCTTATTGCTGTGGGGCCATCTTGTTCATCGGTTGGTTTCTGACTGACTTTTCAGTTGGGGCAGCAGAGCAGTATGCACCCACCCCTCGGCCCCTCCCCCTGTAAAATCCAGCCCTGGATCACATAACAAAAAGGGATAAGTTTTAAGGAGCATCTTAAAGGAGTTCAATTGTATAGGACTTTGGTGAAATCACACCTGGAATACTATATGCAGTTTTGGTCTTGATATTTAAGGAAGGA
Organism: Carcharodon carcharias; assembly: GCF_017639515.1. Classification (NCBI taxonomy): domain Eukaryota; kingdom Metazoa; phylum Chordata; class Chondrichthyes; order Lamniformes; family Lamnidae; genus Carcharodon; species Carcharodon carcharias. The sequence goes on along the minus strand of NC_054468.1, from coordinate 14,795,239 downwards.
CATATTTGCATTGGAGACAGTTCAATGAAAGTTCACTAGGTTGGTTCCTGGGATGAAAGGTCCTATGATAAAAGGCTGGGTAAACTGGGACAATATTCCCTGGAGGTTAGGAGAATGAGAGGTGATCTCATTGATGGGACTTGATAGGATAGACACTGAGAGGTTGTTTCCCCTGACTGGGAATCCAGAACATGGAAGTACAGTTTCAAGATAAGGTTCACTTAGGACTGAGAAGAAGATGAATTTCTTTATTCAGAGGGTTATGAATTTCTGGGATTGTTTAACAAGGGGTTCGCTGAATAGATTTATGGCGAGTAGATAGATTTTTAGTCCCTCAGGGAATCAGGGCATATGGGGAGTGGGAAGAAAGCAGTGCTGAGGCAGAACGTCAGCCATGATTGTATTGAATGGTGAGCAGGGTTGAGGGGTTGAAAGGCTATGTGGTCTACTCCTGCTCCTATTTCTTATGTTCTTATGACAGAGGTAGAAAAGCACAGAGGCTGGCAGGTTAGGAAGGGAAATTCTAGAGTTTAGGGCCTAGATGGCTGGAAAAATGGCCACCAATGGTGGAACAATTAAATTGGTAATGTACAAGAGGTGGGAATTGGGGAAATACAGAGATCTCAGAGTGATTAGTGATGAAGAGAGCTATAGAGATAGGGAGGCACGAGGCCTAGGAGGGATTTGAAAATAAGGATGAGAGTTTTTAAATCAAGAGATAGCCAGACCGCGAGCTAAGGTAAAAACAAAAATAAAAAAAAAATCTGACATGTCCTCCTTCTTCCTTAACCGAGGTTTTCCACCCACGGTCGTTGATAGGGTCCTCAACCATGTCCGGCCCATCTCCCGCGCATCCGCCCTCACGCCTTCTCCTCCCTCCCAGAAACATGATAGGGTCCCCCTTGTCCTCACTTATCACCCCACCAGCCTCCGCATTCAAAGGATCATCCTCCGCCATTTCCGCCAACTCCAGCATGATGCCACCACCAAACACATCTTCCCTTCACCCCCCCTATCGACATTCCGTAGGGATCGCTCCCTCCGGGACACCCTGGTCCACTCCTCCATCACCCCCTACTCCTCAACCCCCTCCTATGGCACCACCCCATGCCCACGCAAAAGATGCAACACCTGCTCCTTCACTTCCTCTCTCCTCACCGTCCAAGGGCCCAAACACTCCTTTCAAGTGAAGCAGCATTTCACTTGCATTTCCTCCAACTTAGTCTACTGCATTCGTTGCTCCCAATGTGGTCTCCTCTACATTGGAGAGACCAAACGTAAACTGGGCAACCGCTTTGCAGAACACCTGTGGTCTGTCCGCAAGAATGACCCGAACCTCCCTGTCGCTTGCCATTTTAACACTCCACCCTGCTCTCTTGCCCACATGTCTGTCCTTGGCTTGCTGCATTGTTCCAGTGAAGCCCAATGCAAACTGGAGGAACAACACCTCATCTTCCAACTAGGCACTTTACAGCCTTCCGGACTGAATATTGAATTCAACAACTTTAGGTCGTGAGCTCCCTCCCCCATCCCCACCCCCTTTCTGTTTCCCCCTTCCTTTTTTTCCAATAAATTATATAGATTTTTCTTTTCCCATCTATTTCCATTATTTTTAAATATTTTAAAATCTTTTATGCTCTCCCCACCCCCACTAGAGCAATACCTTGCGTGCCCTACCATCCATTCTTAATTAGCACATTCGTTTAGATAATATCACCAACTTTAACACCTATGTGTTCTTTTGTTCTATTGTTGTTGACATCTTTTGATGATCTGCTTCTATCACTGCTTGTTTGTCCCTACAACCACACCCCCCCTCCACTTCTCTCCCCCCACCCAAACCCACCCCCCTCCCCACACACCTTAAACCAGCTTATATTTCAACTCTTTCTTGGACTCGAGCTCAAGTTCTGTCGAAGGGTCATGAGGACTTGAAATGTCAACTCTTTTCTTCTCCGCCGATGCTGCCAGACCTGCTGAGTTTTTCCAGGTAATTCTGTTTTTGTTTCGCGAGCTAAGGTAGATCAATGTGCACAGGGGTGATAGGTAAAGGGGACTTGGATGTGAGTTAAGATATGACCAACAGAGTTTTGAATGTCAGAGCACAAATTAGGGATATGAGGACAAAGCAAGGCAATGGGATTAGTTTTAAATTGCTTTTGCAAGAAACCGGTACAGGTATGCTTGACTGAATGGCTCCTTCTGTGATGTAAATGCCCAGTTTTAAAACATCCCCCCACCCCACCCCCAACTAAAGGAGCTGGCTTATTGGGCTACATTTCCATTGGCATTGGTACCTTGCCCAAGGAACCATTCTTCATGTGTGAGCTAGGAAGTGACTGTTATCAAGCTATTCCACTGTGACAGCTTTCAGAGCCAAGCCCAATTCTATCCTCACACAAAGACTATGCTGGATAATCAACAGTGAAAGAACTTTGGCTGATCTCCCCTTCTCTAGTTTCTTCTAGTGTTTACTTTCCAGGGTCCTACCATTCATAGTGTAATCCCTTGCCTTGTTAGCCCTCCCCAAGTACATTATCTCATTACCTCACACTTTTCCGGGTTGAATTCCATTTGCCACTGCTCTGCCCACCTAACCAGTCCATTGATATCCTCTTGCAGTTTATGGCTATCCTCCTCACTATTTGCCACCCTACCAATTTTCATGTCATCTGTGAACTTCTTGATCATACCTCCTACATTTAAATCCAAATCATTTATGTACACCACAAACAGCAAGGGCCCCAGCTCCCAGCTCTGTGGATCCCCACTGGAAACAGGCTTCCTGTCAAAGAAACGTTCGTCTACCATCACACTCTGCTTCCTGCCTCTCATCCAATGTGTCACTTTGTCTTGGATCCCATGGGCTATTACTTTCTTGATCAGTTTGCCATGAGGGACCTTATCAAAAGTCCATGTAGACCACATCAAACGCATTACCCTCATCAACACTCTTGGTTACCTCCTCAAAAAATCCAATCAAATTTGTCAAACACGAGCTTCCCTTAACAAATCCATGCTGACTATCCCTGTTTAATCTATGTCTCTCCAAGTGCAGAGATATTCTGTCCCTCAGAATTCTTTCTAGTAACTTCCCCACCACTGAGGTTAGACCGACTGGCCTGTAATTTCCTGGTCTATCCCTTCCACTTTTTTTTAATAATGGGACAATGTTAGCAGTTCTCCAGTCCCTGGCACCTCACCTGTGGCCAGAGAGGATTTGAAAATTACTGCCAGGACTCCTGAAATCTCTTCCCTTGCCTTCCTCAACATCCTGGGATACATCTCACCCAGGCCTGTGGATTTATCCACTTTTAAGGCTGCTAAACACACTAGTACCTCCTCTCTCTCTCTATATTAATTTCCTCTAATATTTCACAGTCCTCCACCCTGATGCCTATATCTGCATTGTCCTTTTCCTGGGTTTCCTTAGTTTCAAATTGAGATTTTTCTCAGTTTCAAAAATAAAGCAATTTATTCCTGAACCGAGAATTTGGCAAATGTAAATAAAGGTATATCCAGGTATAACAACATTTAAGTTGTAAAGCATCATGTGGTGCTTCACAGTGTAAATCAGATTACATTTGACATTGAGTCACACATGGAGATATTGGACAAGTGACAAAATGCCGAATTGGAGGCAGGCTGTAAGGCATGTCCTGAGAGAGGAGAGAGAGGTAAAGAGGCAGAGATGTGTAGGGACACAATTCCGGAGCTTTTTTTTCATTATTCATTTAGAGGGTGTGGATGTCGCTGGCTAGACCACCATTTATTGCCCATCCTTAATTGCCATTGAGAAGCTGATGGTGAGCTGCCTTCTTGAACCGCTGCAGTTCCTGTAGTGTCAGTACACCCATAGTGCTGTTAGGGAAGGAGTTCCAGGTTTTTGACACAGCGACAGTGAAGGAACGGTGATATATTTCCAGTTCAGGTTGGTGAGTGGCTTGGAGGGGAGTTTCTAGGTGGTGATGTTCCCATGTATCTGCTGCCCTTGTCCTTCTAGAATGTAGTGGGCGAGTTATTTGCTTAAGGAGCCTTGGTGAGTTTCTGCAGTGCATCCTGTAGATAGTACACACTGCTGCCACTGTTCATCGGTGGTGGATGGAGTGAATGTTTGTAGAAAGGGTGCCAATCAAGAGGACTGCTTTGCCCTGGATGGTGTCAAGCTTCTTGAGCGTTGTTGGAGCTGCACTCATCCAGGCAAATGGAGACTATTCCATCACACTCCTGACTTGTGTCTTGTAGATGATGGACAGGCTTTGGGGAGTCAGGAGGTGTGTTACTCACTGCAGGATTCCTAGCGTCTGACCTGCTCTTATACCACAGTATTTATATGGCTAGTCCATTTCAGTTTCTGATCAATGTTAACCCCCAGGATGTTGATAGTTGAGGCTTCAGTGATGGCAATGACATTGAATATCAAGGGGCGATGGCTAGGCCCTCTTTTGTCTGAGATGGTCATTGCCTGGCACTTGTGTGGCATGAATGTTACTTGTCACTTTTCAGCCCAAACTTGGATATTGTCCATGTCTTGCTGCATTTGGATGTGGACTGTTTCAGTACCTGAAGAATCGTGATTGATGCTGAATATTGTGCAATCATCAATGAACATCCCCACTTCTGACCTTATGATGGAAGGAAAGTCTTTGATGAAGCAGCTGAAGATGGCTGGGCATGGATACCACCAGCATGGAGAACTGAATGCACAACAATCAATTAAGTGGCAAAGGAAATTGCAGTTTGCAGGGGAGGCAATGGTGTAGTGGTATCATCACTCGAGTAGTAATCCTGAGACCCATGGTAATGCTCTGGGGACCTGGGTTCAAATAGCACCATCTGCTGTGGTGGGATTTGAATTCAGTAAAAATCTGGAATGAAAAGTCTAATGATGACCATGGAACCTTTGCTGTTTGTTGTAAAAACCCATCTGGTTCACTCATGTCTTTTAGGGAAGGAAATCTGTCATCCTTACCTGGTCCGGCATACATGTGACTCCAGAGCCACAGCAATGTGGTTGACTCTTAAATGCCTTCTGAACTAGGGCCATTAGGGATGGGCAATAAATGCTGGCCCAGCCAGCGAAGCCCACGTCCCATGAATGAATAAAATAAAAGGCCAGAGGATTACAGATTCCTCAGAAGGATGCAGGACTGGAGGAGTTTACAGAATTTGGGATGGGTGAAGCCATGGATAGTTTTGAATAGGAAGATGAGAATGATAAAATGCACAAAACTGAAGGAAATCAATGAAGAGAATGCAAACCCGTTCTACCTCTCTCCAGTTCTGAGCATATTACTTTAAAATCCAGTTTAATGCAGTTTCCCACAGAGTGCAGATAAACACTTCACTTGCCAGAGCAGGTTGCCAACTCTTCAGTTCATCAAAATCTTTAGTTTAATATCAAATACAGGAGACAAATCACAAAGAAACAACATACCTCTTAATTCCCAACAGATAAGTCCCCTAGGGTGGACTGAAATATTGGTCCCAGTAAAATGGTGCATTTCTGCTTCACAGCATGTGTGAGGGGAGTTCATAAATGCAGCTCATAATTTGGTCTCAGTGACTGAAGTACAGTTATAATAAAATAAAGAAATTGGATTTTTCACAATCTTAGGACATTCTGAAACTCTTAGTAGCCAACGAGATACTGTTGAAATGTAGTCACTATTATAACGTGGCAGACAATGTATGCACAGCAAGCTCCCAAAAGCAGCAATGTGATAATGGCCAGATAATCTGTGTGAAATGGTGTCAAAGAATATTTTCTGTCCACCTGCAAAGGCTGACAGGGCTTTGATTTCACAACTGATCTGAAAGATGGTGCCTCTGACAATGCAGCACTCCCACAGTACTGTTTTAGCAATGACCTTTGAGTGATAAATATTGTTCAGGACATGAGGGAAAACTCCACTGTATTTATTCATGGGAACTTTTACTGGATCCTGCTCCTGACCAGTATTCAACCACTCCTGGTAGAAAGAGCGTGTATGTGTGTAATCTTGCATTTCTGTGTATGTGTGCATGTGCCTTCATGTGTATGCATGTGTCTTCATGAGAACGTTGGTGTACAGACACTGAAACAAAATGTGGTTGCTGAATAATTGTTGAATAGCCTAGCAGTACTCGCTGTCAGGGCTCACATCAGCATTTGGGTTACACACGCGAGTGCTACCACTGCCTGCAAAACTAATCTTAATGTCACCATTAGCACCTCCTTTAACCAGTACCACCACTATTACCAACCCTTTGACTTTTTGATAATGACATATTTCGCTATCTCTCCTTTGCCTCCACCTATTGCTGGCCTTCTATCCAGCTTCACCTGTTCCGGCCCCCTTAAACAGTATATATTTCACCACATATCTGCTTCCCTTTAGCTCTGAAGAAGAATCATACGGACTCGAAACGTGAACTCCTTCTTTCTCTCCACAGGTGCTGTCAGACCTGCCGAGTTTTTCCAGCATTTTTAGTTTTTGTTCCTGCAAAACTAACACCTTTCAGGAAGGAAAAGAAATTGAGTGGGGGTGGGGCGGAGGTGTGATAGATATTATAGTATTGATGAATAACCAGAAAAACAAGGGGCGTTCCATTTGGAGATCCCCAAGTTAAACAAATACACTTGCAAAGGCTGAAAACGTTCCCAACAACGCAGTCATTAGTTGGTGTTGCGCATTGCTAATAGTAATGACACAGAACATTTACAGCAAATTCTTTGGTTTGCCATTGCCTTGTGTTTATGATTTCGTTTACACGTAGCGCACAGGAATATGTTTTGGATGCCCCGCTGTGCAGCACGAAAAGCCACTTGCGAATCCGCTCACCTGTCGCGGAGTCCTTTCAGACTTGCTCCGACACCACTCCCAGTCGACCAGCTCCAACTTGCGCCCTTCCTCCTGAGTCAGTTTGCGCTCTGAGCCCTCCGGGGTGCCGGTGGAGCCAGCGACCGGTTTCCCGGGGTCGTTACCGTTCTCTTTGTCCTGACCCGCGCTGACTTTGCACAGCTCTGCGCTCTGGTCCGTTGAAACCCGCAGGGAGCTGTCCGGCAAATCGGTGGTGCTGATCTCGATTCTCGCGTCGCTCGGAGTTTCTTTGAGTTGGACGGGGACAAATTTGTTGCGCTCAAGCTCGCAGGCGGTAAGATTATGGTAAGACAGAGACGTGCTTTCTTCAGCACCGCAGCTGTTTGGTTGGGATATCTTATAAACTCCATATCCTTGCTGGAAGGACAGATTGAATTCAAAGCCTCTTCGTTTCGCTAGATAAGAACAAAATTATTTATTAAGGAATAACTGTTGCCATGATGTCACTAAAGCAGCAGTAAATCATATTGACCAATTATTTGTACATTTGAATTTGTGATAAGCATCTGATTACAATAGGAACAACAGTTCTAAATAGAGATGTTAGGGCAACACACTTAGCACAATAATCAAACCAGGATGAGAGGTTTGACAAATGGATTAGAGGAAGATTGTTTCCAATAGTTAGGGACTCCTTGATCAGGAGGCCTGTTTTTTACTTAATACTAATACAAAGATAGTGAGGAGAGAAGCTACGAGACATTATTTTTGAAGCAATTAGGAACGGTGTCAGGCTCAGTCAATAATGTTCTTGCCTCTACATTAAATGTTCTAGCCCCATGCCTGGGATTTAAACGCATAATCCACTTTAGTACTCCTGAGGGAGTACTGCACAGTCAGAGGTGACCTCTTTCAGGTGAGATGTTAAATCAAGGCTCTATCTGCTCTCTTAGCTGGGCATAAAACTTATACTTCAAATTGATCATCACAGACTATTTATAGAATTATTATTTGGGGACAACTTGCTATGTGCAAATTGGCGACTGCATTGTACATTATGACCGTGGCTACATCTCAAAGGCATTTTATTGCCTGAAGGATGTCCTTGGGCAACGTGAGTTTATGAAAGGAGCTATGTAAATGCAAGTCTTTCTTTTCCTGCTTTCACTATTTTGATAAGCATTCTATTCCCCAAGAATCTTTTATATTAAAAAAAGCTCTGAACCTAAGCCTTTAAATCGGTTTAGTGATTATTTTGAATTTATCTCTTATAATTATGGACCTCTTGTCCAGTTTTTCCTTATTTATCTTACTAAAGGCTCTCATAAAAACGTATTAACCACCATAGATATTATAGATATGATAAAGAAATGCATTTATATAACACTTTTTATAACCACTGGGCGTCTCAAAGTGCTTTACAGCCAATTAAGTACTTTTTGAAGTGTAGTCACTGTTGTAATGTAGTAAGTAGAGCAACTAATTTATACACAGCAAATTTCTACAACCAGCAATGTGATAATGGCCAGATAATCTGTTTTTTTATATATTGACTGAGGGACAAATATTCGCCAGGGCACCAGATAGGCACTAACAATTGCAAGGCAGAACATCTTATGGGAACATGAGGTGATATGGTCTAAACTCAGCTCTACTTGTGAGACTTATTATACAATTGAAATCCCTTTCAGGAGATTATTGCCTAGGAATTATTGACTGTTTTTTTGGTAAAATAGAACATGTTGGAATGTTCCAGCTGGACAGTCAGTATCTGAAGCAGAAAGATTATTAATGCTTTGGGTGTAATGCTTCAGAAAAATTGACCTTAATATTATTTTTTTCTCTTTCAGATGTTGTGGTATTGCTTGCATTGTTCTGTTTTATTTCAAATTTCCTTGACAGTTACTAATTGAGGGACTGAGGTAATAAAATGATCGACGAGAATGTAACTTGAGCAATTTTGCATCTGAACCATTTTTTTCTCAGATCTTTCCTGCCATATTTCTCCTTATATCTTCCCTTGTGAAACGTGGAAGTATTTAAGATATAGATTAAAAGGATCATATTATTCAGAAATAAATTGAAGGATGACATTCTGGCCATTTTTAAAGTTCAGTAGATTAATATATATATATACTGAGTGACAAACTGAACTTTAATTTCTGAAGCTAATAAGTAGTATTAAAAGGTCTGTATAACACAATGGAATAATGCTGGCACAGTTAACATCTTTATGATTAATTTACATAGCTGAAAATTGATAATGAAATGATTGTATTGCACAAAGGAATAATCACAGGGCAGAATTTTCCGAGTCCACTGACGGCTGGCGTGATAAGTGGCCTGCGTGGAAAATATGGCCGGACCCACTTCACAACAGCATGAAGGCAGGTCATGATCTTCTGTTCAGCCCGCTGACAGCGGGCCCCGTCTCCCACCATTGGTCAGCAGGGAGCTAATTGTAATATATTAGCATATAATTAAAAGGCCAACCTGCAAGGCTCTTGGAACCCCACTGTATCTCCCATCCACGTTGGCGGGAAAGTATGCTGATGTATTTCACAACAGCACGCAGGTGACATGCACTTGGCGGCCTTCACTTTGGGGGAACCGAGATGAGTGAGCAGCAGCATTCTCCACAGCTTGCCCATATTTTACAGGCCTCAGGGGCACCAGGGGAGTGGGGGAAACTGAAGCCTGGCCCCACAGGCGATTGCTGAGGGGTGGGGGGTGTCTAAGGACAAGTGTTGGCCAGCCTCAGAGGTGACTGCTGAGGGTGGGGGGTGGTCAAGTGCTGCCCTGGGGCTGCATGCTGTGAACAGGTTGGGGGCAGGGTAGGCAAGGGAAGTGGCCACGCATTAGGGATGCCAATATCAATTGACCATGCCTCTGCAACTGAAACAGATCGGGCGCAGCCACAGTGATATGATTGGGGTCAGGATCCTAGCCTGTCCACCCATGCAAGCAACATGGAGGCACCAAAGGACCATCAAATGCTCTATACCTTACCACCCCTCCCCCACTCCCCAGCACAGACTTTGAGTTCGCCACCACTTTATTGGAGCAGTTGTACAATCCCCTCGCCAGCACTGACCGTGTAGCAGTCACTGCTGGAGGTGCTCACAGCCCCTTGCAATCTCAACATCCTGGTTTGGACCAGTGTCTCCCATGTCACAGCTTGATAGGGCTGCCTTGCAGCACACTCATCTCTGGCCATCCAAGGGGTGACCAGCAATCTCTGGGAAGCGTTAAGGGGTAGTCACACCGGGCCAGGAAAGGTGCTAAGTACAGCCATGAAAACCATCTCTCTCTTTCATGCTGCAGGAGGACAACATCAGGATCATGGATCCTGGTGATCTAGCGTATGCTTGATGGCCTACAGAGACTGTAAAAGACAGAGGAGAGGGCGACTGAGGCTCCTGGCTGTGCAAAGGCAGGAGCAGCAACCTCATGAAGAAAGGGCAGCAGGGGCTCCTGCACACACGGCCCAGGAGCGACATTGAGCCGTGGCTGGTCAGCGCCTAGCAACGCCAAGGGTCAATGGGCACTGCCTGCCATTCCTGCAGATGACTGAGATCCAGTGTCATCAATGATTGTGCATGTCTAGTTTGGCTCACATCTGCCACTTACTGCAGGACTTGGCACCAAGGGGACATGGAGGGCATCCAGTGCCAGTGGCTGTGAAAGTGACCGTGACACTCAGTTTTGATGCCAGTGGCTCCTTTCAGGGCTCCACAGGTGACCTCTGTGGGATTTCACAAGCTGCCACCCACAAATGCATCCATGAGGTCACAGATGCCATCTTCTCCATGGCACACAACTTTGTGCATTTAGCCTGGGACCGGGACAGCCAGGATGCAAGGATTTGCCCTGATCTCAGGATTTCCAGAGATGCAGGATGCAATTGAATGGACCCATGTGGCACTCAGGTCTCCATCGCTACACTCAGTGGACTTCATCAACTGCAAGGGCTTCCACTCACTGAAAGAGCAGCTGGTATGCAACCACCAGAAACGCATCCTGCGGGTATGTGCACGATTTCCAGGGACTGTGCACGACGCCTACATCCTGAGTCACTCACGGATCCCTGGAGTCTTCCAGGGTCCACAGAGGCTGCAGAGTTGGCTCCTTGGGGACAAGGGCTACCCACAGAGGCCGTGGCTGATGACACCTGTGTGGTGGCCTCAGACTGCAGCAGAGTGACACTATAATGAGGCTCATGCAGCAGCTCACAACTTGGTGGAGCAGACCATCGGGATACTGAAGATCAGTTCTGGTGTCTGGACCAGCCTAGTGGAGCTCTGAAATACAGTTCACAGAGGGTGTCACACATCGTCGTCATCTGCTGTGCCCTTTACAGCCTGGCGTTGCAACAGGGTGAGGAACTGGCTGAGGAGGAGATGGAGGACTGGCATGTCTTCTCCAATGAGTGGGTGAGGGGGTCTTTGGTGGTGATGACGATGGGGATGAGGCTCTCGCACTGGTTAGACAAGCAGGCGCACTCAGGAGGCCCTCATAGCTGCCAGATTTGTGGAGGTTGATGACTACATGCAATGGGATGCCCCCATAGATCCTCATATCGCAGTTGTGAACGTTTGACTCCAGTCTGGCTTATGGCAGCGCCAATACCCTCTGTGAGAATGCTCCTGTCATGGAGATGCAGTGGAGGCCCTAATAACCATTTGATTGCAGGAGGATGATGACAACATGCAGTAAGGACACTCCCTAAGTCTTCACATAGCCTCTGAGAATCTCTGACTCCTGACTGGCTGAGGGCAGTTCATTTGTGCTCCATGATCAATGCCATCTCAGAGATGCAGCCATGAAACTTTAGACGCATTTGATTCTGTGTCCGCCTTCAGCACCTCAGCCCTTCAGAAGCTGGTGCTCAGCATCATTGGTCACAGATGCTGAAGAGATAGGGGCTGGCCACCCCTTAAAGGTGCTGAGAGCACACAGAGAGAATGCGAGAACTCTGTGGTGCCTGCCCACTACATTCTAGCAGCAATGACCAGCACTGCTGAGGTGCAGGCATAAGTAATGTTTCCAAGGAGTGTGAGGCTAGACCATCACTGTGGTCTGAAGGCTGCACAGAGCACAGGGAAGAGGCCCCGGACTGAGACACCTGCCTTTTATCTTGTTCAGAAAGGTTTCCTATTTGAGTGACAAGAACACTGCTCATCAGAACAAGGAGCCACAGGCAGGGAGACATACTTGGGAGTTTACTGACAATAGTGAACATTATGTACAAGTGATTAACATCTGTGGCCAGGCTGTGCAACTGATTCTCCTTAACTTTCCTAACCCTGCTGCTACATCTTGGTGCTCCCCGGACATCCACAGCGGAGGTGGAGGCAGTCTGCTAACTGTGACGCTGTGTCTGTGACAACTTTGGCGGGCGTCCTCTGGAGGGTCAAGACTTGGAGGGCCCCGGCCTGCGTTCAGGGTCCTGCTGTGTGGCAGTGGCACCCTCCTCGGCCTGTGAAGCTGGATCTGCGGAGGTCACAGGAAGAGAGGAGTCAATGGGCTGGTCAATCCCAGAGTCACCTGCATGGATGGCCCTAGATCGAGCGCCTATTGATCCTCCTCCCTGTGGGTGCTTGAGGGCCCCAGGCTGACTCCTTGAGGAGCAGGGATAGTTGGAGTGAGATCAAGTTGCCCAGCACCCCTCTTCTGTACACACTGTTGGAGGCCAACTATGGCATCAGCAATGGAGTTAAGCCCATGCAGCAGTGATGTCCTGGAGCAAGATCTCCATGGCGGCCACTATCCTGCCAGTGTTGACCTTGGTGCATTGCAATGCTGGTGCTATCACCTCAGCCTGAACTCGAATGGACTCCTCCATCATGCCTTGCAATCTGAGGAGTGCAGCAGACATCCCTTCCTGTAGTTCCCGAGCTTGCCTTTGCAGCTTCAGCAACTGTGACATGGACCGAGTCCAGAGACTCATCATTTGACTTGGACTCAGCAATGTTCTGGCCTCCAGCAGTCCCCCGAGTGCCAGGGACCATGCCTCTGCATGCTGTGGATCAGAAAGTGCAATGTGCTCACCAGTTTGTGACCCCAAGGCTACTCTAAAGCTAGGTCCTATTGAGGTGTGTGCCTCTGCGCTGGTGGAAGGTGTGGTTGAGCACTGTGATGGTACTTGAGGGAGGGTGCATTCAGATTCCTCTTCAGAGGTTACTTCAGAGCTTGGGTGGAGGCTCTGGGTCATGGACTTCGTTGGCTGCTTCCCAGATGTGCCTGCGAAAGCAAGGGGGGATAATTAGTGCACGGCAGTGACCTGTGAAAGAGGACACATCACTCATGGCATAGTTGTCTGATGGAAGCTGCACTGCTGGATCCTCACTTGGTAGAGCAGCGGCGACCTTACCTTTAGCGCAGGACCATTGCCGGCCAGCTGGATGGCTCTGCTTTCAAATTCTGTCAGAACTTTGAATTCCAGCATCCCTCCTTCCTGTTGTGAGCCAGTTTGTCCTGCATGGATAGAGATGAGGAGAGTGTATCAGGACACCGGCCGGGCCAGATGATAATTATGCCTGGCCTGTGTGGGTGGTCAGTGGTCCCATGAACATGATGAGGACAATGACATTGTGTGTGAAAGAGTGAATGGTGATGTCCCTTGCACTGGAAGTGAATGAGGGCCCTGTGGATGTGTGATGGATTTGTGACTGTGAGTTGGGAGTGATGAGAAGAGTGACTTACCATGGTAGAACAGAGGAGATCATTCATCCTTTTGCGGCACTGGGTGGCTGTCCTCCTCTGCAGGGCGTTCACTCTGACCACCGCTGCTACCGCCTCCCAAGCTGGGTTGGTGACATTGCTACCCATCCTGTGGCCAGCGCAGGGGATAGATCACATCCCGACAGGCCTCCATGCCATCCAGGAGTGGCTCGAGGGACCCATCGTTGAAGAGGGGGGAGGAGTTGCAGTCTTTTTGCCTTTGCTGACCATGTCTCCCAGGCAGCGGTGGTGAGCTGGTGGCAATGAGCGCTTTGCTGGTGGCTGCCTTTTAAAGATGGCGTCAGGTGTGATGTAACAATGGGATGATGGCGAGCGGGCGAATGAGAACCCGTCCACCATAGAAACGGCGTGTTTCATGGGAGTGAATATATAATGAGGTGGGTTCGGGAAGATATGATGTGAAAGCCCACCATTTTCATCGGCGGGTAGGACTACAATTTACCCGCCCGCTTCTGCACTTAGAGCAATTCTGGGAAAATTCCGCCCACGGTTTTGTAAATTATTTTAATGTTGCATAAATGTGGGGAGGTACAGTAGACATACTGGTTATGTTACTGGACTAGTAATCCAGAAGCCTGAACTAATGACCTGGCAATATGACTTCAATTCCCACCACTGTAGCTGGGAATTTAGGATCATTTAATTAAATAAATTGGGAATAAAAAGCTGGTAATGGTAATAATGACCATGAAACTACTGGATAGCTGTAAAAACCTATCTGGTTCACTAAGGTCCTTTAGGGAATGAATTCTCCCATCCTCTCCAGTCTGACCTATACGTAACACGAAAACCACAGTAGATGATTGCCCTCTGAAATGGTCTTACTAGCCATTCAGTTGTATTCAAGAAGACAGCTCATTAGCACTCTAAAAAAGGGAAAATAGGAATTGGTAATAAGTAATGGCCTTGCCTGTGAGTTAAAAAAAAAAACAATTAAATAAAAAGTTATTGATCCCTTACTAGGTTCCATTGGCTCCAGATGCCTTCATTGCATAAATGACCATTATTCATGTACATATATCAACAGTGTGTCCTTGTAGAATGTTCAACATTCAGATGCTTTGAAATATATCCTGACCAGTGGCATTTCTCTCTAATAAATGCAGCTTTTCATTTCTGGTTAGACTTTGGCTGACAGCAGCTGTTGTAAGGACACTGACAGATGGTGATCTCCCATAAGGGAATGGGGTAATTTTGGAATGAAGTGTTATTGTACCATGTGATGTAAACTGCTAATGATATCAAGCTTTACTTCACTGCACATTACATGGGTATAGCATATTTCACATTTTACAAATATAGATTTCATATTTCCAGGGAATCTCTTAACAAAAAAAAAGCCATGTCCATCTTCCTGGTCTCTTAAACTAAAGCATACTGCTCAGCACATTCATTGCATAACAATGGCTCAGGCTGTTCTGGAATACATCCTTCTTTTCCTTTCTCCTTCATGTACTCAACCAGCTACTCCTTAAATGCATCAATGCTATTCATCTGAACTACTCCCTGTGGTAGCAAGTTCACATTCGAAACACTTGCTGGGTAAAGAAGTTAGAAGAATACTTTTAGGAAAAGAACAGGAAGAAAAACATATGAAGAAAGCAACTCCAAATGAATCCTAGCTTAGTTTGCCAACACATCATTGCATTGAAATACACTCCAGGCCATATATTCAAATTTCCTGTCTCTTGTTGGGACGGAGGTATAGCATTATAACAGATCATGATGGAAAGCAGGTTCTCACAGTTGAATCATTTTATTCTGTATGTGCAGCTAAAGAAAAATATTTTCATTAAACCCTCATTATAAATCACCGCAGTTCGTTTAAAAACAAATTTCCCAAGTACAAATTTCCTTGCTCCAGGAACCCTTGCCATGTATGATATGTTCAATTTTCTCCCCACAGTTGTTTAATACGTGTGCTGATGACAATTAAGGTCTCCCACCATCAGAAAGTTGCCTGTTTCTCCTCTATTACATAATAGCAACTTGCATTCATATATCAGATTTAATGTAATAAAATTGCCCAAGATGTTTCACACGAGTTATCAAACACAATTTGACATTGAATGACATAAGGACATTTTAGGACAGATGATCAGAAGTTTGGTCAAAGAGTCATGTTTTAAGGAATATATATACAATGCTATGGGCCTAGTGCTGGAAAATGGGATTAGAATATTTAGGTACTTGTTTTACCGGTGTAGACTCGGTGGACCAAAGGGCCTTTTTCTGTTCTGTAGACCTCTATGACACTATGACTGAGTATTTTAAAAGAGGGAAGAGAGAGAGAGGTGGAGAGGCAGAGAGATTTAGGAAAAGCATTACACAGTGTAAGCCCTAGGTAGCTGTCAGCATGACTGCCAATGTTGATAGTTGAAAATTGGGGATGTGAAACAGGTCAGAATTGGAAAAGAACAGATCTTGGAGGGGGTTACAAAGATAGGGAGGGATTTGAAAACAAGGATGAGAATTTAAAAATCATGGCATTTCCAGACAGGGAACCAATGTAGATGGATCCCTGTGGACAGTGGTGATGGGTGCATGGGACTTGAGGCTCTTTAGTGATAATATGACAGTGCACCTGGTAATATGACTTTACACAGCAGTCAAAAGGCTTCAAAAGCTGACTCAAAGGGCTGGATTTTCCTGGCCCTGTGGTGACAGGGTTGGAGGCAAGAGGACCGGAAAAATATAAGAGAGCAGCATCAGGCTGGCTCCCTGATGCATTCCTATGGCTGGGGAAGTTTTCCAGGGAGGGGCAGGGAACCATAATGGCCACTTGCTCCATGGGGGTGGACAGCCAATTAAGATTCAAAATGCCTCAATTGTAGCAATTTTGTACCATCGCTGGTGTTTTTCCACTGGTGGAACGGACCTGCCCCCCCCCCCCCACCAATATGTGGGTCACCAGCTAAATGGAGGCAGCATCCTTGCGGCAATCTTGGAAGCTCTTCGAAACCAGAGGTTCCATGCCTCAGTGACGGGGCCCCAGGCAAGAAAAGCCATACACGCGGCTCAAACAATTCCTGTGGAGGCGTTCCCCCCCACCCCCCACCTCCCCCACCCCCCGTCTGAAATTTCTAATGGCTTTGGCCTTCTTAATGCTTGAATTATTTCCCTGCCTCTGAGAGGGTCTCCATATTGAGGTGCTCTCATGGTTCTGACCTGCCTCAGCAGCACCCACCTGTCCTGATGTGGTTGCTGAAGCTCCAGAGTTTTGGGCCCTCTAATTGGGCCAGCAGCATCAAGCGCTCGCCTCCTGTATTTAACAGGATACTGAATGTGGAGACGTTCAATTAGGAGGCTATCTTTGGGAAGATTGCACTATCAGGCGTGCTGCAAGTTTGGGCTTGGGACCCCCGTCTGGTCCCAGTATTGGGGTCCTGAAGTCCGTGTGAAGATTGAGCTCAAGCACTCCAATGGCGTCACCCCTGTAGGTGTCAATGTAATCAACCCCTTACCAAAGGGAGTGCTGTTCTAACACCACATCTTCCCAAATGAACACCCAGCATGGATAATTTTCATTCACTTATGTGACCCCTCTCTGCACCAAGCGATATTTTAGCCCTCAAGCCAAGCTCAAAATTGACAAGGAATTTTCTCCCCCAACTCTTTGTGTAAGATTCTTACTCATAATCCTTCCCTACTGAGCAAGATTTCAGCCCTGAACCGTAATGCCCCATATCAATCCCATTTAGCAAGACTTCAGCTCTGTGTCACCCACCATGCAGGTTAGTGGCCTACAAGCCACATCCCAATGGTTATTCTTGTTACCCTCAACTCTCCTCAAATAAAGTTTCCAGCCCGTAACTCGCACGGTCACGGAATAAAATTTTGATGCCTTACTTCGCACTAGGTGCCAATCCCTTCTCCTTGAATTCCTGCACCAGCTGCATTTTCCCTGCATAGGTTATCTCTATCTCACTTCAATTCTCTTCAATTAGAACCCCCGACTGCATTTTGTAAACACTGTACATTCTGCCACAGGCTGTATTCCTTCTCCTCTAATTATGGGGTGTTCCATGCTCTAATCTCCCAAACATTGCTGATCTGAATTCTGCTTCCTTCTGTTTCTCTCACCTCCTGTCTCAGTTTCTCCCTTTTCCATTCCCTTCATCTCCCACTGCCCTCTTCACTTCTCCTTCCTTTCCTTTCTCTCTCCTCCTCTCCTGACCCTGTTCCCTCGCTCTTCACACTTCCCTGCTTCCCTCCTCAACTCCTCTCTCCACCCTCCCTCTCCAATTTGCTATATCCTCTTCCCAATTCTCCCACCACCATTTTTCCACTTTGGTTTAAGTTTGTGTAGTCAGTATTATGAAGCTCGTTGTCAGAATTTATAATGGAAACAGTTTCCATGGAAGCGTGACAAGGAATGTCAATAGAAAAGGTCGATAAGGGTAATGCTGTTGATGTGGTGTACATGGATTTTCAAAAGGCATTTGACACAGTGTCACACAACAGATGTGTGAGAGAAGTTATTGTTCATGGAATAAAAGGGACAGTAGTAAAGTGGATACAAAATTAGCTAAAAAATAGGAAGCAGAGATCAATAGTCAATGGACATTTTTCAGGCTGGAAGAAGGTTTGTAGTGGAGTTCCCCAGGAGTCAGCATTGGGACCCTTGTTTTTCCTGATATATATTAATGATCTAGATCTTGGGGTGCAGGGGACAATTTCAAAGTTTGTGGATGATACAAAGCTTGGGAGTGTTGTACACTGCAAGGAGGGAAGCGTAGAACTTCAGAAGGACATAGGCAAGTTGGTGGAGTGGGCAAATAGGTGGCAGTTGAAGTTCAATATGGAGAAGTGTTGGTGATGCATTTTGGTAGGAAGAACACGGGCAGACAATATAAACTAAGGATTGAAATTTTGGAGGGGTGTAGGAGCAGAAAGACCTGGGTGTATACAAGCATAGGTCATTGAAAGTTGAAGGACAGTTGGAGAGAGCAGTTAATAAAGCATATAGTTTCCTGGGCTTTATTGATAGGAGTATAGAATACAAGAGCATGGAGATTATGCTGAATTTATATAAGACACCCATTAGACCTCAGCTGGAGTATTGTGTACAGTTCTGGGTGCCTCATTATAGGAAGGATGTGAATACATTGGAGAGAGTGCAGAAGTGGTTTACAAGAATGGTTCCAGGGATGAGAAAGATAGGTTGGTGAGTTTGGGACTGTTGTCTTTGGAGAGAAGAAGACTAAGAAGAGATTTGATAAAGATGTTCAAAATCTTGAGGGGGCTGGACAGAGTAGATAGGGAGAAACTGTTCCCACTCGTAAAAGGATCAAGAATGAGAGGGCACAGATTTGCAAAAGGAAAAAGTGTGATGTGAGAAAAAACTTTTACACACAACGAGTGGTTCGGGTCTGGAATGCACTGCCTGGAAGTGTTGTGGAGGCAGGTTTAATTGAGGCATTCAAGATGGCATTAGATGATTTTCTTGAATAGAAACAATGTGCAGGGGTACGGGGAAAAGGTAGGGCAATGGCACCAGGTCATAATGCTCATTTGGAGAGTCGGTGCAGATACAATGGGCTGAATGGCCTCCTTCTGAGTTGTTAAAATTCTGTGATACTGATTCACTGAATAGGAAATAAGAATTTTCAGAGAAAAAATGGTAGGCATATGTAAGATCTTTTGAATGGTATAAATGGTTCCATTATTAATCTAATGTTCATGGACTTCCTGGGAATGTGAAGCAGAACAAATCTTTACAAAAATAAATTTATGATGTTGCTACAAATAAGACTGATAGATTTTTATTTTGACCCCAATATCACTCCTCAGAAGTCTTTCAGCTTATTCACAGTAACAGTTTGCTATCAGATGTCCTATTAGGATTTGGCAGCTATAGAATCATTTCCGTTTCATCTTTCTATAGTCACTTCACCCCGACAGCTTTTTTCTAGCACCTTGATGGCTTGTGATGAGCTCGTACCCTTTCGGCAAATAAAGAGAAAGCTCGGAAGGTAATTATTTTTAGTTTGCAATAATTTACAAGAGTAGTAAATGGGGTGACTCTCTCACTCACTCTCTCTCACTCTCTCTCACACTCTCACTCACTCCTCATGACATGCAAATTTTACTTCCTCATGATGACTTTCACGTTTGCTGGTTGTCCAGTAACCCTGACTATTGTGAATGAAATATCTCTTATGGAAGCAATTCTCTTTTGATAATGTGCCACTTCACAGCAGATTGGGGAAAAAATTGCATACGGTTGTTAGTTAAATGCACTTTTAGAGAATGGTCTTTACGTTTTGAGAGACAACATTACTAAACTGATAGTCATTTGGTAGTACAGAACTTGAGTGTTGCTGAAAAAAGGGACATGTTAAAGCTTTTCATCTTGAACTCATCAGGACACTTCGCAAGAATACCAAATCAGAGAAAAAACAACAATTTACACTGTATGAGAAGAGAGTCCTGATTGGTTGGCAAGTAGACTCTAGATTGGCAGAGGCATTGCCATGGAGAATGCACCAGTGATGGTGACTGACAATTAACTGCCAAGTATTGTTTGAAATTCAAACCAGGCGTCTTGACCCTGACTGGCTAAGGCATTGCCCTGAGGAATGAGTCAATGAATGGCTGTCGCTTATTTTGTTTAGCTGAAACAGGCGTAATGTGTGCACATGTTCTTTCTAAACTGTATAATTTATCTGAGGACTAAACTATTTGTGGGCCTCTGGGTATGTAACATAATAGGCTGGACTCACCAGGTCATTTCCACCCCATGCCTCATCTGGAAGCCTGATTAAAAACTATTAGTCAGGAGGAAACAATTTCCTTTCCAATGTGGCCTTACAATGGAGAGAAATTTTGATTACCTTGGTCCATCTGGCTTTGGATTAGATGCAAATTGTGAATAAGTCTGCATTCATAGCTGCACTCCACAGAAGAGATCTGCTGAATAGTGGGGGTGACCTTTAGACTTCAGGGGAAGAGGTGTAAAGCCAGGTCTGCTGTATATTTTTCCTGTGTTATTTTTGAAGAGCCAAATTCAAAACATGATCGATAAAGAAGTGCAGTTTATTGGCTAAAATAATGGTGAGGTGAATGGCGTTCACTGTGGTTTAACTGCAAAAGCCACAGCAAGATCAGTCAAAGGTAGCTGCTCGGTTCAATAGGGAAATCAAGGAATTCCTGTCGGAGATGCACTGCTCCGTCATTAGCTTCACAAGAAGGGAATCTCACTGCCCGGCTGACAATTCAATTCCATTGAGCAGCGTGATGTTCCTGCACCTGTACAGTAGGTAGGAAGTAAACTCACCACAGGAGGTTAAGTCATTTCGGCTGCAAAATTCAGCTCCTTAGTGCCGCGTGCGCCAGAAGCACGCAGACACATCCTTACATTTTGGACCCTGCAGGTCTTGTTAATGTCCTCTCTTAAACATACCAGGCCCTCCAGCACCCCCACCCCCCCTTTTCCGCCACCACACTAGTGCTATTTAAAGGCATCAAAATGGGACTTGCAGGTGAGGCATTTATGACTTTCTTTTGCAGCTGCAGAGTATGTGGAAGTATTGATTTTGATGGTGTTGCAGGAGTTTGGAAATATTTTTGGGGTCCAGAGGAAGCTTTTACTGGAATTTGAAAAGGAGGCCAGAGGGGTTGGGAGGCCTGTCAGCAAGGAGGCTGCTTTCAGTAAAAGGAGATATTCCCTCTTGGCTGCAACATGACAGGGAGTTGGGGCATAGGCAGCAGTGAGGGGAAAATGTGTTCAGAAGGGAGGAGGAGGAGGTCGTTCAATGGAAAGCCTTACCCGCCTAGAATCTTCAAGGGGGACTTCACAGAATGACAGAATTATTACAGCACAGATGGAGGCCATTCAGCCTGTCATCTCTGAGTGACCAATCCGCCTAGTTCCATTCTCTTGCACTCTACCCGCAACCCCGCACATTCTTCCTTTTCAGATAACAGTCTAATTACCCTATGAATGCCTCGATTGAACCTGTCTCCACCACAATCTCAGGCAGCGTGTTCTGGATCTTAACCACTCACTGCGTGAAAAAGATTTTCTTCATGTCACTTTTGCTTCTTTTGCCAAATACTTTAAACCTATGCAAATACTTTAAATCAGCAAGCGATAGTAATGCTATTGAATGTAAAGGAGCGATGGTTAGATTCTCTCTCATTGGAGATGGTCAATGCCTGACATTTGTGTGGCGCAAATGTTACTTGCCACTTGTCAGCCCAAGCCTGGATATTGTCCAGGTCTTGCTGCATTTGGACATGGACTGCTTCAGTATCTGAGGAGTTGTGAATGGTGCTGAACATTGTGCAATCATCAGCGAAAATCACCCACCCACGACCTTATGATGGAAGGAAGGTCATAGATGAAGCAGCTGAAGATGGTTGAGCCTAGGACACTACCATGAGGAACTCCTGCAGTCCTGGATCTGAGATGATTGGCCTTCAACAACCACAATCATCTCCCTTTGTGCTAGGTAGGACTCCAACCAGTGGAAAGTTTTCCCCCTGATTCCCATTGACTCCAGTTTTGCTAGGGCACTTTGATACCACACTCGGTCAAATGCAGCCTTGATGTCCAGGGCAGTCACTTTCAGCTCAGCTCATAAATGCCCACATCTTGTGAATGATTACAAAAAAACCAAAGTTACATTTGCGGGAATCTTTTCTGAACTCTCTCCAATGCCTTGACATCTTTCTCAAAGTGTGATGCCCAGGCCTACAGCCGCACAATAAGGTGAAGACAGCACTGTCAATGGCTGTGAAGATCATTGTGGCTTTTAATTTCAACACCAGCGGATCCTTCCAGGAAGGAGCAGACAACATTGCTAACATATCATGTTTGCAATGTATTGATACTTTAGTGAAGTGACAGGGGCCATGTATGCCAGCACAGGCAATTTCATAGACTTCTTTCTTGCCAAAGAGAAGCGGTAGGAGTAGGCACGTGGGTTTGATGGAAAAACCATCGGCATTCTGATAAAAATAGTTCTGCTGCCTGGAATGTTAGGGAGGAGTCTCCAGTAATGGCCAGTGAGTGACTCCTTTTCATGGTGGTGTGTGGCGTCCTCCACAAGGTCCCTTTCATGAGGGCACAGCTCTTGCCAAGAGGCATTTGGGGTCACCTCAGGATGAGGAAGAGGGGGTAGATGAAGAAACAAATGAGGAAGAGAAGGAGGGAGGAAGGAGCCTTCCGGAACACCTTCACACTAGATGGGCTGTCCCACATAGACTACTCCAGCTCTGTTCCCTTAAAATATCACCTTCACGTCAACACTGCTCCACAGCTGCCTACCTTCCCATCCCTCTGCTACATAGCATCACAGCATCCTCATGGCCAATATCCTGTAATAATGGACACCACGTACAAAAAATCCATAACAACACTTCTAATAATATAAACAAAATGGAACTCTTCCTCTCCCTGCATTTCCCTAGTGTCTGTCGTGCAGGAGCCATTGACATAGTTCCAGCAGCCACTGCAGCATGAGTGCACCTCCCTTTTAAGAGGGGCAGACTGCCTTTAAAAAGTGCAGGCTTGCTCTGTATTGTGTTTGTATGCTGTCTGCCTCAAATCCACCAGGTATTGGGTGATCTAATATTATGATCCCTGTGTCCAGTAATGAGCCTGGTCAGTTTTTAACCCTTCAAGTCTCGGTTTCCTTTTAGCAATGTGGTAAGTTAAGTACTGCCAGTCAACCTTTTTGGGACTGAAAATTAACTATTATAAGCATGGAGTCTTCATTTTTCAAGTTTTAATTATTGTTAGAAATATTAAAAACACATTTTAAAATCTTTTTGTATATGTTTCTTCTCTCTCTCTTAATCCAAATGTTCTGGCTCTCTTTTGAGTTCCCTTTCAGTACCTGAGCTATCATTGAATTCACCCAGTCTAACTGACTCTTCCTTCTCAGATTTTGTGCTGTTAATTTCACAACTGTCAATCTGATTGGTTATGGAGCTACATAGTTGCTTACCTTGTTCACTAAGATCTCAGATGCCCTGTAGAAGGAACCATGCCATTTCTAGCTCACACTTCTACCAACTTGCAGGGTAAAATATCATTGACATTAAATGGGCAAAGGCCAGTCTAATTAGCTGTGGGCAACAGTCATTACTCTGCTACAGCAATGATTGTGCCAATATTTGTGAGCATTACCATAATGAAATGTGGATAAACAATTAGTCCGTACATATATTTGTACAAAGTCCATACAGAATTCTTGTTCACTAAAATTTAGTGTTGGTCAGTTGTGAGAAGCCATAGAAAACAAATTTGCTGAAAAAATAATGATTTCTGAATGGCACACACTGTTGATAATGTAAAGCATCCAGCAACTTGTGGCAAGGAAGAGGTAATCATGAATTGTGAATCACTGCAAGTTTCTCAATGTTTTGTACCGCTCCACTGTTAGCTTCGCAAATACGACAGCTGATCCTCAACATTGCTGTGACTTTCATGAAGTTGTGCACACTAATTGCCAGTTATGCCCACCACAAAAAGTTATGTGTAGTAATTAAAAATGTAATTACACTTTTAATAGAATGATAATTTTTAATGACTGTTAATTGACTTCTCTGGTCCAGAAAGTGAACAATAAAAGTGTGGAAACTCAGTCCTTCAGGTAGTGAATTATTGCTGGAGATTTTAAAAGTGTCACTTTCAATTTGTTTTTTAATTGTTTTGTTTACTTTTCCTTCCTGTCTCTTGTTCTCTCACTCCCAGCCCAGCCTTTCATTCATATCTTTACTCTTCTTTCTACATCTGCTTGATTTCTAATTCTAATTTTTAATTCCTTCTTGATCTTTGAGCTGTTTATTTCTTAATCCTGAAATCTCATTGTTTAAGAAGGCGCATAATCACTCACCTCAGTCCCAGATGTTCCATTGTCCTTGCCGCTTTGTTATCAACTCACAATTAAATGCACCTTCCAGGGCAAAATTGTTTTGAGCTGAAGGGTGGAAGAAAAGGCCTAACTAACTGACCATGCTGCAAGATGCCCCATTTCAGCAAATTCTAGATTGCTTACCTTCATTCTTGCTTATAAATCCCTTCCTGCCCTTACTCCTCCACACCTCCTTAACTTCTCGCATTGAGCCACAGACTCTACCCTTCTGACTGGGGTCTCCTTTGAATAGACCATTGGCGGCACCTTGTTTAATCTACCAAACACTCTGGAATTCCATTCCTTATTCTTCCATGGATGTCACTGCAAGGCCAGCAATCCCTAATTGCCCTAGAACTTAAAAGCTTCAAAGACCATTTCAGGAAGCAGTTAAGAGTCAACCACAATGCTGTGGGTCTTGAATCACATGTAGGCCAGACCAGGTAAGGATGGCAGATTTCCTTCCCTAAAGGGAAGTGAACCAGGTGACAGTTTCATCGACCAGGATTTTCTGGCCCTGCTATGGTGGGACTCGCTGTGAGGGTTGCGATGGGCCAGCCAAAAGTCCATTGACTTTCGATGGGACTGGGCAATCCCACCCATGGTCACCATTACCTGAGGCTAGTTTTCAATTCCAGATTTCTTTTTGTTAATTGGGTTTAAATTCCACCAACTGCTGTAGTGGTGGGATTTGACCCAAGTCCCCAGATCATTAACCTGGGCTGCTGGATTACTAGTCCAGTGATAGTACCACTACACCATTGTCTCCCGAACATCACATCAAATCTCATAACATCTCTCCCCATTTTAAAAGAAGAAACCCTTGACAACTATTAGGTGACATATCAGTAGATGGTAGTGGTTACAAATTTATCAGGCTCGAATTCCGCATCAGAGAAGATGTAGGTGTGAAAACACTGCTAGTAGAAAGTTAAGTGAGTGCAAGGTGCCAACATGCTTACAAAATGTGATAACAGGGATGGGAAAATGTTTGAGTGTGAGAGATGTCATCAGAGATAATGAAGTGTTGCCCTGATGTCACCCCACAGATGGCCAGTGTGAAAGATAAGTGTGCGATGTGTTTGGAAAACAACACACCGAACTGTAGTGTGCATGTGTGAGAAGAGATAATTGATCTATCGAATGCTGGCGTGCTTCCATATGAATTAGCAGGCTTATATATCAACTTTTACACCATAGCTATGCTTATGTACTAACTCTTCATGAGTCTTGTACCACCCTACTTCGTCTCACCCTAACAGCATGACTCTCTATTCTTTTCTCCATCATGTATTTAACTAGCTTCTTTTGGATGCACTGATGCTATTCACCTCAGCTACTGCTTGAGAAAGACAGTAGGATTTGCATTTATATAGCACTTTTCACAACCATCAGACATCTCAAAGCACTTACAACCAATTAAGTATTTTTTGAAGTGTGGTCACTGTTATAATGTAGGAAAGAGGGCAGCCAATATGCACAGAGCAAGCTCCCACAAATAGTAATGTGATAATGACCAGATAATTTATTTCTTGTGCCCTTGACTGAGGGATAGACGTTGGCCAGGACACCAGGGATAACTCTCCTGTTCTTCTTTGAAGTAGTGCCATGGGATAGTTACATCCATCCAAGCAAGCAGATATAGCCTCAATTTAAAGTCTCGTCCAACAGTTGGCACCTCCAACAATACAGGCCTCCTACAGCACTAGAATGATTGATTTTGCACTCAAGCCCTGCAGTGGGACTTGAACCCAGAACGTTATGACTCTACCAATGAAGCCATGGTTGTGATACTGACCGCCACATACTGACCATTCACTGGAGAAAGAAGTTTTTCCTGAATTCCCTGATTGATTTATTTGTCCTGACTTGAATAACATGAGTAGTTAGGGGGCTTAGGTCAAAAATCCCCATAATTTCATTATATTTGAATGTGAAGGCAGCAACCTCATAATGTCCTGCATTTGTTGAGTTTATATTGACAGATGAGGATAATTGATCAGTTGACTCTCTGTATCTTGAGTTCGTGAGTTTAGCTGAATTGTCTTAAGACTGACTTCTTTAACTGTATATTAAGTTAGCCCTGCAACCACCTGCCCACTGCCCCAACCCCTCTTCAAACTCTTAATGGGTGTTGGAGTCCACTCTGTAAAAATGCCCTGGACCTTTAACTATGTTAAAAGTGTTTTGTAAGTGTAAGTTGCCAGTGCAGGGTTAGCAATGTATCAAGGATGCTGTTACACTAACAATGAACTGCATTAGTCTCAATAAGAAGTTTTATTTCAGAGATGAATAGAAGCCTCCTTGTTATCATTACCCCTATCATCACATGCATTGGTCCCCTGGCATGTGTTGAATTGTAAGCATGTCAGAGGTCTTATAGAATGTTTCTTACCCCTGGCTGGCTCCGAGGCGACTGTGTACACACTCTTTCTGCAGTTGATGATGCAGCCACATGGCAGATGAATCCATCGCTCAGACAGAACAAACACTGGCGTTATAGCAGTTGCCAGCAAGGTCAGGACAAAACACAGAGATTCGAAGGACGCATTCTCAAGTTTGGTAATATGATGGATGAGCTGTTGTATCTGTGAAACATAGGGAATGGTCAAGTGTCATCCACCCACACAACACAGCAATAAAACTGTAAATCTCTGAAACAAAAATGCAGATCATAGCCACGGAAGGTAGAATCTTTGTTCACTTTATGGAAAATAGAGATAAATGTTGGTGATACAATTCAAGTTTTTTTTAAAAAAGTGGAACAGAAATACTGTGCATTTTGGCAGAGAAATGAGATACAATATAAACTAAATGTTCCAATTTGAATATGGGTGCAGGAACAGAGGCTGTAGACACACAAATCTTTGAAGGCGGCAGGAAAAATTGATAAGGCTGTTAAGAAAACAAATGGGATCCTTGACTTTCTTAACAGGGGCATAGAATAGAAAAATGGAAAAGTTCTACTTAACCTTTATAAATCACTGGTTAGGCCTCAGCTGGAGCACTGGGTCCAATTCTGAGCACTACATTTGAAGGTGTCAAGGCTGTGGATGAGGATACAGAGGTGATTTAATGGATTGGTACCTGGGATTGTTGACAGTCAGTAAACAGAGAGCACAGATTTAATTGACAAAATAACTAAACGAGGAATGAGGACACTTTTTTCCCCCCAGCCTGTTGAAATGACTTGGAATGCATTGCCTAGATGGGCAATGAAAGCAGGTTCAATAGCAACGTTCAAAAGAGAATTGGGCAAATGCTTGAATGCTTGTAGTGCCACGAAGAAAGGGCAGGGGAATAAGGTTCATTGGATAACTTTCAAAGAGACCGCACAGACAGCAGACTAATGCTGTATGATTCTATGAATGTGCTCATATATTTTCGGATTTTATATTTTGCAAACTGAAAGTCCATCTATCTCAAAGTATCATGTGGGTCGTTTTCCTGTGCGTTGTAGGAACAAAGGTATCCATTGTGATTCGGCAAAGTTGTGGTTGAGCATTGGACTGAAAGCATTCTATAACTTGAAGGTGGCAGGACCCAGCAGTCAAGTTATCAGAGTTCACATTTCTTACACCCTAAAGCTTCCAGTTTGCACTTGGTGTCCCTGCCTAATCTGAGGATTAGACGAAGAGTGGCACATTGAGATGACGGTGGGAGATGGATTGGATTAGGGTGAGGTACCAGCCGGTCACCGTGAAACATGCTGCACCCAGCCTTTGTGGTAAATTGCACATAAACCCCATTGTCTCTCACAATCAATAGCTCTCAACCTAGAATGTTGTGTAATCGCTTTGTGGTGTTAGACAAGTTGTTGAGTTAAATCAGTTGGAATGGTTTATCTCCAGAAGTAGCAGTTTGAGGTAAAAGTCGATTTTTATGTTTTAGGGTTAAATAGATATATTTAGATAATTTTCACTTACCATCAGTGGCAGCCAAAAGACAACCTTTGTCATAGCTAAAATCAAGGAAAAGCGCTTTTGGGCGAACTCGACTGTTGGGTTCCTGTGTTTGAAGCCGCCGCTTTGGCAATGCGGTGAATTGTTCATATCAGACAGACTCTTTGCATCCGAGCTCCAGTTTCTATCGGGCTGCAAACACCTTAAAGTTCTGTCCACGGGATTCTCCACGTTACTCGCCGGATTCATACCATCCGTCACTTGGTGATAACTGGGAGAGAGCAGTCCCTGTTGCTGCCCGTCTGAGCAAAGCAGTTTGTAAGTGAGGGGGACAGAGAACGTGATGAGGACTATGAGGCAAACGGAGTATACACCGAAGAGAAGTGCCACGTAAGAGCTTCTGTGGTCGACGAGGCAGCCCCAAGGTGTTGGGATGAAAGTGCCCCACCCAAAGGCAGGAAGGACGCTCACTAACAGACTAATGACCCAAAGAATCGCAAGGAGCCAGGTCATGGGGACAGATCGCTGGCTGCCTTTGTGAAGTCTGGATCGCCTGGTTGTGTAGTAGTTATAGGAGACGATTAGTGAGGACTTGAGAGCGCTGGAGACCCCCTGTAATAAATAGAGGACGGCCGATACCGTGCAGAGGGAGCTGGGCACCATCTCCCTTACCCACTGCATGGACATAAACATGGACAAAGCGACCACGCAAAGAAGGTCATCTGCAGAAAGCGAAGCCACGATGACCACCAGGAAATTCTTGTTTCTCGTCTTGAGCAGACAAACCAGCGAATAAACGCTGCCCAGGAAGATGAGGAGTGTGCAGATGAGGGTAAGACAAAATAAAAATACATTTGCTGATCTCCCCCCGGCTGGAGTGTCCATTGTGGGTCCCGTCACTTCGGGATCCCCACTGACCGAGGAAACACTGTTGATGGGGTCAAATGATAGGGGTTTCAGACATGGTTCGCTGTGGCAGAAGGGGGCATGTCTATTATTTCCTCAATAAAACCAGCTCCAGATACTTGACGTTGGTTCCCATGCGTTAACTTGTCTGTACCATTGCTCGCACTTCTTCAAGCGACCCTCTGGACTTGCCCAGGTCGCTGTCCTTCCCTCATGGTACTGAAATGCTGCTCGCCTTCCACTTGCTTTGTCTTGCACTTTAGTTCGGACTTTTAGCTCCTACTCTGTCTCTCTCTGACCAATTTCCTCTACTCAGCTGGATCTCTCGCCCTCACTCACTGCTGATGAAGTAGGTTTCGACCAATCTGGTATTTGTTTTAAAGAAACCTTAACAATTGTCTAGGGAGATAGAGTACATGCCCAGTTCAGAAGGTTTCATTGAAGTACATAATTACATTGGCGGAGAATGGGGCTGGCGACCAGATGACACGCCCATGTTGCGTCATCGTTTAATCTGCATAGAATCCCAACCCTGGAAATCAGAATTCTTCCCTCCCTCCTTGCTGGCTATTTACTATTGCACGTGTTGCGTTAGTCTCAATCTGCATTTTAAGGGGAAGCTCACTGAAATGTCATCTTTAATGCTTTGTGGCGAGGCTGCTATAGTTACCCGCGCATTAGACCTGGTTTCAAAGAGCTGTGCTGATCAAAGGAAAACATTGGAACAAAGGTGCAGATTGGCCATTTATATATGCAATATGCATTATTTTTTAAACAGCATCGAGGGTGTCGCTTGCTCAGCGAGGGGACAGTATAATGAAAAATACTAACGGCAGTCGCAATCTTTATTTAAAGAAACGAAGGAAAGAAATACTTGCGTTTAAAAAGAACCCTTCACAATTTCCAGGCTTTCCAAAGCATTTTACAGCCATGTATTATAACCAGATCAGCCACGATCCACTGCAATGGTAGAACAGGCTCAAAGGGCTGAATGGTATATTTCTGTGTCTAAATTCCTATGCATTATTGTCACAATGATGCAAAAATGGGGGCTAATTTGTGCACAGCAAGTTCCCAAAAACAGAAATGTCTATGTAATCTATTTTTGTGATGCTATTTGAAGGATAAGTATTGGCCAGGACTCTGGGGAGAACTCCCCTGCTCTTCTTCGAAGCAATGCCAAGGGATCTTTTTACTTTTATTTTGGATATCAGAAATATATATTTCAGAGAAAATAATTGCAGATAGGTTTTCTTGGCTTTGAGTGGTTATATTAGTTTATCTCCCTTTCTTTTGTTAGCTGGTCTTTCACAATTAGTTGGAGCACTAGGTGATAATAAGTAGGAGCGGGAGTACACTATAAGGCCCCTTGAGTCTGCTCTACTGTTCAGATTATTGCCGATCTGAATCCACCTCAAGCTGACCTCAACTCCAGTTTCCTGTCCTATCCCTATATTCCTTCAATCCCCTAAAGCTGAAAAATCTATTGCTCTCATCCTTGCATATTCTCAATGAATAAGAATCCCCAGCCCTTTGAGGTAGAGAATTCCAAAAATTCACAACCCTTGAAGGAGGAAATTCCTTTTCAATTCAATTCAAAATGGCTGAATCTATCCTGAGATCAGGCTGGAAATTTTCTGCTGCAGGGGTGGAGGGACGGGAGGGTGCGGGATGTGTGGATTGGTGAAGAGGAGAGATTCTGCATTGGCAGGCAGCAGGACCCAGGTCTGTATTTCACTGATGGCAGCCAATTAAGTGACTGTGACCAGGGCTACCACAGGTGGCAGCCTGTGCTCAAGAGCGACTGGACCAATCAGAAGGCCAGCAGCTCAACAGCTTCAGCAGTGCCACCACTAGTGGTGGCCACTGCTGGGGTGGCAGCTGGAGGAAGAGGGTATATTGATGGACGTGTGCCCTCAAAGTAAAGTAAGTGGGGTGTGGAGATGCTGGCGTCAGTCAGCTAGGCCCCAGTGATGGAAGGGAGGTGATGGCTGAGGGCAGGCTTTGCCAATCCTGCTTGGATGGCCTTGCCACTGGGTGGCCCCTCCTGGGCCAAAGTGTGCCCAAAAAGGAGCACCCCCCCCACCCTGTCCCAGAGTCTGCTGGGAGGCAAAACTTTAGTGGGAGTGTGAAGAAGCTCTTAACTGGCCACTTAGGTGACCCAGTTGGACTCTGGGTGGGCAGACCATGTGCCATTGTTCCTGCTGATGGGTAAATGGCATGGTAGTATGAAAGCATTGGGCACCCCGCACAATGCCTTGCAACCACCACTTTCTGGCTTTCCTCCCAGCACATCTCCAAAGACCTCATAAAACTTCAGGCTATTTCCCCTAGTTTGCTTAAGCATTTAATAGGTTAACATTTATTTGCTGCTGTTTTATTTTGAGCCAATTAAGAAAGTATGGAAGAACAAGCAAGGCTGACAAAAAGTAGAGAAGAACATTATAGGACATAAATATTACATTTATTACAAATGTTATATGAAAGACCTTTAATGCATTATCGATTGTTACAATATCACTACAGCTATTTATTACAAAAATGATTGTTATTTTTAATATTGGATATTTTGTTAATGACTGCCATGTTTAATATACTCAGCCACAGAGTAGATGGAAAACAGGTGAGAAGGTGTGAGGAAAAAAGAATTACAGAGCAGGAGAGAAGCAGAGAGGCAGTTACAGAAAGAGAGAGGCAATATTATTTATTTCCTTAGGAAGCTTATAGAATTAAAACATCATCTGATGTACAGCATGAATATGAAGAGTGCAGTCAGATAAAAGGAAATGGGAAGGTAAGACATTTTAAAAATATCACGAAAAGACACTGTAAGAGGTGTGTATTATAGCTGTAGCTCAGTTCCTGGCACTCTTGCCTTTAAGTCAGAGGTTTGTGGGTTTACTCCAGAGAAATGAGCACAAAATCTAGGCTGACATTTTGGGCAGGATTATACGCTCACCTGGCAGTGGGTTTGAAAATAGGGGACATGTAAAATCCATCGCTGGCCTTTCTGTCCCCTACTCGCACCACACTACCCTCTCGCTGCACCCCAAACACCACCCCCCCCCCCCCACCCCATCTGATCTGCCTGTTATTTATAGTGAGGGCCAAGGGAGGCATCAGGAGCCCCACCCATCCTTGAGCCTATTGCAGCCATTAATTGGTCACTGAAGGTCCTCTTCACACACCCGCCCCCCCACCCCTCTGTCATTATTTTACCCATGAGCGTGGGAGGCCCAAGCTATGCAGGAAGACCAGAATTAACTGCGAGGACAGGTGTCAGGCAAGGGATGGAGGGGGGCTGGCACCTATTTTGTTGGTTTCATGAGCCTATCTGAAGCACCAGCCCCAAAGGTCATACCTCCCTTTAATAATCCCCTGGTCTCTTGAACATGGACCGCAGCACACTCCCCAGACCCACCCCCCACCACCTTCCCCTGGTGAGGTCCCTGATCCCAGGCTTATGTGGGCTCCTTAGCATGATGGGACTGCCTGTAGTCCCAGCAGTGGCCACCAATCCCAGCTGGCGCTGCTGCAGAGCTGTTGGCCATCCAATTGGCCAGCAGCTCTCTAAGATGGGACTTCCTCCCGAGTTAGGGCATAAGTCTTGCCTTGAGGCAATAAATGCTGCACCCAGCATCAAATTGCTGTGGGGAAGCAGTAAGGGTCATGGGCAGGCTTGCCTTGACTTTTTTGCTGGAGGGGCAGGGACCACAGCACTCTTTAAAAAAATGACAATAAAGTGTAAAGAGTGGGGATTTTTCAATGTAATGAGCGGGGATAC
Source organism: Carcharodon carcharias (assembly GCF_017639515.1). Classification (NCBI taxonomy): domain Eukaryota; kingdom Metazoa; phylum Chordata; class Chondrichthyes; order Lamniformes; family Lamnidae; genus Carcharodon; species Carcharodon carcharias. The sequence goes on along the minus strand of NC_054468.1, from coordinate 14,762,235 downwards.
TAGCACAATTAAATAAATAAATAAATAAAATATGATAGCGATGGCAGGACGGATGATGTGTTGCTGCTGCAGCACGTGGGAACCACTGGACACCAAGGTGATACAGAGTGAACACATCTGCAGTAAGTGTGTGCAGCTCAAGGAATTTTGGAATTGTGTTAAGGATCTGGAATCCGAGCTGCAGTCATTGCACCACATCAGGGAGGGGGAAAGTTACCTGGACACTTTGTTCCAGGAGGTAGTCACAGCCCTCAGACTAGGTCATTCAAATTTGGTCTGTGATCAGGGACAGGAGGTGAGGCAGGAATGAGGACACAGGGGGTAGTGTTTGAGGAGCCTCAGTCCCTGCAACTGCAGGGAGGATGAGCAAACTGAACATGGCACCATGGTACAGGGAGTCATTCAAGTGGGGGCAAGGAAATTGGAACACAGTAGTGATAGGGGACAGTATAATTAGAAGGATAGATACTGTTTTCTGCAGCCATGAGCATGAGTCTTGAAGACTGTGTTGCCTGCCTGGTGCCAGGGTTAAGGACATCTCCTCAGGGCTGGAGAGGAACTTGGATTGGGAGGGGAAGGATCCAGTTATCATTGTTCATGTTGATACCAACAACATTGATAGGACTAGAAAGAGGTTCTGCTGAAAGAATTTGAACAGCTAGGAGCTAAATTTTAAAAAGCAGAACCTCCAAAGTAATAATTGTGGGATTACTACCTGAGCCACTGGCAAACCGGCATTGGGTAAATAAAGTCAAGGAGTTAAATGTGTAGCTCAAAGATTGGTTTGGGAGGAATGGGTTTCAGTTCATGGGGCACTGGCACCAGTACTGGGGTAGAAGGGAGCTGTCCCAGTGGGATAGGCTTCACTTGAACCGTGCTGGGACCAGTGTCCTGGTGAATTGAATAATTAGGGCTGTTGAGAGGGCTTTAAACTAAATAGAGTGGGGAAGGGCTCTGGAGAGGGGATAAGTAGGCTAACAAAGCAAAAGGATATGGCAGCATTGCAGGGCAGCTAGTTTGGTAATGATACCCAGAGTGTGACAGGAAGGGACAGAGTGTACAAATATTTTTAAAAAGCAGCAAATAGGGTCAAAGGAGAAAAAATGTTAAAAAGGCAAAATTGATGGCTCTTTACTTAAATGCATGCAGTATTCGGAACAAAATAAATGAATTAATGCCATAAATGGAGGTTAATGTGTATGATCTAAAAGCCATTACAGAGATATAGTTACAAGGAGACCAAAGCTGGGAACTAAATATTCAGGGTATGTGACTTTTCAAAAAGACTGGCAGGAAGGAAAGGGTGGTGTGGTAGCTTTGTTAGTATGAGATGGAATAAGTATAAAGCAAGAAATGATCTTGGATAGGAAGATGTAGAATCCATATGGGTGGAGGTAAGAAATAACTAAGGGGAGAAGACACTGGTGGGAGTAGTCTATAGGCCCCTAACAGTAGCTATATTGTAGGACAGAGAATAAATCAGTAGATAATGAGGGCATTTAAAAAAGGCAGTAGCTTAATCATGGGTGATTTTAATCATCATGTAGATTGGGAAAATCAAATTGGCAGAGGTAACCACAAGCAAGAATTCATAGAGTATATTTGGACAGTTTCCTAAAACAATATGTTGTGGATCCAACCAGGGATCAGACTATTTTGGATCTGGTAATGTGTAATGAGGCAGGTTTAATAAATGATCTCAGAGTAAAAGACCCCCTAGGAAACAGTGACCATAACATGGTAGAATTTAGCATTCAGTTTGAGAGTAAGAAATTTGGGTTAGAAACAACTGTGTTAAACTTAAATAAGGGTAATTACAAAGGAATGAGGGCAGAGTTTGCTGGAGTGGGCTGGGAAAGGAGTTTAGCAGAAAAGACAGTTGATGAACAATGGCAGACGTTTAAGAAAATAGTTTATGACTCACAACAAATATATATCCCAGCGAGAAAGAAGGATTCTAGGAAGGGGATAAACCAACTATGGTTAACCAAGGAATTTAAGAATAATATAAAAATGGGGCTTCTTTAAATATATAAAAAGAAAGGGAGAGGCCAAAGTGAACATGGGACCATTAGAGAATGAGGCTGGGGAAATAATAATGGTCAACCAGGAAATGGCAGAGTTGAATAAATACTTTGCATCAGTCTTCACAGTAGAAGACACTAATAGCATTGGAAAAATATTAAATAATCAAGGGGCAAAAGGGAGAGGAGGAAACACATACAATAACTGTCACTAGAGAAAAAGCACTTTGGAAACTAATGGGGCTAAAGGCTGATAAGTCCCCTGGACCTGATGTGTTGCATTCTAGGATATTAAAGGAAGTAGCTACAGTGATAGTGGATGCACTGGTAGTAACCTTCCAGGAATCTTTAGATTCTGGAAAAGTCCCAGAAGATTGGAAAACTGCCAAGGCTAAATTATTCAAAAATGGAGGGAGACAAAAAAAACAGGCCAGTTAGCTTAACATCCATCATTGGGAAAATGTTATAGTCTATTATAAAGGATGTAATAGCAGAGCATTTAGAAATGCATAATATAATCAAGCAGAGTCAGCATGACTTTGTGAAGAAATCATGTCAGACAAATTTAATGGAATCCTTTGAAGAGGTAACAAGCAGGATAGATAAAAAGCAACCAGTAGGTTTAATATATTTGGATATCCAAAAGACATTTGATAAGGCACCACATGTAAGGCTACTTAATAAGATAAGAGCCCACGGCGTTGGGGGAAGTATATTAGCATGGATAGAGGATTGGCTAACTAATAAAAGACAGAGAGTTGGGAGAAGGGCGGCATTTTCAGGATGGCAACCTGTAACTAACGGATCAGTGTTGGGGCCACAGTTATTTACAATTTATATTAATGACTTTGATGAGAGAAATGAATGTACTATCACCAAATTTGTGGATGACACAAAATAGGTGGGAAGGCAAGTGGCGAGGGTGATGCAAAGAGTCTACAGAGGGACATGGACAGGTTAAGTGATGGGGCAAAAACTTGGCAGATGGAATATAATGTGGGAAAATGTGAAGTAATGCATTTTGGCTGGAAGAATAAAGGAGCTAAATATTATTTAAATGGAGAAAGACTGCAGGAAGCTACAGAGCAGAGGGATTTGGGAGTCCTCGTGCATGAATCCCAAAAAGCTAACATACAAGTTCAGCGGGTAATAGGTAAGGCAAATGGAATGTTGGCCTTTATTTGAAAGGGAATGGACTATAAAAATAGGGAAGTCTTGCTAAAACTATACAAGGCACTAGTTAGACCACACCGAGAATACTGTGAACAGTTTTGGTCCCCTTATCTAAGGAAAGATATACTGGTATTGGACATAGTCCAGGGAAGGTTCACTAGGTTGATCCAAGGTATGGAGGAACTTTCTTATGAGGAGAGGCTGAGTAGGTTGGGCTTGAACTCATTGGAGTTTAGAAGAATGAGAGGCAACCTTATTGAAAGATATAAGATTCTTAGGGGACTTGACAGGGTAGATGCTGAGAGGTTGCTTCCCCTTGTGGGAGAGTCTCGGACCAGAGGGCATAATCTCAGAGTAAGGGGTTGCCCGTTTAAGACAGAGCTGTAGAGGAATTTGTTCTCTCAGAGGGTAGTGAATCTGTGGAACTCTTTATTGCAGATGGCTGTAGATGTTGGGTTGTTAAGTATATTCAAGGCTGAAATGGTCAGATTTTTAATCAGTAAGGGAATCAAGGGTTATGAGGAGAAGGCAGGAAAGTGGAGTTGAGGATTATCAGACCAACCATGATCTCATTGAATAGGAGAATGGACTTGATGGGCCGAATGGCCTACTTCGGCTCCTACGTCTTATGGTTTTATGATCTATAGCATCCAGCTTTTGGTACTAATGGGGTGCTGCACTCTCTTTTGGATGATACATTAAACAAAGGCCCTTACTGCCTTCTCAGGCGAGTGCAGAACATCCCATGGCAAAAAGAACATTCAAGGCTATGGGCCAAGTGCTGGTAAATGGGATTAGGTAGGTAGGTCAGGTGTTTCTCACATGTCGGTGGAGACACGATGGGTTGAAGGGCCTCTTCTGCACTGTGTGATTCTGTGATTCTGATTCTGTGAGTTTTACCCAGTGTCCAGGCCAACATTTACAGTATCTGTCAACCAACCCACTAAACCAGATTATCTGGTCCTTATCACAATGATCCTTGTGGGAGCTTGCTCTGCACAAATCATGTTACATTTCCTCCATTGCAACAGTGACTGCACTTCAAAAATACTTCATTGCCTTTAAAGTGCTATGGTCATGAAAGATGCAGACCCTTAATTTTCTCCTGGAGTAGAAGAACAACAACAACTTATATTTATACAGTGCCTTTAATGTAATAAAACATCCCAAGGCACTTCTCTGGAGCATTATAAAACAAAGTTGGCACTAAGCTATATGAGGAAATAACAGATGGCCAAAGTTTGGTCAAAGAGGCACTAAGAGGTGTCCTAGAGGAGGAAAGAGAAAAAGAGAGGTTTAATATTATATATTTTGTAAAAAAAAGCTTATCTATCTTTTAAATGGATACAAGAAGCCTTAAAAGTGGCGGTCAAGTCATCTGACCTCTCACAACTGCAATGATGTCAAGCTTCTAGAAGTTTCTAAGTGGATTGCAAGTAAATGTATCCAGACATGTGAAGACATTTGAAAATTCAGTGAGCATTTCCACAATGCTAAACAGAAACTCATTGACTGTTGAAGGGTCATGAGGACTCAAAACGTCAACTCTTTTCTTCTCCGCCGATGCTGCCAGACCTGCTGAGTTTTTCCAGGTAATTCTGTTTTTGTTTTAGAAACTCATTGACAATGGTTTCCCTGGAGGTGTGAATAGCTCTTTATTTCTCCAAACCTGGAAGAATGGGAGCCATTCGAGTTTAGTGGCTGAGACATTTAAAATGTTGTAATTCTTGGCCAAAAGACAACGGATGAGACTATGCTCCCAGACCTGGGCTACCCCAACATCTAATATAGAAGCATTATTTGACAGTTTGGGATAACAGCTATTTTTGAGTTTTGAAATGTAGAAAGTCTGGCCAAGAACAGCCATTTTGTGCAGAGAACCCAGAAAAACTCCGGAAGTCAGTTCCAGCCCACAGCTCTCAGCTGAAATAACTGTGAAGAGCATGTGATAGCTGGGCTTCTCGCTCTGTCACTGGGAGTCACATAGGAAGTTGTCCAAAAATCATCATTATTCTGCTGAAAAATGAATCCAGGAAGCCTTCTGTTGTGCCAGCAGAACCAGTAAAGAAAAGGGACCTTCACTCACTCTCCAAAGCTGCTCTACCTCCTAAGTTCACTTGAAAAGGCAAACACTGACTAATTGACTACAGAAGCCATCACAGCTGTTGAACACAACCCTTCACTCCAGCCAACCAACGCTTCAACTGCAAGCTATGGGCGTGCAATAATATCTTAAAGGACTGAGCTGAATTTCATTTTTATAAGTATCTTTTAACTTTATCTGCTTTTAATCTTTGTAGCTGAATTTTAATGAAAGACTTTATCACTTTTACCTAATTAACTTTCAGCAGTAGTTTTGTAATAAACTGACCTTCACCTTGCTTAGGAATAGAGCTTGACCCCTGGGTTATCCTAAATTGAATCTCTCAGAAACTAAAAGGGGGCTACATTAACATACACACAAAATCTTAGCTCACGGGTCATCGAGGAAATGCCTCTTACGTGGTCATGACAAGGACGAGATTTTAAAATTGATGTGCTGCCCAACTGGGAACCAACTCACATTAGCAAGTACAGGCATGATAGGTGAACAGAACATGGTGCAAGTCAGGATATGGGAAGCAGGATGATCTCAATTTAAGGACGGTAAAATGTAGGAGGTCAGCCTGGAGTGTTTTGGAGTACTTGGGTTTGGAGGTTACAAAGACATGTTTCAGCAGCAGATGAGCTGAGGCTGGAGAAGTTAGGTGATGTTACGGAGGCAAAAATAGCTGGTCTTAGTGATGGTGCTGATACATGATTGGAAGCTCATTTCAGGATCAAATGTGACATCAAGGTTGAGAATTATATGGTTTAATATCCGCCAGTCGCTAAGCAGAGGGACGAGGTCAGTGAAAAGGGAATGGAGTTTAGAGTTGGACTGAAGACAATAACTTCAGTCTTCCCAATATAAAGAAAATAGGAAGACCAATGGTCCACTTCCCTATATGAGTGAAATGAAAGTATAGACCGCATAAGCTGATAAATCTCACGCAAAATCAGCATTTGTAACATTTGTATACCTTTCATGTCCACTCCACCCCCTGATAGACATATGTCCCCAGGGCACAGCTTCTCAAGAAGTAAGAGTGTCTTTAAGAGCAAGCTGGCCTGGTTCTTGACTGGGGCAGAGATTGCATCATGTAGACAGTAAGTGTATTGAAAGATCATACTACTCCATGTGATCCCCTGGGCTGGTTTTAATTGTTTGGGGAGTAGGGGGAGTTGTCAGAGAGGACTTTTCTCTTATTGACCCTGCTTTTATTTTCTCTGGTTTCTTGCCTCTCTCAGGAGATTAAGTGACTGTATTGAAGGTCATAAATGGGATGTGGTCAGAGGATGGAGAGTGTTTAGTCAGGATACTCCAATCATCCTTGGTGTAGGCAGGCTTGATGGACTATTTGGACTTTTCATGCTCATCAATTTTGTGTGTTTATACTGTAGAACACCCTCCCTCCCTCCCTCCCAATTATGAGCCCTGCCAATAAATATATGTTGAAACTCTCTTTGTCATTGAGGTCAAGGCACAAAATGTTGTTAGTAACACTCAAGCAAAGTGGGTAATTCTGAAGAGATTCATTTCAGAAATTGGTTTTCCATTAACTGACTAGCTGTTCCTGCTATTATGTACTTTTTAATTTTATTTTACTTCCCTGTGTATGTGCAGATGGATTAATGGGGATGTGAGTTTTCATAGAAGACACATCATAATGTGAGAGAGACAATCAGCAACTCTAACATGGCTGCCAATTCCCTTTTCATGGTATTGTTTGGAAATATTTTCATGGCTACAATATCTAGTCTAACAATATCTTCATGCTGAGAGTGACCTTGGTGTCGCAAAAGGGTGGAATGAATGCATCAATAAAAAAGATCCTTTTTGAAAAGCTGCTTGACATATCCAAAATCAGAGATGTACTCACTGTCACAGTCGGTAGATCACTTTGACTTTGTGCGTTATTGTGAAATGAATGATAATTAATTGGCAGCCTATTTTGCAACTCTGCCCCCCCCCCACCCCCGACTTTATTTCCTTTGAATCAATCTCAGGTAGCAACCTCAACAATAACTTTATGATCAATAGCATGCTTTTATAACTTTGTATATTTATTTCATTGATTTAGTCTATATTATTTTTAATTTGCTACCACAAGTTGAAGTGAATAGCATAGACGCATCTGAGGGGAAGTTAGGTAAAAATGTGGGAGGAAGGGATAGAAGAATATGTTAAAAGGGAGAGGTTTTGTAGGGTGGGAGAAAGCTTGTGTGGAGTACTATTACCACAATGTTTAAGTTTGTTATTTCTAAACCTAATAAACAATTATTAGTTCAGGATTTTGTTGTCTGACTTCTTTGATAATTGGCAAGAATGGGTTAATTCATTTACTCAGTAGCTTGTGTAGATCCTAATGGAGGGTTGGTAGTGTTAACATTAATATAATCTGTTGATGTAAGGTGGTTTGGTAATCTAATCTAGATGTTGCTACTTTCTAGGCATAAACTGGGTGTGAAACCCCAAACACTTCCTTAGTAAGGAACTAAGCTGAAAGTTGAAGGATTTGTAAGGCACCATGATGAGTTTTCTGTTTCAGGGCACTAATCGCCCTGTTCCTATAATGTAATGATTCATTTGCTCTGTTTAGGCAGTATAGACTTCAGCTGACATTAGGTGCCCTTAGCCCTGTTTTGAAAGCAGTTCAACATTTAAGCAGCAAAAAACAATAAGGCTTGGTGACCTCAGATTCTTTATCGCCCTCTTCTGGCCCAAAAGCTAATCTCGGTGTGCGGGCCGTAAGAGTGATTACTGACATGCACTGGTGGAGGAAAATAGGTTGAGACTTGACATCCACTTGTTCCACCAGGGCATATTAGATAACAATCAAGAGCATTGAACCTTCACTGCTTTTCCCTTTTATAGCCTGAGGGCACCGGAGATATAGTAAGCTCCCTACTATCATTAAAGCTGAGGTCAACTTTCTCAGCACCAACCAGCAATTGAAATTGAGATCTTCCTTCCCTTTAAGGCTCAGCCCCACAATGTAGCTTGAATTGAAGAACCCCCAGGAGGTTACCAAGTGCTTACCTTAGCTCAAGGGGTAGCACACTCAGCTCTGAGTCAGAATGGATTCAAGTCCCAAGCCAGAGACTCGAGTACAAAATTTAAGTAACACTTCAGCACTAAGGGAATGCTGCATTGTTGGAGGTGCCGTTTTTTGGCTGAGACATTAATATGAGGCCTCAACTACCCTCTCAGGTAGAATTAAAAGGCCTCAGGGCACTATTTCAAAGAAAAGCAGGGGAAATCCCTCTGGTGTCCTGACCAACATCTATGCAGAAGATGATCTGGTCATGAGGGGCGACTTGATAGAAGTTTACAAAATTATGAGTGGCATGGACAGAGTAGATAGTCAGAAGCTTTTTCCCAGGGTGGAAGAGTCAATTACTAGGGGACATAGATTTAAGGTGAGAGGAGAAAACTATAGAGGAGATATGCGGGGCAAGTTTTTTACACAGAGGGTAGTGAGTGTCTAGAATTCGCTGCCAGAGGAGGTGGTGGAAGCAGGTACGATAGTGGTGTTTAAGAGGCAGCTTGACAAATACATGAATAGGATGGGAATAGAGGGATATGGACCCCAGAAGTGCAAAATGTTTTAGTTGACAGGCAATATGATTGGTGCAGGCTTGGAGGGCTAAAGGGCCTGTTCCTGTGCTGTACTTTTCTTTGTTCTTTGTTCTTTTGTTCATAATCACATTGCTGTTTATGGGAGCTTGCAGTGTGCAAATTAGCTGCTGTGCTTCCTCTATTTGCATGTTGCTTGGGGCTTTGTGAAGTGTTTTGGGACATTTTTCTATGTTAATGGTGCTATTAACATTAATGATATTGATGCCAATAATATTATTACTTTGCAAAGCCCTCGAAGATGTGCCTTGATTTGTATGGAGTCACTTGGAGTGTCAATGTAAATGTTGTTGGGAGTGCAGATTGTAGAGACCCTTGGGATTATGTCTACAGTTGTAGGAGGAGCATCACACAGAAAATTTTGAAAACAACTGATTTTGAGATTATACAGGCCACACAATTTGGTGTGAATGTGAAAGGTTTTAGGGTCTGAATTGCAATCTGGGCTTGCATTCTGGAAAAACAAGTGTTAGATTCATAAGATCTACAGAGGATGTCATTTAACCCATCATGCTTGTGATGGTAGCCCTGCTTTATCCCCAGGGTCCTGCAAATTTTCTCCCCATCAAGTATCTATTCGATTCCCTTTTGAAAGTTATTATTGAATGTTTCCACCTCCCTTTCAGGCAACACGGTTCAGACCACAACTCACTGCATAAAACCTTCCCCCTCATCTCCCCTATGGCTATTTTCCTTATTCATTTCTGGGGTGTGGGCATCACTGGCAAGGTCAGCATTTATTGCCCAACCCTAATTGCCCTTGAGAAGGTGGCGGTGAGCTGCCTTCTTGAACCGCTGCAGTCCCTGTGGTGCAGGTTCACCCACAGTGTTACTAGGGAGGGACTTCCAAGATTTTGACCCAGCGACAGTGAAGAACAGCGAAATATTTCCAAGCCAGGATGATGAGTGACTTTGAGGGGAACTTCCAGTTGGTGGTGTTCCCATACATCTGCTGCCCTTGTCCTCCTAGATGATAGCAGTCGTGGGTTTGGAATGTGCTGTTTCAGGAGGCTTGGTGATCCCCTGCAGTGCATCTTGTAGATGGCACACACTACCCTCACGCTTGCAAACATTCACTGTGCGACGGTGGTGGAGGGAGTGAATGTTTGTGGATGGGGTGCCAATCAAGTGGGTTGGTTTGTCCTGCAAGGCGACGAGCTTCTTTAGTGTTGTTGGAGCTTCAGTCATCCAGGCAAGTGGAGAGTAGTCCATCACACTCCTGACCTGTGCCTTAAATCTGTGCCCACTCATTCCATCAATTATGTTATCAAAACACTTCATGATTTTGAATACTTCCATTAAATCTCTCCTTAGCCTCCTTATCTCGAAGGAGAACAACCCCAGTTTCTTTTGTCAGTCCATGTAACCGAAGTTCCACATCCCTGATACCATACTGGTAAACCTTCTCTGTACCCTTGCACCCTAGTGAGCACCCTACTACCATTAAAGCTGAGGGCAACTTTCTCAGCACGAACCAGCAATTGAAATCCTTCCTAAAGTTGGTGTCCAGAATTGAACACAATACTCCAGCTAAAGTCGAACCAGTGATTTATTAAGTTTAGTATAGCTTTTGTGCCTCTATTAATACAGCCAAAATTTCAGTTGGCTTTTTCAACAACCTTGCTTCCTTTTAAGATTTCTGCCTGTAAACCCCAGGTTTCTATGTTCCCGCACTACATTTCAGATTGTAAAGTGAAGTTAGTCTTATCCCACTATGGTAATGATCAGGAGCAGGATCCTTGCCTGAGCTTTCCTTCTTTATAACTGCCTGGGTGGTCTCCAACTGAGATCAACTGACTCAACATCATAAAAAAAAGAACGACTTGTGTTCATGCAACGCTTTCCATGACCCCAGACTGTCTCAAAGCACTTTGTAGCCAATGAAGTATTTTTGAAGTTCAGTTTGTTTTCATGTCGGAAGACAAAAATTGAAATTGTGGTTTGAGCATTCCCAACCTATGGGGATGGGTGGGTGGGTGAGTGGGGGCGGTGTGGAGGGGTGGATTTTATGGAGTCTACAACGGTGGGACTTAATTAAGCAGGATGTAAGATTTAAGTTTCGCGATGGCAGCTTGAGATACAGAGATCGAATCAGCCACACGTTTGTGGCATGTCAAGCATTACACCGGCCTGTGGAGGGTTCAAGCTTGTAATACGTTTGCATGCCAGGAATACTCATTAACACGAAACAGTTTTCAATAAAGTCCTAGCCTCTGGAGAAAGCTAACGGCAAATGAGAATCTTGTGGCTTCTGATTATTTATAGGCGGCTTGCGCCAGTTGGCTTTGTACAGCTGAGACTATGGTAAGCAGTTCTCCATGTTGAGCTCTGTAGCACAAAGCAGAGGCTGTTGAAAGGGAGGTGTTCAGGTGCAGGGAGGTGCGGTGGAGGGAACGGCCTAGAGTCCTGGATACGGTGGTACTGTAAGGGGGTGGGGGTTGGGTGGGTCCAGCAGGGAATGAAAGGTAGATGAAGGGCCTAAAGGGCAGGGTCAGTGCCATCAATGTGGGGATCTTCAGCGTCAAATTGTGGGTGCTGGGTGGTGGAAGGAACAGTCACACTCGAAGGGGTAAGTTGTACTCCGTATGAGGGTAGGGCCAGAGTCAGGTTTGGGCATTGGAAGGTCTCATGGGCTGGGTCATGGGAACAAAAAAAAGCATAGGGGAGGACAACAGGGGAGTTCAGCATCAGAGTGGTCATTGGGATGGTCATGGGTGTAGGCACAAGGGGGAGAGATGGCATATATAATGAAATGGCTCTAGGGTCCAAGATAATGGAGGAGGTTCAAGGTAACAGAGAGGAGAAGAAAGGTTAACTTGGGTGGGTCAAGTGTGATGAGGGTAAGCGTGAGGGTAACAGGGGAGAGTAGAAGGTACAGGATTGTGTTTGGAATGTAACATGCACCGTAATTTTAATGTCTCTTTTCAAGTGCAGCTTTTCTGAATATAAGATCGAATGAAGTGGGAGGAGGGTCATTTTGGGTGGGAGGACTTCATGTTGCACACATCTGTCTGATTAGAGGTACTCCTTAATAATTAGTTAAATGGATAAAACCATGGATGAGCATGCTCTCAAATGTCTGGCTGCCCTATTCAAACAGTGCAATAACCATGAGTCTCATTCACCCAATTTACCTGCAATTTTGTGATCAGGAGGAGAGAATGCGAAGACAGAAGGTTCTTGCTGTCCAACAACAGAGGCTGCAAGGCCAACAGCAGGCAGCACCAGACAGGGAAGCTGGTGTGGACACAAATATTGGCGAAGACGGGCACTGCCACATCAACGCATCCAGAGGACAAGAACAAACTCCCTCCCGATGTCAGTGAGGCTATGCTAGATGTGTCTGAGGATGTCCCAGAAAATGGTCATTGAGATATGTTGGGTTGTTATACAAGACTTGTAGCCACGTGGATTTGGTGGGAGCCCCAAGCCAATGGCTTTCAAGGTTAAAGCAGTGTTCAATTTCTATGCCAGTGGTGATTCCAGGGCACGATCAGTGACATATGCGGCATCTCACAGTCTGCCACACGTAACTGCAACCGATGCCCTCGTCATGTCTATGATTTTAGCCCTTTCACCAGCAATGAAGATGGCCAGGCTCCAAGGTCAGCCACGTTCTGTGTCATTGCCGAACTTCCTTGAAAGCAACGTGTCATCAACTACATGTCTGTGGCCATAAAAGCTCCCTGGGAACAGCGAGCTGCATTTGCAAATTGTAAAATGTAATATGAATGTACAACTAGCGTGAGACCACAGGAGAAGAATAATAGAATAATGCAGGTCTGAGCTCGTTTCCCAGGGAGCTGTCATGATGCACATATCTTGCCCAACTCAAGGCTCTCAGAGCTTTTTGAAGTCCCAGCTCAGTTTGATGCGTGGATCCTCGGTGACAAAGTTTGTACATGGTGGATAACGCCAATGAGGCATCCTCAGGGCAACGTAGAGGAGCTCTACCATCAAGCTCATGCATTCACCAGGGCAACCATAGAGCACACCACTGGGCTTCTTAAAATGCACTTCTGCTGCTTTTACTGGTCTGGAGGGACACTGCACTATGCACCCCATAGGGTGTCACAAATAGCAATGGTCTGCTGTGCACTGCACAACCTGTTGATGCAATGTGGATGGCTGTTACAAGGGGAAGAGTGTGAGGAACCTCAGACTTCTTCAGGTGAGGAGGGATTTGTCGGAGCATGAGGAGCTGGCCATCAACCCAAATGAGTTTTTCATGGATGTCAGGGTCAGGGAGAGACTTCAAGGGATGCCGGTGACAACAAGGCTTACACAACAATGATGCATCTTTGCGACCATTGCTCCATCATCAGACCTCCATCGCCTTCCTGGGGTGCAGACCTTGCCCTACCATCCTCCCTCGCTGAGTAACCTATAAACCTGCATCCTCTGCCACCTAGAATACTCTGGAGAGTGGACTTTTTTCACACACACTTGCTAGTGATGCTGGTACCAAGGACATCTTGGGGGTGTATGGGCATCCATATAAGAGCCTGTCTTCCCCAGTTATTCTGATCCAGCACCATCTTTGAAGTACTCGGAATGCAATGACATCTGACTCTATTTATACCCGCTGAGAGTCAATGGGGCCAATATCTTCTGGGGTGTATAGATGGGGTCGGCAGCTGTACTTGATTTTTAAGCTATGTTCCACAGAGTGATCATCAGATAAGGAACAATTCACATGAATATTCAATAAAGAACATTCAATAAAGAATGCATGAAAATGCAACACACCTCATTCAGGAATAATGCCTGTGCCTCTACTGTCACATGATGAGAAAAATGGGGTGGGCCATGACTATTACATGTCAAACTATGACAGGCTGCAACAAATCTCAATAACTGCAAGTGATTACAGAAAATAAATTATATTATACACATTTTAACAAGCGAGGTATATATGGAAAAATCACTCATGCCACCTTAGTGCTCGTACTTTTTAAATTTTCTTTTTCTACCACCACGTCTAGGGTCAATCTCTACATCAGCAGATTAGGTGGAGACATTCTGCTCAGTATCATGGCCCATTGCCTTGGATGACTGTGGCGGGCATCCTCTGGAGGCTTGAGGCCATGAAGGCCTGCTGGGGTTCTCCTGCACTGGTGCAGGTGTGGCCCCCTTAGCCTTGAATGCTGGCACTGTTGGGGTCAATGGTGGAAGCGCGGAGGAGATACTGCTAACCTAGGATGTCCTGAGAGGAAAGCCTGTGCACCTGGCATGTGCTCTTCCTCCACCAGGGTGCGCAGTGGCACCTCCCTGTCTCCCTGAGGGGAATGAGTTCCTGGACTGAGGACTAAGGGCCTCATCCCCTTTTTGCCTAGCCACTGTTGCAGTGAGCCCATGGCTAGAGCGATGGAATGCAGGTCAGAGAGCACATGGATTGAATGCTCATCTTGGCTCTCCATTGTGGTCGCCATCCTCTCCATGGGTGAAGCTTGTGCTCAAATGTCTGAGGCTCACCAAGGCTTCTTGGACAGCACCGTGCAAACCCACTTCCACCTTCTAGAAGGACAAGTGCAGCAGGTGCACTCTCACCATCTCTCACCATCCTGACTTGGAAATATATCATTCACTGTCACTAGGTCAAAATCCTGGAATTCCCTTCCTAACAGCACTGTGGGTGTACCTACACCACATGGACTGCAACGGTTCAGGAAGGCAGCTCACCACCATCTTCTTAATGGAAAATAGCAATGGACAATAAATGCTGGCCAAGCCAGTGATGCCCACATCCCATGAATGAATGAAGAAAAAGACATGGTAGAATTTATGGCATGGATGGGCTCCTCCATACCCTGTGCAAAGCTGCGCACAATCCCTGACTTCTCTGTCATATTTTCCCCTTGGCTCTGCTGCATTTCTAGCAGGCATCTTATTGCCTGTCATCAATATGGGGCTCAGCAGGGGCCTGATCCCTGGCATCCTCTATGTCTGCGTAGCCTTCCCATCACACATATGGGCCTGTCATACACACATTGCATCCATACACACGCAAAAGGCAAACTTCTGCACGCTTTGGCCTCAATTGCCATAAGGCACTAAGGCTGATCACAGAATCGCTCTTCTGGCATAGCTGCCCACTCACACATGTACATTATTGATGACTACATGGGAGAATCCTGTTGAAGATGCCACTTATATGGCACTTATCCTTGTGGATCAGAGCAGGTCGTTAACCCATTTCTGACAATGGACCCAGGTTCGGCGCATGACCCTATGATTGCTCATCGCCTCTGCTATCTCTGTCCAGGCCACCTTGGTCTGGCAGGACGGCCTTCTTATGCCATCTTCAGGAACGAGGACCTCCTACCCTTCCCTGATGTCCTGGAAGAGAGCGTGAAGGTAGGCCTCGCTGTACTGTGGGCTGGTCTACTTCGGCGGTCAGACCTTTCCTCAAATAATTAATCAGTGAAGCATCCTGGCAATGATGCATAGCCTCCCTGTTTGAACAGGAGACTCTTAATAGGCTGCACGTAGATGCAGCATTGTCAGCTGAGGGTGGGTTTCACCAATAAAAAGTTTCCCTACCACTAAATCCCACATGTTTGCCACTCCATGCAACTGACACTTAGAATTTTAATTCTAATAGCATGGGAAGGGCAAAAACAATGAAAGCAGAAGTGGCACACGGTTCCGGTTATGACATCTGGAATGACAGACACACTGTTGATAAAATCCCATATATTTCAGTCTCAAGCCTGGCAGGGTAATTACAAACGAAGTGAGTGAATAAAGAACTTGCAGAAAAAAAAAAGAAAAAAATCTTTTGGATTTCAAACTTTTACTCATTAAAATTTTCAGTGAGTCCTGTGCTTTCCTGTTGACTTAAATTCCACTCTGAGTGGAATCTCTGGGCGCCAATTTTATTCAAGTGTAGCACAGAAAATATAGTCGCACTCACGTAACTAATTAAATATGAAAAGAAAGCTAATTTGCCAAAAGTATTTAACTATTAGACTCTGATAAAAGTAGATGGCGGCTCACCACCACCTCCTCAAGGACAGTTAGGGATGGCCAATAAATGCTGGCCTAGCCAGTGAAGCCCACATCCTGTGGAAGAATAAAACTAAATACTCTGGGGAACCACTGTAAGAAGGCGTTTTGGCTGAAGGAATTAATGATTTTTCACTCTTCGGAAGAGACTGATAGATGCCAACATTGCATTCATGGACCATGAAAATGGAGGTGATCACACTTTTGATGTCAGTCATTCTACTTCCATGCTATTGTAAATCGGCCTTAAAAGACCTTCCCCAACCTCACCCCGGCTTTCACTGAAGATTTGGGTTAGGCTGAATGTGATCCAGATCTTGAATGGGCTAAAAAGACGCAGGTGAACAGAGCAGACAACTTGTTATCATTCGCTTCTGCTCGGAGACCAGCCTTTTCTCTGCCTCTGGGGACGTTTTAATGGGAAACGACCCGTTCTCAGACAGTAAGCTCACAGGAGGTCAGCAGGCTTGCTGTGGAATGTTGCACCTCTCACTGGCCCCGGAGACAGTGAGGACATAAACAGGGCATTTGACTGTGACTGTGAATGCAGAACTAGTTATAAAATTAACATGTTCCAGGATTCCAGGAATGAGGGCAAGATTAAGAGGAACTGCTCTTCCGAAGAGTGCATGCGGGGAACTGAACCTCAACTAAAGTTAACAAAGCTGAGTGGATTAACAACTTGCCAGAGAACAAATTGCATTTATATGGCACCTATAACTTGGTAAAACATCCCAAGGCACTTCACAGGGGATTTGAAGACAAGCAACACACTGAGACAAAGGGCGGAATCGTCCGCGATTTGCACTAAGTGTGGTAGCGGGCGGGTAAAATGATGTTTTACCCACCGGCCACAATGGTAGCTTTTCACACTGTATCGCCCCAAACCCGGTGCGTTAAAGATGCATTCCCGGGAAACACGCCGTTTCCATGGCAGGCGGGTTCTCATCCGCCCGCCACGCCATCACCTCGCCGCTTCATCACGCCGGGTGCCATATTTAAAGTCCAGTCACGCGCACACATCTCAGTGCTTCCAACCCATGACTGCTGCAAAAAAGAGAGGATGGCCCCAAAAGGCATAAAACAGCAGTCTCCAGGTTCAATGATGAGTCCCTCGTGCACCTTTTGGACACAGCGGTGACATCGCGTGATGTCCTCTACCCCCGCTCTGGCCACAGCTGGGCTGCAACATCACTAATCCAGCTTGGGAGGCCTTGGCAGCACTTGTCAGTGCCAGTGCCCTGCAAAAGAGGACAACAAAAGGGGAGGCGATGGCATAGTGGTGTTGTCGCTGGACTAGTAATCCAGTGACCCAGGGTAATGCTCTGGTGACCCGGGTTTGAATCCTGCTACGATAATTGGTGGAGTCTGAATTCAGTAAAAATCTGGAAGTAACAGTCTAATGATGATCATGAAGCCATTGTCGATTATTGTCAAGAACACATCTGGTTCACTAATGATCTTTAGGAAAGGAATTCTGCTGCCCTTACCTGGTCTGGCCTTACCTGGTCCAGACCCACAGCAATAACTCTTAAATAACCTAGCAAGCCACTCAGTTGTATCAGACCGCTACAAAGTCTCAAATCTAGGACACTGGAAATGGCAAACTCAGCCCTGTTGACCCTGCAAAGTCCTCCTTACTAACATCTGGGGGCTTGTGCAAAAATTGGGAGAGCTGTCTCACACACTAGTCAAGCAACCGCCTGACATAGTCATCCTCACGGAATCATATCTTATAGACAATGTCCCAGACACTATCATCACCATCTCTGGGTATACCCTGTCCCACTGACAGCACAGGCCCAGCAGAGGTGGTGGCACAGTGGTATACAGTCAGGATGGAGTTGCCCTGGGAGTCCTCAACATCGACTCCAGGCCCCATGAAGTCTCATGGCATCAGGTCAAACATGGGCAAGGAAACCTCCTGCTGATGCATCAGTACCCCTCCTTGTTGTACACCACCTGGAGGAAGCACTGAGGGCGGCAAGGGCGCAGTATGTATTTTGGGTGGGGGACTTCAATGGTCATTACCAAGAGTGGCTCAGTAGCACCACTACTGACCGAGCTGGCCGACTCCTAAAGGACAAAGCTGCTAGACTGGGTCTGCGGTAGGTGCTAAGGGAACCAACAAGAAGGAAAAACATACTTGACCTCATCCTCACCAACCTGCCTGCCACAGATGCATCTGTCCATCATAGTGTCAGTAGGAGTGACCACCATACTGACATTGTGGAGATGAAGTCCCGCCTTCACATTGAGATTACTCTCCATCGTGTTACGTGGCACTACGACCGTGCTAACTGGGATAGATTTCAAACAGATCTAGCAACTCAAGCTTGGGCATCCATGAGGCACTGTGGGCCATCAGCAGCAGCAGAATTGTACTCGAACACAATTTGTAACCTCATAGCTTGGCATATCCGGCACTCGACCATTACCATCAAGCCAGGGGATCAACCTTGGTTCAGTGAAGAGTGCAGGAGGGCATGCCAGGAGCAGCATCAGGCATACCTAAAAATGAGGTGTCAACCTGGTGGAGCTATAACACAGGACTACTTGCGTGCCAAACAGCATAAGCAGCAAGTGATAGTTGGAGCTAAGTGATCCTGATCAGATCTAAGTTCTGCAGTCCTGCCACAACCTGTCGTGAATCGTGGTGGACAATTAAACAATTCACTGGATGAGGAGGCTTCACAAATATCCCCATCCTCAATGATGGGGGAGCCCAGTACATCAGTGCAAAAGATAAGGCTGAAGCATTTGCTACAATCTTCAGCCAGAAGTGCCGAGTGGATGATCCATCTCAGCCTCCTCTGGAGGCCCCCAGCATCACAGATGCCAGTTTTCAGCTTATTCAATTCACACCACGTGATATCAAGAAATGGCTGTAGGCTATTTGCACTGGATACTGCAAAAGCTATGGGTCCTAACAATATTCTGGCAATAATAACGTAGACCTGTGCTCCAGAGCCTGTCACACCCCCAGCCAAGCTGTTCCAGTACAGCTACAATGCTGGCATCGAGCCAGTTATGTGGAAAATTGCCCAGGTATGTCCTGTACGCAAAAAGCAGGACAAATCCAACCCGGTCAATTACCGCCCCATCAGTCTACTCTCCATCATCAGTAAACTAATGGAAGGGGTCATCAACAGTGCTATCAAGCAGCACTTGCTTAGCAATAACCTGCTCACTGATGCTCAGTTTGGGTTCCGCCAGGACAACTCATCTCCTGACCTCATTACAGCCTTGGTTCAAGCATGGACAAAAGAGCTGAACTCCTGAGGTGAGGTGAGAGTGACTACACGTAACATCAAGGTCGCATTTGACCGAGTGTGACATCAGGGAGCTGTAGCAAAACTGGAGTCAATGGGAAACAGGGGGAAAACTCTCAGCTGATTGGAGTCATACCTAGCACAAAAGAAGATGGCTGTGGTTGTTGGAAATCAGTCATCTCAGCTCCAGGACATCACTACTGGAGTTCTTCAGAGTAAAGTCCTTGGCCCAACCACCTTCAGCAACTTCATCAATGACCTTCCTTCCATGGTAAGGTCAGGAGTGGGGATGTTTGCTGATCATTGCACAATGTTCAGCACCAGTTGTGGCTCCTCAGATACTGAGTCACTCCATGTCCAAATGCAGAAAGACTTGGACAATATCCAGGCTTGGACTGACAAGTGGCAAGTAACAGTTGCGCCACACAAATGTCAGGCAATGACCATCTCCAACAAGAGAGAATCTAATGATCATTCCTTGACGTTCAATGGTATTACCATCACTGAATCCCACACTATAAACATCCAGGGGGTTACCATTGCCCAGAAACAGAACTCAACTAGCCATAAAAATATTATGGCTACAAGAGCAGGTCAGAAGGTTGGAATCCTGCCGTGAGTAACTCAGCATCTAACTCTGCAAAGCCTGTCCACCAAGGCTGAGGTCAGGAGTGTGATGGAATACTCTCCACTTGCCTAGATGAATGCAGCTCCTACAACACTCAAGAAGCTCAACACCATCCAGGACAAAACAGCCCATTTGATTGACACCCCATCCACAAACATTCACTCCCTCCACCGCCAATGCACAATAATAGCAGTGTATACCATTTGCAAGATGCACTGCAGGAATTCATCAAGGGTCCTTGGACAGCACCTTCCAAACCAATGACCGCTACCATCTAGAAGGACAAGGACAGCAGACACATGGGAACACCACCCCCTGGAAGTTCTCCTCCAAGCCACTGATCATCCTGACTTGGAAATATATCACTGTTCCTTCACTGTCGCTTGGTCAAAATCCTGGATTCCATTCCTAACAGCACTGTGGTTGTACCTACACCACATGGACAGCAGCGGTTCAAGAAGGCAGCTCACCACCACCTTCTCAAGGGAACAAAGGATCAGCAATAAATGCAGGCCCAGCCTGTGAAGCCCACACCCTACGAATGAATTAAAAAAAAGCCACCCATCTACTGGATGAGTGGTCTCACTCTTCTCATCACTCTCAACTCACACACTCACAAACCCATCACACCTCCCATAGGGATCTCACAACCCAAGGGACAATGCCACTAACTCTCACACTCACCTTCACATCTCCGTCAGGCTCATACCCTCTGGAGCTCGTGTCATCATCCTGTCCATGGCTCCGATCACCAGAGAAGTATTCCACGCAGTGCTGTGTGTCCTGCTCACACTCCCTCCCTCTGTTTTCATGCAGGAGAAGCCTGCTCACATCAGCAAGATGTGGGGTGGAGACCTGGGGTGGAGTGGCTCACTTTAAGCCCTTCACTCACTTTGAAGAGTGTGCCGTTGTGCTGACTGGTGAGGACGTGGACCGTGTCTGCAGTGACAGTGAGGTTGGCAGCAAAGACCCTCGATTGACCTTGCACCACATCATCTCTCTCTCAACATAAAGGTGAATCCTCTCCCTCCCTCTTTTGAGTCTGCTGCCATCTGCCACTTATCTCTGCTTTGGTTCGCAGGGAGATTTGCCAAGTGACTGGCACCCTCAGCCAGCCAATCCCTCAGCTCCAGCAACGTCCTTATCTCCAGCCAAGAGGGCACCCCCTCCATTGAAGAGCTGGAAATAAGCAGCCTGGAAGATCCATCACAGCGCTTACCCACACTCTCCACCAGCGCAGTGACACACACCTCGGTGGTACCGAGGTCTAGAGCGGACTTGGGTTCACAATCTGGTGGTCACCGCACGGACACATGTCCGCAGCAGCAGGAGGCAGGTTTATGAGAGCTCCCCAGCACTTGGAGGACTTCTGGGGATCAGACACCTGTGAAGTCTGAGCCAAATGACGAACCTCTAGATTTGGTCTTCCAACTCATTGTGGAGAGTCAACAGAAGATGTGGGAACATCACAAAGAGCTGCTGGAAGCCCTCAGCAGAGTGGCACGTGAATCGGAAGAGTACATCCGCCTAAATCTGATGACATGGTGCCCACATGTGCCTGTCTGGAGGTCTCCATGGGGAGGATGATGGACACCATGGAGACCCTGGTCCAGCAGAATGCAGAGATGTGTGCAGACCTGCACTCCGTCGCAGGAGCCATAGGTGAGTTCCTGCAGTGGCATCACGAGAGGCAAACATCCCTCCAGGTGCTCCTTCCCCTCAAGGAGTCAGGCCACAGTGCCAGGCACCCGAAGGGAGGAGGAGCAGCAGTTGGACACTCTTGGGTCATCCACTCAGTAATCTCAGAATCTGCCCTCACCTTGAGTCTCCTTTGCCTTTGAGACCCTCAACCTCGTCCTCTATCACCGCAGACGGAGCAACTGGCCCAGGAGTGATTCTGGAGGGAGAACTGTATGTGTGGCAGGACCTTTTGGAGCCTCAAGAAGACATTCTCCCCTCCCAAGCACACACATCCTTCCTGTGTCACACTCACCTCAATGTCCTGAACATTTTGAATGCTGCCTGCTGGGATTCGCTTTAAGTTGTCCATCTGAGCTGACCTGCATCTCCGATTACCCAATGATCACACTCCCATGCAGCACCTGATCTCGCCCACCACGACTCTCATTTCACTTTTGATTTGGACAGCATGGTCTGGATTCGGTCTTTCATTCACTCCCTCATCTTTTCCCCTCCCCCAAAAACCATTTCTCTTCCCCCATCACTGTTGACCCATCTGGCATCAACTTTAACCTCCCCTCTGTGACCTACCAGCTACAACCCCTTCCCTTCGGGGATGTTCAGGTGAACTTGCACGTTCCCTTCCTTCCCAAAGATCCCACCCCCATCCACATTCACCTCCCTGACCTCCTCCTTCCCACCCCCAGGGTCCATGTCTGCCTCCCAGTGCCCACCAACCACTCTTGCCACCCCTTCTGTTGCTACCGTCGACCCCTCACCCTCCCACCCCACCGGCTCACTCTGCCCTCAGTCATTCTCATCATCCCTTCATAATACGGCCACCGTCAGTTCACTCCCCAGGAGGCAGTCATGGGGCCAGCAGACCCCAGCCCCGCATGTTCACCTGGACATTCCCCCTTCCAGTCCCCTTCCCCCCTCTGGATTCCTTCTCCCCCTCCAGACTCTTTCCCCACCGGAAGCCCTTCCCCCCCACACCTTAGTCCTACCCATCCCCCCGTACTCCACCCCATCCTGCTTAGTCCCTTCCCCTCCCTGACCCCATCAGACACCCTTACTTCTTCCACCACCCTTAGTCCTTCCATGCTCCAGACTCCTTCCTCCAGCCTTACCTCTCCCTCCATCCTCACTCCTTCCTCCAGCCTTACCTCTCCCTCCATCCTCACTCCTTCCTCCAGCCTTACCTCTCCCTCTATCCTCACTCCTTCCTCCCGCCTTACCTCTCCCTCCATCCTCAATCCTTCTTCCAGCCTTACCTCTCCCTCCATCCTCATTCCTTCCTCCAGCCTTACCTCTCCCTCCATCCTCACTCCTTCCTCCAGCCTTACCTCTCCCTCCATCTTCACTCCTTCCTCCAGCCTTACCTCTCCCTCCATCTTCACTCCTTCCTCCAGCCTTACCTCTCCCTCCATCCTCACTCATTCCTCCAGCCTTACCTCTCCCTCCATCCTCACTCCTTCCTCCAGCTTCAACTTTTCCTCCACCCTCACTTCTTCCTCCAGCTTTACTCCTTCCTCATTGTTGACTCCTTCCTCCACCCTTACTTCTTCATCTGCTCTTACTCCCTCCAACCTTACTCCCTCTCCTCTCCACACTCCTTCCTTCCCCTGGACTCCTTCCCCTCTCCTCACTCCTTCCCCCTCTGAACTTCTTCCCTTACATCTTCCACCGCCCCCCATACACCTACCTCCCCAGTTGCCATCTTCTCCTTCTTTAACCCCTCCTCCCCCCATACACCTTCCCCGCCTCCCAACCTCACCAACCTCACCCTCCTGACACTTTCAATCCCCCACCGCAACCTCACGCGCCCCCCCAACACCTTCATTCCCCCCTCCCAACATCACTCCCCCAACACCTCTTCCTCTCCCAGCCAATCCTAGACTGAGCTCTCCCACCCCTTCAACCATCATCCATTGGGCGCATCAATGGTGACTTTACAGCTTGCGTGAGCTGCTTCACAGCTAGACATATCCATGAGAATCCACCCGGCATGCCATGTATGTTATTCCAGAATCCTTCTGCGGTCAGCCTCCAGGATCTTTGGCTCCTCAGATGACATAAATGACTATGTGGAGGGTGGGATTAGTAAGTTTGCGGATGATTCAAAGATTGGGCAGGTTGTTAACAGTGAGGTTGAGTATCTTGGACTAAAGGAAGATATAGACAAGATGGTCAACTGGGCAGATAAGTGACAGATGGAATTTAATCCTGAAAAGTGTGAGGTGATACACTTTGGAAGGAGTAATTTGACAAGGAAGTATTCAATGAACGACATGGCACTTGGAAGTTCTGAGGAACAAAGGGACCTTGGTGTGTGTGTCCATAGATCTCTGAAGGCAGAGGGACATGTTAGTGGGGTGGTGAAAAAGGCATATGGGACACTTACCTTTATCAACCGCGGCATAGATTACAAAAATAGGGAGGTCATGTTGGAGTTGTATAGAACCTTGGTGAGGCCACAGCTGGAGTACTGTGTGCAGTTCTGGTCACCACATTATAGGAAGGATGTGATTGCACTGGAGGGGGTGCAGAGGAGATTCACCAGGATGTTGCCTGGGATGAAACATTTAAGTTATGAAGAGAGGTTGGATAGACTTGGGTTGTTTTTGTTGGAGCAGGGAAGACTGAGGGGCGACCTGATTGAGTTGTACAAGATTATGAGGGGCATGGTCAGGGTGGATAGTGAGCAGCTGTTCCCCATAGTTAAAGGGTCAGTCACAAGGGGGCGTAAGTTCAAGGTGAGGGGCAGGAGGTTTAGGGGGGATGTAAGGTTACCCAGAGGGTGGTGACCATCTGGAATATGCTGCCTGGGAGGGTGGTGGAGGCGGGTTGCCTCATATCCTTTAAAAAGTACCTGGATGAGCACTTGGCACATCATAACATTCAAGGCTATGGGCCAAGTGCTGGTAAATGGGATTAGGTAGATAGATCAGGTGTTTCTCATGTGTTGGTGCAGACTCGATGGGCTGAAGGGCCTCTTCTGCACAATGATTCTGTGATTCATGATGTGAGCAAGGTCCTGGTGGTAAGTCCCAACTTTTGCACATCATAGTTGTCAAGTCGTGTTCTGCACCGACATATTTTCCAGTCGACATGGGTGGATGATCCAATGGGGGGAGTTGGGAGGGTGGGTGCGGGAAATGAGTCCAGTGCGCTGACATTTTAATGATATGCTGATGTTTTATGTTCAGGTCCCCGATGTTGTGAAACCAATTTTTGGCCTTCTCCCAATACTGTCCACTCACACCAATGAACATGACCGATGCCAGAGGGCACAGAAAACTCTGGCCAAAGGTTCACATGAGGAAAATTGCCCATGGAAAGAATGAAAAATTGGGCAGAATTTTAAAGCCCCCCACTGCCAGGTTAGCAGGTGAGTGGAGGGGGTGGGTTGCCTGTACAATTCCCCTGGTGACTTTCCCAATGCCATCCCACCCGCTGCCAGCCTGTCCACAATTTTACATGAGGCGTGCGATCTCTAGGGTGGCTCACTCACCCTGCCTAAGTCGAAGCCCTTAAGTGGCCTGCCTCTTGTGGGTGCCCCTCCCCCCGACCTCTCCATCTAGATCCCTACCCCCGGTCTCAACACCCCCTCCCTACCATGAGACACCCCTCACTTACCTGATCTTGGACTCTGGGACTTACAATCTGAGAATTGGTTGTAGCTCCAGTCTTGGCCACTGCTCCCACAGGCCCTGCTGGGTCTACAGAGCCATGGCCAATCTGATTAGCTGGAAGCTCTGTGAGGCAAGACTTCCGCGTGAGTGAGGGGTGGAAATCCTATCTCCAGCCAATTAACGCTCCTCGGGGATGTGTTTCCCCCGACTACTCTTCCACGACCTCAGGACACCCAAAGGTGCTTTACAGCCTGGTGTGAAAATCTAGTTCACATTTTATATTTTTTAGAATATAACTTCTAGTTTTAAGAATTAAAATTAAGTATAGAATATGGGGGCAACTGATTTACATACCGATAAGCAACTCTGATGTAAATGCAACTCAACCAAGATTGGGTTTATTACACTTAAAACGTAACATGCATTTATCTTAAAAGGTCAGAAGGTGGTGGTGTAAAACTTAAACATTGAATGGCCCATCCCTGGGCTTGTAAGGGAGCCAGAAGATCTACACTTACTTTAATAAAATATTTAAATTATGCATAAGTTCCCAGATCAAAAGAAGGTAAAACCAGATTGTAAACAAGAGAGTTCCATAACAGGACAAGCAATTCTGGAAAGAGAGCAAATTACATCCATTAGCAATATAAATTGTACATATACAGAATCAAAGAGTTGTGTTGCAGGTAAACTAATTCATTTATATTTCTGTTTGAGCCCCTCCTAAAGCATGCCACTTGGTCACAGAGACAGTGGCCAGGATTTCCCAGTTGGTGAGCGGGGGTGGTGGGGGGTGCCTGCTTGCCGATGCGTAAGAGATGCCACAGGATGATGTTGGGCAGAACTCCGGACGTCACCCCACTCCATTTAAATTTTCAGGTAGGCGGGGGCTCAGCAGTACTAGCTGTATGCCCAACGACCTGTCAATGGCCAATTGAGGCCATTGACAGAGTCATTAAAGTAATTAATGGGCCAGCCCGTCCAACCTTAAGGTTAGCGGGCAGGCCAGGAGCCCTGGCGGGCATTAGATAAAGCATGAAACCTCATCCATGGGCAGGATGATGTTTCATGTAGGTTTTAAAAATGTAATTAAATTATATTTAAAAGTGATGGACATGTCCCAACTCATGTGACAGTGTCACATGAGGGGATATGTCAGGGAAATTTTTTTTTTCTATTTTTCATATCTTTTACTGCAGAGCCAATCTCTCTGAGGCAGCACTTAGCCTCAGGGAGATGAGTGCGCTCTTCTATGCACATGCGCGAAACAACACACTCTCGGCTCAGGGAATTGCCACCCCCCTGTCCACGCATAGTGCTTCCGTGCAGATGTCATGCCGGGCGGGCCTTAATTGGCCCGCCTATGTAAAATGGCAGCGCACCCCCAATTGGGGGTGCTGATCGGAGGTGCGCCTCTGCACGCCCGCTCTTAAACATCCCCCCCAATGGGGGGAAAATTCTGCCCAGTAGGTGGGGATAGAAGGTTCTTTTGTTTAATTTATCTGTGTGTGTTTGCTGAGAGAAGCAGACAGTTCAGTTTGAGTTTCATGAGGGAAAGGCAGTTGGAAGACTTGCTCTAGCTTGCAGCTAATAAAAAAAATCTACAGTGGTCCTCACAGAGTCTTGCGGCAGAAAAGAGTTCACAGCTTCAGCTTGGAAAGCTGTGGGAAGGCAGGTGGGTATCCACCAGCAGCCCAAACAAGCAATTGAGGCACTCATAGTTACGAGGTAAGCAAAGTTAAAGGTGGAGGATTGCTATCCAAAAAGCTAATGGAAGGACCCCCATAGAATTTTACCTCAGGGGAATTACTGGAACACTAAGGAGAATTAAGTTAAATTCCAGAGGGCTGTGGCATACCTTTTGGACTGGTCCCAGGAAAAGTGAATGAACTTTCAAAGTTCTGAAAGATAAGGGAGCTCTTGGGGGAAATAAATTAAGAACTGACTTCATAGCATAAGTCTTTATAAGCTATAGTGTTAAGTTCATAGTGTTTACTTTGTTTATTTCTTTTTAAGATACAATAAAGTATGTTTCTGTCTAAAAACATGAAATCTTGTGATGTAGTTCTGTCAGTTGATTGCTGGGTGTTCAGATTTGTCCTTTAAATGTTTAAGGCCCCTAATGCGGATTGTATCAAGCCAATGAAGTAATTTTTTGAAGTGTAGTCACCCCTGTAATGTAGGAGACACAGCAGCCAATCTGTGCACAGCAAGCTCCCAAAACAGCAATGAGTCAAACCACCAGATAATCTGTTTTAGTGAGGATGTTGCAGAGATAAACATTAGCCAGCATGAAGGGGAGAACTCCTATGATAGTCTTTGAAGTAGTACTATGGGATCTCTTATGTTCAGCTGACAAGGCAGATGGAACCTCAGTTTAACATTTCATCTGAAAAATGGCACATTCAACAGTGCGGTACTCCTCAATACTGGATGGAGCACATCATGTGGAGGTTTTCCTGGTCTCCAGCTGGGTTTACTAGGTTCCAGTGAATACAGCAAAATCAGGTGGTGAGAGAAGAAAGAATGTACATTTATATAGTGCCTTTCACAACTTCAAGACTTCCCAAAGCATTTTCCACCCAATGTGATAGTCTTGAAGTGTTCTAATGTGGCAGCCAATTTACACAAAGCAAGGTCCCACAAACAGTCATGAGATAAATTATCAAGTGATCTGATTTAGTGGTGATGGTTGAGGGATAACTATTGGCCAGGACACCGGGGAGAAACTCCCCTACTTTTCTAATCATGCCTTGGGATCTTTGATATCCACCTGAAATGGCAGAAGAGGCCTCAATGTCTCATCCAAAAGGCGCCACCTTCGACAGTGCAGCACCCCCCCCCCCCCCCCACTCAGTGCCCTACTGAAGTGCGAGCCTAGACTGTATGCTTAGGTGTTGGGTATGGGACTTGAACTGAAACCTCCTGACTCAGAGGCAAGAGGCTTACTAACTGAGTCCCTGCTGACAGTATCAATGATATCAAAGCATGTCATTAAGGCACCACTTGATTTTCCAATCGCTTCATTTTAATGCATAGAAAATTCAGGTGTGCCTTCCTCTGTGGCTGATTTTTCTGTGTTTGCATGCTTGGCAAGAGCAGCAGAACTGAGCCAAGCTGATGCTGGAAGATGAATAAACCCCTTAATGGGACTTTAATGGAACTCTAATTATCATGTAAGTCACACTGCATTATCCATGGATCTGTAAGCTTGTCATACATTTAAAGGCATAGCTTGCATGAAAGCAAATCAATCATACACTGCTGATAATAACTGGATCACTTGTTAATATATTTTCTTGTATAACTGTTCCCATGTGTGGCACCTCTTTTACAGATAATAATAATATTAATCAGAATTAGATCTCCTGCAATAGACAGAGTGACAGACAAATGCATTTTCATTAAACTATTAACTAACAGTGATCATCATGTAGTGGAATTATATTTCTGTCTGCCCAGTTCTTTGTGGTTCATAATTACAAAGGTAAAATACTGCAGATGCTGGAAATCTGAAACAAAAACAAAAAATGTTGGAAAAACTCAGCAGGTCTGACAGTATCTGTGGAGGGAGAGAGACAGAGATAACATTTCGAGTCCGTATGACTCTTCTTCAGATCTTTGTGAACTTTGTGGTTCATGATTTGAGCTTTCTGCTTTCTTCCGTGTAGGTTCAACGCTAAGTTTTCTGGTGAGATCAGCATTGTTAATTGTGAATAACAACCACCAAACTTACAGCAAAGGGTCGTAGAAAGCTACAATCCTTTCCCGCAAAAGGCGGTGGATACTGGGATAATCGAGTTTTCAAAACTGTGTTCAGTAGCTTTTTGTGAGGTAACGATACCAAGGAAGGTAAACATGGTTGAGCATGAACAGCCATGATCTAACTGAATGACAGAGCAGGCTCGATGGGTTGAATAGCCTCCTTCTGCTCCTAAACATTGGGAGAGATTTTCCAGCTCCCTGTCATGAGGCCTCCCTATTTCAGAATGCACTGCCAGCCAGAGAAGCATGCAGAGATTGATCAGTTGTAAGTTATCTCAGTAACACCTATCAACAAGTGTCTGACAGCATTCCTGCCAACACCTTTCTCAGTTGTAACCTGCTCTTCATTGTCTGCACCTCTTAATACATACTGTCTGGGATTGGCGTTTTGCTGTTAATTAATCTGCACCCTCCAATTTGCCTGTAGCCAACAGTAGCCGCCGGTCCTTAGCTCTCCCACTTACACTCCCTATCCCCTAACCAACACCACAGTAGGCGTACATGTAATTATCAAACTAGAAAGTCATGAGAGGAATAGGTAACAACCACTGTTCATGGATTCTTCCTGCTGTTATCCAGTCGGAGGCAGTTAGGAGCAACACATTGTATTGAACTCCCATCATGACAATCTGTTTCAATGCGATTACGATTATGTAGAGTGAATGTGGATGGCAACTCAGAGCCATGATATTACTGGGATAAGATGTCAAAAAATGTTATAAAATGAATCTGCCACAAATCACTGTTTGATCATGCTAACCAGGGATGGCTGAAGTTGCTTTTACATTAGAGCAGATGACTGACTACAAGTGTGATGTTTTCCTATTGTCAAATGCATTCTTAGAGCTTAATGTCCTTCCAGTTTATATGGCACTAGGTCAATTTCCAGTCTTCTGATAATCATCAACCATCCACATGTCTAGAAATTAGGGAACCACACCCTCAATTACCTTGACACCCACTGGAACATTATATCTTAAAATGGCATCAACTCAAACCCATGTACTGAGTAAAAGTTGAATTGATACAGCATCTTTCATGACCAAAGGATGTCCCAAAGCACCTTAGAGTCAATGAAGTACTTTTGGCATGAAATCATTGTTATAATGTAGGAAATGTGACAGCCAATTTGCACACAGCAAGCTCCCATGAACAGTAAGGAAAAAATAACTAGATAATCTGTTTTTAGTGAAGTTGATTGAATGATAAATATTGGCTAGGATAGGGATGCCAACTTTGTTTGGGTGTATTCCTGGAGGTTACATCACATGATCTCTCAATCCACTCTTTGGCCCAGTCAAATAGCCTTCCCCTATCTACAATATCCTATATAATTAACAAAGGTGTTTGAAGGAAATTTTTAAAGAAAAAACATTTTCTTTAATGACCCATGATCTTTCTCTTAGGCTGCTCACAGCAGTGTCCAGGAGATTAATCTTCAATCCCTGGAATCTCCAGGGCAACTCTGAGGCTTGGCAACCCCAGGCTAGGACAGTGTCAAGGATTTCCCCAGTCTTCTTGAAAATAGTGCTGTTGGATCTTTTACATCCACCTGAGAGGGTAGATAAAGTCTCGGTTTAACATTTTATCTGAAAGACAGCTCCCCCAAAAGTGCAGTGCTGTTTCAGTAATGCACTGAAGTATCGGCCTGCAGTTTGTGTCCAAAACTCTGAAATGGATCTTGAATCCGCAACCTATTGAGTCAAAGGCATAGTGTACTGACTGAGCCACTCACTATTAACATGAATCTAGCACAAAACATAAAAACAGATGGAAAATAACGGACAGGAAATAAAACCTATAGGTCCATCCTACCTTTCCCAAAACTGAACTCAAATTCTACATGCAGGTGTCGTTGGAACTCATGTGATCTATATTATTAGTCCAGTAACGTAACGCTATACCACTGTACCATACATATATATTAAACATTGGTAGTCTGAAAAATGAAAGACACTTTTAAGACACCCCAGGGAGATTTCATTCAAATGATTTGCTTTAACATACAGGCTCTTCATGTCAATCACTGACAATATATTGGAGAAGCCCAAGACAGGCAGTTGAGCATTATTCAGGATCTTGGTTACATAGAGAGTGATTAGAATATGAAACAGCTACCTCGGGCATAATTGAAGCAAATAGCTTATATATATTTAAAGAGAAGTTAAATTAACATATGAGGGAGAAAAGAATAGACTTAGGAGCTGGTGGGTTAGATAAAGAAAGGTGGGAGGCAGCTCGTGTGGAGCATAAACGACAGCATTGACCTGTTAGACTGAGTGGGGCCCATTTCTATGCCACACACAATGCAGTTCTACTTAATTATCTGGCAATGGAACAGGCGTTTGATGAAATGGTTGTGCAACACGTCACTTATTTGTTGACTGTTCAGGGACTAGAACTTGGATTGACCTTCAGAGGTTGCAGCCATGGAAACAAGAACATATATTCCTCAACACATCCCACAACATTATGTGCAAATCCTCATGTCACTCCGTATAGTATTTTCCTGCAAGCAAATTCCTACAATTCACCGCCAAATGATGAAGACTGTGTGTCTCATTACAAGCATTAAAACATTGAGATCTACAGACCCATATTGTGAAAGTAGTACAAACCCCAGTTGTTGACTTCAAAGATTTATGTTCAAAGCCATAAAAAAACGCATTGACATTTTTCACAGTCTCCATTAAAGGAACATGGTGTTTAATGTACTTTTATTTTTGAACGTGTTGGGGGTGGGGGAGTGGGAGACAGTATGTGTGTAAATTTCTTCCTTTCATTCGTATTTTTCTTTATTCCTGAATATATTGTACCATTTCCTTCACATCTTACTCCATCTTTAGGCTCTGACGTTTTATTTTAAAAGTAGAACAATTTATTTGAAAGGAAAAGCTCTTAATGGGCTGAGACTAACCAGCACAATTCTTCCCTGTGAAATATCAGATTATCACAAAGAACAAATGGTAGAAAAGCTTCATTATTAAACAATAGCAATTTTTTTTGACTTCAATAAAAAAACTTGCACTTATATAGCACCTTTCATGCCCTCAACATATCCCAAAATAGAACCAAAGAACCATAGAAGAGCTATGGTGCAGAAAGAGGCCATTCAGCCCATGTGCTGGCCAGAAAAAGATGAGAAAGAAACTAGCCACTCATTTTAAACCCAGAAACTAGCTGCTCATTTTAATCACAATCAATGAAGTACTTTTTTGCTTTACAATCAATGAAGTACTTTTGAAGTGTTGTAATTTGGGAATAATGGCTGTGAATTTGTGCACAGCAAGACGGCACAAACAGCTATGTGATAAATGGCTAAACAATCCGCCTTTTAGCTGTTGGTTGACAGAAAGCTCTTGGCTAGGATACCTGAGCCAATTCCCTGTCATGCTTTGAGTCATGCCTTGGAATCTTTCACATGCGCCTGAGAGAGCAGATGGAGCCTCAGCTTAATGTCTCATCCGAAAGACACCACCTCTGACAGTGCAGCATTCCCTTAGTACTGCTTAAGTTGCTGGAGTGAGGCTTGAATCCAGGATCTGGTGAGGTCATAGGTAAGAGGACTGCAAACTGAGCCACAACGGACACTGTAAGAATGGGAGAGAATGAAGGGGGAGAAATGAGAAACCCCCTAACTCAAATGTGTCTGTGGATGAGTTTGCTCATTTGGATGCGAGAGGACTTGAGCACAGGAGCAAGGATGCCTTCCTGCATCTATACAGGGCCCTGGTGAGACTACACCTGGAGTAGTGTGTGCAGTTTTGGTCTCCCTACCTAAGAAAAGATATACTTGCCATAGAGGGAGTGCAGCAAAGGTTTGCCAGACTGATTCCTGGGATGGCAGGATTGTCGTAGGAGGAGAGATTGGGCCGACTAGGCCTGTACTCACTGGGGTTTAGAAGAATGAGATGGGATCTCATTGAAACGTATTAAATTCCGACAGGGATGGACAGACTGGATGCAGGGATGATGTTTCCTCTGGCTGGGGGAGTCTAGAACAAGGAGTCACAAGCTCAGGATATGGGGTAGGCCATTTAGGACCGAGATGAGGAGAAACTTCTTCACTCAGAGGGTGGTGAACCTGTGGAATTCTCCACCACAGAGGGTTGTGGAGGCCAAGTCACTGAATGTACTTAAGAAGGAAATAGATAGATTGCTAGACACTAAAGGCATCAAGGGGTACGGGGAGAGAGCGGGAGTATGACATTGAATTAGACGTTCAGCCATGATCATATTGAATGGGCGAGCAGAATCAAAGGGCCGAATGACCTATTCCTGCTTCTACTTTTCTATGTTTCTATGTTTCTATGATTACCTTCATTGGGGCACATCTTGTTTTGAATTCAGTTTACAGGTCAAATTTGGATCTTACTGTTACAATAATATCATCATACCACCTTTCAAAATCGCAGCCTTTAACTGCTTTAAAGTAAGTTGAGAACAGCGAAATTAAATGAAAGTGAAAATTAATGAGGAGCAGAGAAAACAAGGATTGGAAGGAACGAACAAAGACAAGAGGCAGAATTTTCTGCTCCCCTTTGTGGCGGGCATCATGATGGGGGGGGGGGGTCAATTCGCATGAGGGGCAGAAATCGGTTTCACGCCGGTGTTAAATCACAGCGGGATCATCCGATAGTGTCCAGCATGGCGGAACACGAATCCCACTGGAGGCCGGCATGAAACCGATTTGCATCCCGCTAATGGGATGGCCCATTAAGGCCCAGCCAGAATCGTCCCCTCATGCCTGATTTACTGTTACGCTGGTGGGAAAACGCACTGGTCCAGAACATGTCTGGACAAGCGTGATGTGCAAAAGTAGGGACTCACCTTTAGGGCTTTGCTCAGATTGCAGACATCCGTGGAGATAATGATGCCAGAGGCCCACAGCTACTGGACCCTAGAGGAACACGTGCATCGCGTGGTGGGTGGATCCTCATGGACATGGCTCCGCCATGAAGCAGCTCTCGGAAAGTGGGAGATCTCCAGGCAGCAGCTTTGACTTGGCTGAGGCTTCAGATCTTCATGGACGTTGCTGACTCTTTGGACCTGCTTCAGAGCTTCAGGGACTTCATCATGGGCTCGCACCATCTTCCAAGGACTTCACCATGGGCAGGTATGGATGAGCGGCAAACTGGCAGGGGGAGCAGGAAGGTCTAGCTGTGAGTGGGAGAGGAAGGCGTAACTGGCAGGGGAGTGAGGTTGGCAGCAAGGGGAAGGTCTTATGAGGGTGGAGTTGGGAGGAGCTGGTAGGTGTCAGGGGGTTGAGGTTGGGAGGACAGGTGGAGGTGTTGGGGGTGGGTGTCAGGTTGCAGGGGAAATGTGCCAGTAGGGAGGAAGGTGTAAGGGAGGGTGTACAGATAATGGAAGGGGAAGGGGGGGGGCGTGTACGGAGTGGGGAAGGTGCAAGGGGGAAGGAAAGTCTGAATGTGGGGCTGGGAATGTCTAGCTGAACATGCAAGGGAGGGGTCTGTGGAGTCAATAACTGCCTCCTGCGGTGCAAATTCAGGGTGGGTGTGGTAGAATAGAAAGGCGAATGTGAGAGGGGCCAGAAGGAGCCAGTAGGGTGGGAGGGTGAGGGTGCATCGGTATGAGTAGAAGGAGTGGTGAGGGTGGTTGGTGGGAACATAGTGACGGGGAGAAGGAGGTCGGGGAGGTTAACGTGACTGCGGTTGGGATTTTAACAAGGTAGGGAATGTGCATGTTCACCTGGACATTTGTGAAGGAGAAGGCTTCACGCTATAGGGTAATGGTTGGGAGGTCAAAGGTGATGTCAGGGGGGAGTCAACTGTGATGGGGGAAAGGACATGGATGACTGGGGGAGTGGAAAAGATGGCGGGGGGAGATAGTCAAAAACTTAATGATTACCATGCTGTGTATATCAAAAGTAAGCAGAGCCTCATGTTGGATGGGCATGGGTGCTGAATATGAGTGCAATCAATGGGTGGGCAGAGATGCAGGTCAACTCAGGTGGACAACTGAAAGAATACCCCAGCAAGCAGCATTGAAAATGCTCAGGACAGTGAGATAAGTGTGATGGGTGAAGCCTCTGCAATGCATGGGAGTGTGCTTGCACGAGTCTCCGATAGGCCCTGCCACACACACACTTCTCCCTCCAGATTCATGCCTGGTCTGGCTGCGTGCAGCTGAACTGCTGGTGGGATGGGGGGAAGGAGGAGGTCTCATGAAGCCTTTAAATGAAGCTGCAAGAAAACATTACACATTATTAAGTGAAAGTGAACATATTTCCAGATTGTGAAGTGACAAAATTTGTTCAACCATGAACAAAATTTCTTAACTTTTCTAGGCCTGCCACTACTTCTAGGTGCTGCCCTGACATCCGCAGGAGTGGTGGAGACAGCCTGTGCAATGGTGGGCCCTGTTGCTTCTGAAGTCTTCGATGTGTGTCTTCTAGGGAGCAGAGACCTTGAGGGCCCCAGCTTGCTTTGGCTGTCCTTCTGTGGGCCAGCTCTCCCTCTGGGGTGACAGAGAATGAGGTTGAGGGGCTTAGAGGCAAAGGGGACTCCAAGGGAGACAAAAGCCTCTGAGATTCCTGAGCGGATGACCCAGGGAGGGTCCAGCTACCGTTCCTCCTCCCTTTGGGTGTCCATGGGTCCCAGCCTGACTCCTTGAGGGGAAGGAGCACCTGGGGGGACATCGAGGTGCCCTATTTCCCCCTCGCATTGCCACTGTAGGAACTTACCAATGGCTGCCGCAATGGAGTGCAGGTCGGCGCGCATCTCCATGTCCTGCTGGACCAGTTCTCCACGGCATCTGCCATCCTGTCCATGGAGACCTCCATACCTGCACATGTGGGCACCGCTTCATCAGAGAGCGGGCGGACACATTCCTCCGGTTCACGTGGCACGCTACGGGGGGTCTTCCAACAGCTCGGCGTGATGTTCCCCCGTCTGCTGCTGACTCTCCACAATGAGCTGGAAGGCCAAATCCAGGAGCTCGTCATCTGACTCGGACTCGACAGGTGCCTGTTCACCAGCAGTCATCTGAGGCTCAGCTGAACCTGCCTCCTCCAGCTGCTTGCACGTACCTATGCGGTGGCCATCACATTGTGAACCTGAGCCAGCTCTAGATCTAGGCCCCACGGAGGTGTGTGTCTCTGGGCTGGTGGAGGGTGTGGGTAAGCGCTGTGATGGGTATTCCAGGCTGCTTATTTCCAGCTCTTCAATAAGACCATAAGATCATAAGACATAGGAGCAGAAATTAGGCCATTCGGCCCATCGAGTCTGGTCCGCCATTCAATCATGGCTGATAAGTTTCTCAACCCCATTCTCCCGCCTTCTCCACGTAACCTTAGATCCCCTTACCAATCAAGAACCTAGCTATCTCTCTCTTAAATACACACAATGACCCGGCCTCCACAGCCTTCTGTGGAAATGAATTCCATAGATTCACCACTCTCTGGTTAAAGAAGTTTCTCCTCACCTCTGTTCTAAAAGGTCTTCCCTTTACTCTGAGGCTGTGCCCTTGGGTCCTAGTCTGTCCTACTAATGGAAACATCTTCCCCCTGTCCACTCTATCCAGGCCTCTCAGTATTCTGTAAGTTTCAATCAGATCCCCCCTCATCCTTTGAAACTCCATCGAGTATAGACCCAGAGTCCTCAAACGTTCCTCAAAAGTTATGCCTTTCATTACTGGGATCATTCAATGGAGGAGGTGTCCTCTTGGCTGGAGGTGAGGACCTGGATGGAGCTGAGGGTTTGGCTGGCTGAGGGCGTTGGTCCCTGGCAGAGCTCCCTGTGAAACAAAGTAGAGATAATTAGTGCATGGCAGCAGAGTCAGAAGCAGGAGAGAGCACTCACAGTTGTGTTGAGAGAGGGATGATGTGGTGCAGGATCCTCACGTGGGTGTTTGCCGCAGGCATGGTCCACGCCCTCACCAGCCAGCGCAATGGCATGCTCCTCAAAGTGAGTGAGGAGCCTAAAATTGGTCTCTACAGCCACTGGTCTGAGACTTGTCTCTGCCGTTGTGACCCAGCTTTTCCTGTGTGAAAACAGATGGAGAGAGTGTGAGCAGGACACATGGCATATGGCATTGCGTGGAATATTTGTGTGGTGAGTGAAGCCAAGGACGGGATGAGGACACAAGCTCCAGAGGATACGAGCCTGATGGAAATGTGAAGGTGTGCATGAGATTTAGTGATGTTGTCCCGTGAGGTGTGAGATCCTTGTGGATGTGCGATGTGTTTGGGTGTATGTGTTGAGAGTGATAATGTGGTTGACTTACCCTGGAGGAACAGATGAGATCATTCATCATCTTCCTTCACTGGATGGCTGATGCCCTTTGTGCTTCTTTGTTTCTGACTGCCACTGCCACTGTCTCCCATGCTAGATTGGTGACTCTGGTGAACCTCCAGTAGCCAGAGCAGGGGTGGAGGGGACATCATAGCGGGCCTCAATGGCATCCAAAAGGTGCTCCAGTGCGGCATCACTAAATTTGGGGGCTGCCGTCTTCTTTGCTTTCAGGGCCATCTCTCGCCTGGAGCAGACCTGCTCTGTAGATATGAAATAGGCTGTGCTCTGGTTCGCTTTAAATATGTCACAGAGTGGTGGGAAAATCCAATCCCGCTCACCCCGCCACCCAATGTGTTTACTGTGAATGCATTATTAACGAGGCGGGACGTGTCAGGGAGCAGATGGTACAGTGCAAAAACCCGCCATTGTGGGATTTTCATGTCCACTAACACACCAAGTTGGAATCATCCCTGAACTGCACTAAGAAAAACCCTTCTTAATTTTCATTGGCACATAGGAACAGGAGGGGACTATTCAGCTCCTCCATTCAGTTAGATTATGGCTGATCTTGTAACTTAATGCCATATACCCACTTTGATTCTGTATCCCTTAATTCTCTTGTCTAACTGAAATCAAAGTTTTAGCTCCTTAATTTTATAGTTTAATATTTCTACCTTGGGAATAGAACTACTCCTGACATTTGAGTAAAGTTATTATTTTAATGTTCATCTTTATTGCAGCATCAAATAAAATCAGACAGCCCTCAGAGACAGAAATTTTCATCAGCAGCCTAACGGTTAACATACAAATTGATCCTGACATGTTCAGAAAAGGTTCAAGGACCTGCAAGCATTTTGACATCCTTGGAATAGGCGTAGAATTCAGCACAAATCCTCCAACTCCCTCATTCACACATTCATTTTGATTTATGGAGTCATTTCTCTGGAGAAAGCCTGGTGTAATTGCCGTTTATCAAGATCCTCAATGAAAGGGGTTTCAACAAGCTCAGCAGTGTCCAGTATCATGTTTCTTATGAAAATATCATAGCCAAGAAGCATAATGGTGTTCCTGTTCCTGTGACATCAGCTACAGCAAACACTTGCATGTCTGTACAGTGCTTTTAACTTGACAAAACATCGCAGGAGCGTTAGCAGACACACTGTGACACCAAGTCACACCACAAGATATTAGGACAGTGACCAAAGGTTTCATCAAGGAGGTATGTTTCATAGAGTGTCTTAAAGGGGGATAGCGAGTTGGAGAAGTGGAAAGGTTTAGGGAAAGAATTCCAGAGCTTAGGGCATAGGTAGCTGAAGATACGTTGAAGGAAATTGGGGAGGCATGAGAGGCCAGAATTGGAGAAATGCCAAGATTTCAGAGGATTGGAGGGCTGGAGAAGGTTTCAGAGATAGGAAAGGTGAGGCCATGGAACAATAGAATTCTACAGATCAGAAATAGACCATTGGGTCCATCTAGCTTTTACTATGATATTCTTTATGAGCTATTTATTTAGTCTAACAGAGCCTTGGTCCTGCAGGGAAGGGAAGGAGTGCTGGGAGTTTATTTTTAAAAACAGCTCTTGGCAAACATTTCCATGTAAAGGAAGAAATTCACTTTCTTCAGGTCTGCGAGGGCTGTGGATCCGAAAAGCTGGTAAAAACCAAACATGAGCAAGATATCATAGAACAGATTGCCCTTCAAGTCTCTGCAATTCACATTTGGTCAACATATTTCACTGGGTTCATCTGCAAATGGTAATACTTGAATGTGAATCACATTAGGATCAGGGTTTGTATGAAAAGGAGCTAACTGGCAAACATTTTCAAGGAGCCCAGTTTGCAAATAGGCTATGGAAAGAAATCCTGATAATGTATGGAAAAGGGACCCAACACGGTGCATATTTTGAAGCAGATTGACATCTTTAGCTTGATAATTAGTAAATAGAGGCAAGTTTATCTATATTTTTGGTGGTGTTGGCTGAGGGAGGAATGTTGGTCAGGTTATTGGGAGAACTCCCTGTTCCTATTCAAATAGTACAATGGGATTCTTATCAACCACTTAAGATAAAGAAATGTGCTCATAGGAGCTCAGTTTCATGTCTCACCCAAAGTGTGGCACTTCTGACAATACCATTCTCACTTGGTACCACAGTGAAGTGTCAACCCAGATCTTGTGCTCAAATCTTTACAGTGGCATTTGCTTTTACTGAATTCATTCTTGGGATTTGGGCATCGCTGGCATTGCCAGCTTTTATTGCCCTTGAGAAGGTGGTGTTGTACTGAACTGCTGCCATCCATGTGATGAAGGTTCTGCCTCAGGGCTCTCAGGTAGGGAGTTCAAGGATTTTCACCCAGTGATGAATCAGGAATGGTGCTACTTTTCCATGCCGGGATGATATGTGGTTTGGAGATGGCAGTGTTCCCGTGCACTTGCTGGCCTTGTCCTTCTAAAGGATGGAATTCCTCAACAAGTGCATCCTGTAAATGGCACACACAACAGCCAGGGTGTGCCAATGGCAGAGGTTGTTGGATGCCTAACATGGTAGATGGGCTGATGATCAAGCAGGCTGCTTTGTTCTGGATGTTGTGGATCTCCTTGCGTGTTTTTGCAACTGCGCCCACCCAGGCACATTCTGACTTGTGCCTTGTTGATGGATGTTATAGGGAGTCAGGAGGGTGAGGGCCTCTCTGCAGAATTCCCAGCCGATCACCTGCTCTGATTGCCAAGGTATTTAAGTGGCTTGTCCCCTGAGACTCCATAAAATCTGAATGAGAAGCAACAGCGGCACCAAGTCTGCACATGAAGCATGATAGGAACCTTTGCTACTGGGAAGTGAAAGTCAATGGATCACCAATTGATGGCGTTATGTGAGACTGATTTGGTAACATTTTGTAACACAATGCCACATTTTAGTGACATATATGCTTTCAGGTCATGCAGAGAGAGTTAGGATTCTGTTAAAGATAATTACTGTTGATATAACTAGATGAATGTTTTACGTGTTGCTGTGATTTTCCTTTAGTGTTTTAGCCAAGGGAACAATTAAGCTTTGACTGAGAAGCAGCTGTACTAAAATAACAGAGAAAGGAAAGCGATACAAACACTTTCATTGTTTGTCCGTTCCTTTTGCCAACACTAACTTCCAGACTAATGTTTGTGTTAAATATTGAAGAGCATTAAAAGGCAAGTTGCATTTACACATTGCACAACACCTTATCACATCATCAAAATGTCCCCAAGTGCTTCATACAATTAATTATTGTTCTGACGTGGAATAACTGTTGCTATGTAGAGAAGATGATTGCAGGGTCTATTATTCACCAGGATCATTGAGAGGAAACAATTTGCAGGCAGGCCATCATCGAAACATTTAAAATCATCCTTTCCCTGCGATTACTAAAAACACTAAGTGAGGGTAATTTTAATTTTAACTCACTGCACAAGGACCCCATGGGAGCAGGTGCAATACCGGAGTTATATTTCATCCAATACTATTTTCCACTGACTGTAATAAAGATCAGGTGGGGTGTAAAATCACCATTGCATTTATTCCCATCAGTTTCCCAATAGGTGGTTTAGGATAAAATTGGCCTCAAGTTGCTGACTTCTTAAGAAAGAGCCATTTCTGTGCTTCATCAATACTGTGGATACAATAGTTGATTGCTGCTAAAGCACATCATTGTGCCACACACCATCTTATTTGTGCCTGCTGCCCCTACGTTAGAAATAATGTGTGGGCTGTTTCAGTTAAATTCTCAGTTACTATGGCAGTGTCCTCTTTGTCGTAAGATGTTTACCCCAAGGCACAATTAACACTCAGCATACTGGTTAGCAAGTCTAGCTTTTCAACAGTGAATTCCATTAGCACATATATTGTGTTTTTGCCTGAAAATACACTGTAGCAGTGTCCAAACTGAGAGGGGAGGTGAAATAGCCGTTATGTGTATCGATGAGAACCATTCTCATTTGGGTCGGCGCTTTTTTAAAGTCGTGTGGCATCCTGGCAGGGATTGCATTATTAAGCCATAGTACCGAGGCAGTGCTGCACTGTCAGAGGTGCAGTTTTTCAGATGAGGCATTAAACCCAGGGCCCGTATGCCCTCTTAGGTGGAAGCAAAAGATTCTCACTGCACTATTTTAAAGATTTCTACCCTGGTGTTCTGAGCAATGTTTACACCTCCACTTACATCTTTAAAATATTTGACCATTAAAATATTTGACCATTATTTGTGGGACCTTTCGGCGCTCAAATTGGCCAGCATGTTTCTTACATTCTGACTGTGACAAAACATTACAAAAGCATTTAATTGACTGTGAAGTGCATCCTGAGGTCATGAACCTGCCTCCTTCCAACCTCCACACAGCGAATCAAATATTTCGGTCTTTTTCAGCCAAATGTTGATATTTCCTCCCACCGGGGAATTAGAGCTGGGCCTAGGATTCCCTGAATTAAAGAGGTGATAAATTCAGGCAGGGGTTCTGTTACTGATTACCATCCATTGACCCTTCACTCGCTCCACGTCAGCTGATAAATGCACATGTGCAGGCATCGGGCAAGGACAGAAGTAGATGTGCCTATGATGTTTCCACTGTTGATGCACACTTTTGAGCCCCACAGATAGTGCTACACTTTTTTATCTGCAGTGTTCACTGACAAAGACTTGTATGATGACTATTCAGGTCTGGGCACAATTTGAGGAATAGCATGGGCCTATAATTGAAGAACTGACCCGAACTCCTGACAAGCATTCCTACAATACAAAGAAAGACTTGCATTTAGATAGCATCTTTCATGATCTCAGAATGTTCCAAAATGCTCATTAGCCAAGGATGTATTTTTAAAGTGTAGTCACGGTTGGAAATATAAAAAACATGGAAGCTAATCTGCATACAGCAAGGTCCCACAAACAGCAATGAGATAATGGCCAGATAATAGGAAACAGTTACATTGATTGAGAGATAAATATTGTTCAGGACACCAGATAGCATTCCTGTTCTTATCTGAAATGGTGCCTTGGATCTTTTGTATCCAGTTGTGAATGGTGGTGAACAATTAAACAACTCACTGGAGGAGGTGGCTCCACAAATATCCCCATCCTCAATGATGGAGGAGCCCAGCACAGCAGTGCAAAAGATAAGGCTGAAGCATTCGCGATAATCTTCAGACAAAAGTGCAGAGTAGATGATCCATCTTGGCCTCCTCCAGAGGTCCCCAGCATCACAGAGGCCAGTCTTCAGCCAATTCGATTCACTCCACGTGATATCAAGAAATGGTTGAAGGCAGTGGATACTGCAAGGGCTATGGGCCCTGACAACATTCCGGCAATAGTGCTGAAGACTTGTGCTCCAGAACCTGCCGCGCCCCTAGCCAAGCTGTTCCTGTACAGTTACAACACTGGCATCTACCCGGCTATGTGGAAAATTGCCCAGGTATGTCCTGTACACAAAAAGTAGGACAAATCCAACCTGGCCATTTACTGCCCCATAAGTATACTCTCCATCATCAGTAAAGTAATGGAAGGGGTCATCAACAGTGCTATCAAGTGGCACTTGCTTAGCAATTACCTGCTCACTGATGCCCAGTTTGGGTTCCGCCAGGGCCACTCAGCTCCTGACCTTGTTAGAGCCTTGGTTCAAACATGGACAAAAGAGCTGAACTCCTGAGGTGACGTGAGAGTGACTGCCCTTGACATCAAGGCAGCATTTGACCAAGTGTGCCATCAAGGAGCCCCAGGAAAACTGGAGTCAATGGGAATCAGGGGGAAAACTTTCCACTGGTTGGAGTCACACCTAGCACAAAGGGAGATGGTTGTGGTTGTTGGAGGTCAGTCATCCCAGTTCCAGGGCATCACTGCAAGAGTTCCTCAGGGTAGTGTCCTAGGCCCAACTATCTTGTGCTGTTTCATCAATGACCTTCCTTTCATCATAAGGTCAGAAGTGGGGATGTTCACTGATGATTGCATAATGTTCAACACCATTCGCGACTCCTCAGATAATGAAGCAGTCCATGCCCAAATGCAGCAAGACCTGGACAATATCCAGACTTGGGCTGACAAGTGGCAAGTAACATTCGAGCCACACAAGTGTCAGGCAATGACCAACTCCAACAAAAGAGAATCCAACCATTGTACCTTGATGTTCAATGGCATTACCATCACTGAATTCCCCATTATCAGCATCCTGGAGGTTACTATTGACCAGAAGCTGAACTAGACTAGCCATATAAATACTGTGGCTACAAGAGCAGGTCATAGGCTAAGAATTATGCAATGAATAACTCACCCCCAAAGCCTGTCCACCATCTATAAGGCACAAGTCAAGAGTATGATGGAATACTCCCTACTTGCATTGATGAGTGCAGCTCCTACAACACTGAAAAAGCTGGACACTGCTCAGAACAAAGCAGTCCTCTTGGTTGACACCACATCCTCAAGCATTCACTCCCTCCACCACTGACGCACAGTAGTATGTACCATCTACAAGATGCACTGCAGGAATTCACCAAGGCTCCTTAGACAGCACCTTCCAACCCATAACCACTACCATCTAGAAGGATAAGGGCAACAGATAGATGGGAACACCACCACCTGGAAGTTCCCCTCCAAGTCACTCACCATCCTGGAAATATATCACCATTCTTTCAATGTCACTGGTTCAGAATTCTGGAACTCCCTTCCTAACAGCGCTGTGGGTATACTGACACCACGTGAACTGCAGCAGTTCAAGAAGGCAGCTCACCGCCACCTTCCTAGGGATGGGCAATAAATACTGGCCCAGCCAGCGAAGCCTACATCCCATGAAAGAATAAAAATTTTTTTAAAAATTTGAGAAGGCAGATTGGTTTAATGGCCCATCTAAAAGATAGCACCACCAACAGTGCCGCATTCTCTCAGGACTGCAATGGGAATGTCAGCCTGGATATTCTGCACTGAAATCTCTGAAATGAAACCACAACCTTTTATCTCAGAGGTGAGATTTCTGACCACTGAGCTACAGCTGAACTAGGGGAACTAAAGATGAAAATTTACCTCATGGGGAATAAACACTTGAGGAACCTTTTAATGAATGATTAGTACCTGCGTAATTATTCTTTTGTGGGACATGGGTGTCACTGGCAAGGCCAGAATTTGTTGCCCATCCCTAATTGCCCTTGAACTGAGTAGCTTGCTAGACTATTT
This sequence comes from Carcharodon carcharias, assembly GCF_017639515.1. Classification (NCBI taxonomy): domain Eukaryota; kingdom Metazoa; phylum Chordata; class Chondrichthyes; order Lamniformes; family Lamnidae; genus Carcharodon; species Carcharodon carcharias. The sequence goes on along the minus strand of NC_054468.1, from coordinate 14,717,901 downwards.
CAGATGACAGTTAAGAGTCAACCAGGTTGTTGTGGGTCTGGAGTCACATATAGGCCAGGCCAGAAAAGGATGGCAGATTTCCTTCACTAAAGCGCGTTAGTGAGCCAGGGTTTTGTTTACAACAATCAATTACAGTTGCTATGGTCACCATCACTGAGACTAGTTTATAATTCCAGATTTTATTAATTGCATTTAAATTCCACTAGCTGCCGTAGTGGGATTTGAACCTGTGCCCCCCAGAGAATTAGCCTGGGTCCCTGGATTACTAGTGCAAGGATATTACCACTAAGGTAGGAACACTAAGGAAGGTAATCCAGCTCTTTCCAGGTTTGCAAAGTGCACCAAAGCTATTGCAATTGTCTCTCTTGGACATTCTGTGGAAACATTTATTTCTTGTCCAAACCACTTGTTTATTGTGTAAGTAAGAGATTGCTGGTGGTTTAATCAAAGAGGAAAATTCAGAGAAGGTACCAGTAAGCCCCTGAAGGATTATACATCTTTATTCAAAATGGCATGACAGATCATTTAAATGCACAATTCCATTTGGAACTTTGCACACATACAAGAGTTTCAGCAAGAAAGGATTTACATTTTGAAGAGATCCTTTCATGTTTATATATGTTTCCTCAACACAGGAATTCTGTAGCAGTGTTGAAAGGGTCAGCCAGGTTAGAGGAAGCACTCAAATATTAATCAGGTAACCGTGCCATTTGATGGTTTCATGAAAGCTCGTGTGCGTCATTATGATGTTTGTAGTCAGGCTGTGACGTAATTGTGTCGAAGCTGAACTGTTCTCTTCAGACGAGCTGTCTGAGGATTTTGCCTTATTTGCCAGTTTGGCTCAAATTTTAACACCTCCCTACTCAGGCCAGAGGGAATACAACGTGGGAGAGGAGTGAATGTTAAAATTCTGCCCCCTGACTCCAATCCTCCACCTTCCCAGTCATTTTAACATTTTTACCACCCCCTGAATTAATCAGGTTATCCAATGAGGGTCCCACGAAGGCAGGGGCATGGTCATTGTTTGAAAGTTCAGGCTTGATGATATCATGAAGTCCAATTAACGTCATGTCCACAGGGAGGGGTTCTGCGCTTTTGGCTGCCCAGCAGCATTTCCATGGTGGCGGCCATGACAAGCCAGGGTAATTATTAAATTTCTGCTACCTTTAAGAACTCCTTGTGGACCAGGAGGAGTAGGAGTGGATTCTCCATTCTCCCTGGACCCTCAAGGAATCCTTAGGCCTCTCCAGCCCTGTCATCCACCTTCTCAGCACCCCACTACTCCCTGAATGCACTGAAATCTCACATCCCGATTTCCTACGTGGGTCCCCTTCCACTTGTAATATTAGGGTTTTCAGGGCTGAAAGAGTTAATCTAGAGAAACAGTACCACCCACATGATGATGTAACAGAGAGAGACACATGACTAGGAAACTAGAAGGAGAAAGCTTATGGCTGAGACTGGGTAGCCTTGAACATCTGCAAATAGTTGTTCTTACAATAAACTAGCTGTTGTTCAAACATATCTATTAGCCATTCCTTAGCTGGTCACAACCCACATACAACAGTGCTGTGTTACATGTTCAAAGGTTTCTAGGGAAGTTGTTAGAATCGATCATTGAGGAGGTTATAGCTGGGCAGTTAGAAGAGCTCAAGGCAATAGGGAAGAGTCAGCATGGTTTTGTGAAAGGAGAACCCTGTTTAACCAAATTATTAGAGTTTTTTGAAGGAGTAACATGTGCTGTGGATAAAGGGGAGCCTATAGTTGTACTGCCCTTGGATTTCCAGAAGGCATTTGATAAGCTCCCACATCAAAGACTATTACAGAAAATAAAAGCTCATGATGTAGGGGGTAACATATTAGCATGGGTAGAAGATTGGCTGGCTGGCAGAAAACAGAGAGTAAGCATAAATGGGCCTTTTTCTGATTGGCAGGATGTGACAAGAGGAGTCCCACAGGGGTCTGTGTTGGGGCCTCAACTTTTTACGATTTACACAATTGACTTAGAGGAGGGGAGTGAAGACATGGTAGCTAAATTTGCGGATGACACAAAGATAGGTAGGAAAGTATGTTGTGAAGAGGGCATGGGGAGGTTGTGGACAGATATAGATATGTTGACTGAGTGGGCAAAGATCTGGCAAATGGAGTTTACTGTGGGAAAATGTGAAGTTGTTCACTTTGGCAGGAAGAACAAAAAAGCAGAGGATTACTTAAATGGAGAACGGCTGCATAATTCTGAGGTGCAGAGGGATCTAGGTGTTCTAGTAGATGAGTCACCAAAAGTTAGTATACAGGTACAGCAAGTAATTGAGAAGGCTAATGGAATACTATCCCCTTATTATGAGAGAGATTGAACATAAAATTAAGCATATTATGCTTCAGTTATATAGGGCATTGGTGAGATCGCACCTCGAATGCTGAGTGCAGTTTTGGCCTCCTTATTTAAGGAAGGATGTAAATGTGTTGGAGGCGGTTCAAAGGAGGTTCACTAGATTGATACCTGGAATGAGTGGGTTGTTTTATGAGGAAAGATTGGACAGACTGGGCTTGTTTCCACTGGAGTTTAGAAGAGTCAAGGGTGATTTGATTGAAGTATACAAGATCCTAAGCAGCCTTGACAAAGTGGATGTGGAGAGGATGTTTCGTCTTGTAGGTGAATCCACTACGAGGGGGCACTGTTTTAAAATTAGGGGTCGCCCTTTTAGGACAGAGATGAGGAGGATTTTTTTCTCTCAGAGGATTGTGCGACTTTGGAACTCTCTGCCTCAGAAGGTGGTGGAGGTGGGGTCACTGAATATTTTTAAGGCAGAGGTAGATAGATTCTTGTTAGACAAGGGAATCAATGGTTATTGGGGGTAGATGGGAATATGGAATCTGAAACACAAGCAGATCAGCCATGATCTTATTGAATGGTGGAGCTGGCTCATGGAGCCGCATGGCCTATTTCTACTCCTTTTGAACTGCATGTAACATGACTATGGCAAGCCAGATGCAACACTCAGTGATGATTGCATTTCAAAACCCAAACACGCTGAGTGCCAGGATTTGTCCCATAGGTACCTGATGCCCCCTACATTTCTACACCTGCCCCGCTGACCGTGCAGTCAATTTGATAAGGGGTCAGGCGGAAGCTGATGAAGAATTAAAATAAGGCCCTTTGCCATTAAGATTGGCAGGGCTTCCACATTCCCCAGCCTTTCTGGGTCCTTCACCCATTATTGGGCTCCCGCACAACTCTTGCCACTCCCAATAGAATTAAAGCCAATGCCGCAGCTCACCCAAGAAACCCTAGATCACTACCTAGTGACTCTCCAGCCAAGTTGGTAAGTTTGGACATTGGGTGAAGAACAGGTGTAGGCTTACTTTTGAATTATAGTTTTGTAATGTAAGAAATGTGGCAGCTAATTTGTGCACAGCAAGCTCCCACAAATAGCAATGGCCAGATAATCCATTTTAGTGATGTTGGTTGAGTGATAAGTATTGCTCAAGCCACCAAGGAGATCTATCCTGCTTCTCACTGAAATAATGGCATAAGATTTTTTTACATCCACCTCAGAGGGCAGATGGAGCCTCAGTTTAATGCTTGAACTAAAAGATGACCCCTTCAATCATGCTACACGCCCTCAGTGCTGTACTCAGATTGCCTTATGTGCTCAGGTCTCTGGGGTGGGATTTGAACCCATGACCTTATGATTGACAGCATGCCCCAGCCTGAGTCCCACAAAAGCTCTCCTGAAAGTACCAAAGTGTATTTTGCTCCATACCTCTGATGCTAGCCAACCTGTGGCCTCTCTAATGATTCAGACTTTCAATGGACGGACATGTGCCATATACAATTCAACACAGAGAAGTGTGAATTGATATGTTTTGGTAGGAAGAATGAGGAGAGGCAATATAAAGTAAAAGGCACAATTCTAAAGGTGGTGCAGGAACAAAGAGACCTGGGGGTATCTGTGCACAAATCATTGAACTTGGCAGAAGGGGTTGAGAGTATTTTTTTAAAAAACATACACGATCCTAGGTATTACTGAAAGAAAGAGAGACTTTTTTTGTTTTGCACTCAGGACAATTCGCAAGAATACCAAATGTAAAGGGAACAACAATTTATACTGTATGAAGAGAGAATGCTAATTGATTGGCAAGTGTATTTGTCTTGTACTGGACATCTCACTTTATGAACCATGTGGAGGCTTTGGAGAGGGCTTCAGAGAAAAGATTCACAACAATGGTTCCAGGCATGAACGGCTTCAGTTACTCGATAGGTTGGAGATATTCGGGTTGTACCACTTAGAGAAGAGAAGATTGAGAGGAGGTTTGATAGAGATGTTCAAAATCATGATGACTCTAGACAGGATAGAGGGGAGCTGGTAACCATGAGCAGAAGGGTCGAGAAGCTGAGGACATAGAATTAAAATGATTGATCAAAGAGTAAAGGTGACTTGAGGAGGAACTTTTTATGCGGTGAGTGGCTACAACCTGGAATGCACTGCTTGAAGGGCTGATGGAAATATGTTAAATTATGGCCTTTGAAAGGCAATTGGATAACCACCTGAAGGAAAAAAAATAGAGTTACAGGGAAACATCGGTGAGCCAGACTAGCTATATTGTTCTTGCAGAGAGCCACCATGGACTCGATGGGCCTCCTTCTGTGCTGTAACCATTCTATGGTACTATAATTCTAGGTCCAGTCCTTTAGGAACTGGATTGAAGTTGTCTATCTTTCATTGGACATTTACGGCAGAAGACATATGGGAGACCTTCATTGCATCCATCTGGGTCAGAGTTGAAAAGGTAGCATCTATCCTGCTATTCCACTTTTAAGAAAGAAAGGAAATGCTTACATCTACGTGACACCTTTCATAACCTCAACTTGCTACCTAGACTGTGTGTGTGATATCTCTCTCTCTCTCTGGGTCTGTGTGTGTGTCTGTGTTTGTGTGTCTCTCTCTCTTCTGTCTCTCGCTCTCCCTAGGGGTCTGTGTGTTTCTCTTTCTCTCTCTAGGGATGTGTGTGTGTCTATGTGTGTGTCTCTCTCTCTCTGTCTGTCTCTCTCTCTTGGGGTCTGTGTGTCGTGTCTCTCTCTCTCTGTCTCTCTCTCTTGGGGTCTGTGTGTGTGTCTCTCTCTCTGTCTGTCTCTCTTTGTTGGGGTCTGTGTGTGTGCCTGTGTGTGTGCCTCTCTCTATCTCTGTCTCTCTCTCTGTCTGTCTCTCTCTCTCGGAGTCTGTGTGTGTGCCTCTCTCTATCTCTATCTCTCTCTCTCGGGGTCTGGGTGTGTGCCTCTCTCTATCTCTGTCTCTCTCTCTCAGGGTCGCTGTGTGTGTCTGTGTGTGTGTCTCTCGCTCTGTCTCACTCTCTTGGGGTCTGTGTCTGTGTGTGTGTGTGTGTCTCTCTGTCTTTCTCTCGGGGGCTGTGCATGTATGTGTTTGTGTGTGTGTGTGTGTGTGTGTGTGTGTGTGTGTCTGTCTGTCTATCTGTCTGTCTGTCTCTCTCTCTCGGAGTCTGTATGTGTGTGTGTGTGTGTGTGTGTGTGTGTGTGTGTGTGTGTGTGTGTGTGTCTCTCTCTCTCTCTCTCTCAGGGTCCGTGTGTGTGTCTGTGTGTGTGTGTCTCTCTCTCTGGGGGTTTGTGTGTGAGTGTGCTTGTGCCTGCATGTAAGTGTGACATCAAGGTTGCCAATATATAAATAAAAAGCTAGTAGAAAGAGAAGATATCAATCCCATGAATTTGAGCCTGATTCACATCAGGGCAATGGCATTCTCACTCACAGCAATGTCCAGTCTCTATGTTACACATTGGCTTCTTTATCATATTACTGAAAACCAATAACTCAGATAGAACAGATATTCACTGTTCCGTGTAATCAACATTCAATGCTTTGTAGTGTCTTCACTGCTTATATCTTCAGCCTAATTATTACACTCCATTATGTCTACTGTCGCTAAAAACTGAACTTCATCTTTTGGCATTTCTTTTATCTTGGTGCGTTTGATCTTTGCGTTCAATCAACCAACCTTTGACCTCTCTCCCCAAAGCTAAATACACCACTAATTAAATTCAAAGTATGCATGATTTCAGGATGGTAACTACAAATGGGAGAGGCATCAAATGCAAGCATTTATTTCCCAAAGGGACAACTACCCTTGCAGCTCAAAGCTCACAATATTCATTAGGAGCTCAACTGAGCTGATCTTAAATCCGCCATTCTCCTGCTTGAAATCAACAGAGATTAAGAGACAACATGGAAGATTAATGGACGATGCATCAGGAAGAAAATTTATTTGCATATAATGCCGGATATGGAAGCCAAAGCAAAAGAGCAGAAGACAAGAAAGCAGTTGGAGAAGAAGGGAGAAGTGACTCAGGAAGAAGGAATTAGGTGACACTGGAGGCAGAGTTTCCCCTGCAGGCATCTGGGCCCTGCTTTCAGTCTCAAATGTGGGCTTGAAGCCTGGGAACTAGTCACTCATTGTGATTTTCTCTAGAGCAGCCAATTAATCGGGAGGTTCACCATCCAACTAAGGATGGCAGGCAGACACTTGAAGCTGAAGAGCCAATCAAAGATCTTCTAGCTTGAAAGCAACAGCAGGCTACAATGGAAGGTAAGTACAAGAGCTTCAAAATGGATGCACCCTCAAGCCAACTTCGAAATTAAAAATGGCTTTTGCAGCCGGGGGTACTATTATGGGGAAGGAGCGCTCTACAGGGTGGATTGCAGCTGCTGCTGCATTCAGCTGGATGCCTAGGCTAGCAGTGAGGGCCTATAGGCCTTCCTGGAGTGCTGGTCCCCCGGTCTATCGGCAGTAAGCTGCCCGCAAACAGTTAAACCATTCCCACCCTACCTCTCCCACCAGAGAAAGACAATGGCCTCCTTCAATTGGCCTTAAGTAGCTGTTAACAAGTCTGATTGGCTAACTACCATGTGTGGGTGGATAAATTTGCCACCCATCCTGCCCCATCTCCCCCTAGCGGAAATGGCCTGGGGGCAGAACCAAGCCAGCAAACCAGCACGCAGGCTGGGTGTCACTAGTTTTAGCACCTGCCTGCCTTTACTCTTGGACCTAAGTCAGCCTAAACTTCAGGCCCCTGCATTTATATTGCAGCTTTCACTATTCCAAGGTGTCCCAAAGTGCTCCTGAGCCAATGAAGTACCTTTGAAGGGCAGGAAACCCAGTTAATTTACAAAGAGCTATGCCCCACAAATACCAATGCGCTGATGGCTAGGTCATCTTTCTCAGTCATGTTGATTGAAGCATAAATTTTGGTTAAAATGCCCCCTATATTTTGGATCCTTCATCAGAAAACTGGTACTGCTATCCAAACATCTACCATTGAAAGCAGATAGCAGTAATTCAGATAGGAGTATTCAGATTCTTTCAATAGTGTAATTGGTCATTAGCTATCATAAAATGAATTAACATAATTGGACATCATCCATTACAGGGCAGATTACAGTAAATGGACAATATAAATTACAATAGTGGATTGGATAAGGCAATATCTATTGCAAAGTAGATTGTGGTAATTGAACAATATTTAATGTAAGCTGGACTGTGTTAATTGGACAAAATCCATTAAAAAAAAGTAGTTTGTGTTAATTGGACATAACCTATCAAAAAATAAATTGCACCAATTAAACATTTTCCGTTATGAAGTAGACTGAACCAATTCATCCAGTTGTAACATTAGGCATTATTTCTTTTTGAAAAATCCCAAAAGAATTTTTTTCACCCAGTTCTATATGAACATTCCTCAATTTCTCAATGTGCACAGCTTCAGTACACTTCTATGAGGAGGGATTGAGTAAAATGGGGTTACATCCTCTTGAGTTTAGAAGAAATGGATAAGATTCTGAGGGGACTTGACAGGTTGATGTGGTGAGGATGTTTCTCCTGGCTGCAGAGTCTAGTACCAGGGATCACAGTCTCAGAGCAAGAAGACAGACAGATTCCTTCAAGCAGAGAGATGTGAATTTTGGAATCCTCTACCCCAGGAGGCTGTGGATGATCAGTCCATGAAATTTTTACCACATAGAAAGGGATCTCGAGGCACAGCTTCAGAAAACATTAAAAGTAACAAACTAATTTAACAAGGCCAATAGACCTGACTATTCCAATGTATTCCTGAGCAGCCTCTTATTTTCTATCCTCTGTACCCTTGGTTTCATGTTTGATCCCAAGATCAGTGTCTGATCACACATTTGTACCTGGAGATCCGTTTGTTCACTTACCTCAAACAAAAATGACATTGAAACACATGAAAAGATATAAGGACAGGTAACTAAATTCTTGGTCAAAGACATAGGTTTTAAGGAGCTTCTTAAAAGGAAGATAGAGGGATGTGGAGAGGTTTAAGGAGGCAATCCAGAGAGTAAGGCAAGTACAGCTGAAGGCATGATCACCATTGTGGGACAAAAGAAACCTAGATTGTGCAAGACAAGGAATTGGAGGAACAGAGTTTTTGGAAGGTTGGAGCATATTACAGATGTGGGAATCGTTGAGGCTCGGGAAGAGTTTGAACACAAAGGTGAGAAGTTTAAATTTGAGATGTTGCTAGACTTAGAGCCAATGTTGGTTAATAAACCCCAAGGTGATGAATGAATGGGACTTGTTGCACATCATAATATGAGCAGAAGAGCTTTGAATGGTATCTGGTTTGCAGAAGGTAGTGTGAATCTGAATCTGCACTCAGCCTCACTCTACCTTGGTGATCTCTGCCAGTTGTAATATACACACCCGCACACAAACACACACGCACACAAACAAACTCATGCACAAACACACACGCACACAATCCATTCCTCAAATGCCATGCATTATCTTGTTTTGTCATGTCTCATGGATCAGCAATTCAGAATAATGACATTGAACTTATTTGTGTAAATATAGCAAGCTGGTGCATTGATATCGATCCCCTTGAACCCAAATTAAATGCGTGCCAATGTATAAATGCTGATTATGTGTTTATGACTTAGCCATAAAGAAAAGATCAGAATTCAGCTGGGTTCATCTCTAGAGAACTGGCAGCAAAACAAGAGCAATGCTGGAGAATGAAGGACATAATTGTCAAAATCTATTAATTTAGGATTTCAGCTCATCAGCAGTTTGACAAACATGGGAACTAATAGGTTCAATAAAGTGGAATTTTCCCCGGTCAGCATTAACACAAAGATTAACAATGCCGTTAAAGTGAATCTAATTAAACTATGCCCCTTATCATTATTTAATTTAGTCACATTGAGCCCAGAGGTATTCCTGGATGGAATACTTGATGTAACTGCTTAAGGCTGATCTCCTTCACTGAGGGACAAGATGGAGCTGCAATGTCAGTTCATATTCCACCCCCCACTCACTTAGAGAATATTTCAACTAAAACTGTATTGTTTGTTAAACTGAGGCTCAGCGGGTAACATTCAGAAGGCTGTGGGTTCAAGTCCAGCTTCAGAATTTGACCTTAAAAACTAAGGCTGACATTGCAGTGAAGCACTGAGAAAGTGCTGCACTGTCAGAGGTGCCATCGTTCAGGTGAGACATTAAACAGAGGCCCATCTGCCCCTCTCAGATAAGCTTAAAAGGTTGGCAAAGTTTCAAAGAAGTGCAGGCTGATAACTATCTGCCAGTCAATATCACAGAAAAATTTATGTGGTCATTATCACGTTCCTGTGTGCAAATTGGTTGCCAAATTTCCAGCATCATAATTGTGACCACACTTCAAAAACTACTTCATTGGTTTTAAAGTGGTTTGGGACATCTGGTAGTCATGAAAGGTGCCATAGAAATGCAAGTCTTGTTTTCATTTCTTTCAAATGGAATATGATGAGTCATGTGACAAGTGAGAGAAATAACAAATGTTCATAATGGTAAATAAAGGCACTTACCACCTATATATCCCTCAACCAACACCTTACATGTATAATCTGAAACTGGTGCAATGGAAAACCACTGGGGCTGTCCTGACTTGAGTGCAATCCAACTTCTCGGCTAATTTGTCTTAGAATTCGATGTCTCATCACACCCCCCACAACCTCCTGTCAATGTCAAATAGAAGGATATGAGTTAGTTATGATTAACAAGATAATACGAGCAGAAGAATTTTGAATGGTGTCAAGTTTACAGAAGATAGCATGAATCCGAATCTGCCATCATTATCTAGTCTGACCTATATGTGACTCCAGACCCACAGCAATATGGTTCACTCTTAACTTCCCTCTGAAATGGCCTAGAAAGCCACTTAGTTCAAGGGTTATTAGGGATGGGCAACAAATGCTGGCCCTGCCAGTGACACCTGTTGGAATCTGGTGTCGGCTGTGGCATCTCATTGATGAGATCTTGAGACTTGTACATTTAAACATGAACTCTTTATTGTTAAACTATTTACAGATCCAGGTTACTGTCATGCATGGTGTTGCTTCTTCCCCATGCAGGTAGGCTGCTTCTAGAGTGTTCTCTCTGGACTGTTCTCTCAATCTGTTACATGTGACTCCATGCATTCTACCATGTGTGGTGCTATTCTCCAATCCCATATTAATCCTTGCTTTGCTGAGCACCTTTACATTACAGTGGCATACAGGCACATACAATATCATACAACACCACCCACATCTCATGAAAAAATAAAGAAAAATAATCCACATCGCTTCAAAAAGGCAATGGAATCAAACCAGTACTCTTGGTGTAACAGCACTCTGAATCCTACTGCCACAGGATTTGTAAATTCTGAACTAATTTTCCCACAGTTATAAAAGTGCCAACATTGTACAAGTAGACCACTGTGCGAAACACTTTGAGACATTTTGCTGTAACAATGTGCTGCATAGTGTAATAGCTAATGGTCCATTAGCAGCAGCAGAATTATACTCATCCATAATCTGTAACCTTATGGCCCAGCATATCCCCCATTCTCCCATTTCCACCAAGCCAGGGGATCAACCCTGGTTCAATGATTAGTGCAGGAGGGCATGCCAGGAGCAGCACCAGGCATACCTAAAAATGAATTGAAGCTACACCACAGGACGACTTGTGTACAAGCATAAACAGCAAGTAACAGACAGAGCTAAGCAATTCCGCAACCAATGGGTCAGATCTAAGCTCTGCAGTTCTACCACATCAGGTCATGAATAGTGGTGGACAATGAAACAAAAAACTGGAGGAGGAGGCTCCACAAGTAACCCCATCCTCAATGACGGATGAGCTCAGCACATCAGGCAAATGATAAGGCTGAAGTATTTGCAACAATCTTCAGCCAGAAGTGCCTAGTGAATGATCCATCTCCGCCTCCTCTGGAGGTCCCCAGCATCACAGAGGCCAGTCTTCAGCCAATTCAATTCACTACATGTGGTATCAACAAATGGCTGAAGGCACTAGATACTGCAAAGGCTATGGGCCCTGACAATATTCCGGCTATAGTACTGAAGACTTGTGCTCCAGAACCTGCCATGCCCCTAGCCAAGATGTTCCAGTACAGCTACAATACTGACATCTACCCGGCTATGTGGAAAATTGCTTAGGTATGTCCTGTACACAAAAAGCAGGACAAATCCAACCTGGCCAATTACCACACCATCAGTCTATTCTCAATCATCAGTAAATTAATGGAAGGGTCATCAACAGTGCTATCAAGCGGCACTTGCTTAGCACCTGCTCACTCATGCTCATTTTGGGTTCTGCCAGGGTCACTCAGCTCCTGACCTCATTACAGCCTTGGTTCAAATGCAGACAAAAGAGCTGAACTCCAGAGGTGAGGTGAGAGTGACAGCCTTTGACATCAAGGCAGCATTTGACCAAGGGAGGCATCAAGGAGCCCTAGCAAAACTGGAGTCAGTGGAAATCAGGGGGAAAACTTTCTGCTGGCTGGAGTATACCTGGCACAAAGGAAGATGGTTGTCGTTGTTGGAGGTCAATCAGCTCCAGGACATCACTGCAGGAGTTCCTCTGGGAAGTGTCCTTGGCTCAACCATTTTCAGCTGCTTCATCAATGGGCTTCCTTCCATCATAAGGCCAGAAGTGGGGACGTTCGCTGAAGATTGCACAATATTCTATACCATTCATGACTCCTCAGATACTGAAACAGTCCATGTCCAAATGCAGCAAGACCTGGACAGTATCCAGGCTTGGGCTGATAAGCGACAAGTAACATTTGCAGCACACAAGTGCCAGGCAATAACCATTTCCAAAAGAGAATCTAACCATCGCGCCTTGACATTCAATGGCATTATCATTGCTGAATCCCCCACTATCAACATCCTGGGGCTAACTATTGACCAGAAACTGAACTAGCCATATATATATTGTGGCTACAAGGGCAGGTCAGAGGCTAGGGATCCTGTGACAGGTAGCTCACCTCCTGTCTCCCCAAAGCCTGTCCACCATCTACAAGGCACAAGTTAGGAGTGTGATGGAATACTCTCCACTTGCCTGGATGAGAGCAGCTCCAACACTCAAGAAGCTTGACACCCTCCAGGACAAAGTAACCCACTTGATTGGCACCTCATCCACAAACATTCACTTCCTCCACCTCTAATGCACAGAGGCGACAGTGTGTACCAGCTATAAGATGCACAGCAGGAATTCACCAAGGCTTCTTAGACAGCACCTTCCAAACCCCTGACCACTACCATCTTGAAGGACAAGGGCAGCGGATACATGGGAACACCACCACCTGGAAGTTCCCCTCCAAGCCACTCACCATCCTGACTTGGAAATATATCGCCGTTCCTTCACTGTTGCTGGGTCAAAATCCTGAAACTCACTTCCTAACAGCACTGTGGGTGTATCTACACCACATGGACTGCAAAGGTTCAAGAAGGCAGCTCACCACCACCTTCTCAAGGGCAATTAGAGATGGCAGTAAAAGCTGGCTTAGCCAGCGATGCCTGATCCCATGAATGAAACAAAAAAGTCAGTGTTACTTTAATTGAAAGGTTTTGAACCAACATTGTTCTTCAGGGTCATAGTGATTCAAATTCCAAAACATCTTAATGTACTCAGCCCCCTTAACAATTCAATTTTAATTCTTGCAGGAACAGGTTTTATGTAAACATGAAATAAAAACAGAAAGTGCTGGAAAAACTCATAGAAAAGCTTCAAAGAGTCATATTGGACTCAAAATATTAACTGTTTCTCCCTCCACAGATGCTGAGAGACCTGCTGAATTTTTCCAGCTCTATGTTTCTATTTCAAGTCTCTAGCATCTGTAGTATGTTGCTTTTATTCATGTACACATGATTTTAACGGAGATGTTTAATTAATTAATTGACTTTAATTGATTGCCTGGTAACAATGTTGATGTAGACAAGATGGATGCAAAGCAGCTGCAGATCAAAAGTCAAAATTTCAATGCAGAGTGTCGAAAGGGATTGTGGGGATTGCATTAATTTTCTCAGAGGCACAAAGTGGGCATTGACTGATCTCCCGTCTGTTATATATCCCACTCAACTTCCCTTCAACATTACAAAATACTGCAGATCCTGGAATTCTGAAATAAAAACATGGAAACACTTGGTCTGGCAGCATCCGTGGAGAGAGAGAAACAGAGTTGAGGGATTGGATTTTATGACTCTGCAGGGGCAGGATCTGTTGCGGGGGGATACGGTGGACCAGCTGAAGGTCCGTTGGCTTTGAGCGGGACCAGGCAATCCCGGCAGCAAGGGGGGGCCTGGAAAATCCCGGCCAAGGTGATAATCTGATATTTATCAGAAGTTCTTTAGAAGAATTCTGTAACTGTAATACGACATATTCCTCAAAGGAGGTAATTAGAACTTGGCAAATTCCAAACCAAATATTAGAACGTTATCACATTAAAATTCCTCAATAAAATGACAATAGCTGAGATGTGAAAATCTCTGCCAACGTAACTCTGACAATTGAGGGTACAATCACAAGTCACAGCAAGTCATCCCCAAAGTTGCTGCAGTGACATTATATGTTGACATCCAGACTCTAAATCAGTTTGCGAGTTTGAAAACAGTTTAAAGTAGAAAGTGATATAGCTCCATGAAGATAGATTGTGCACTTTGTGATCTGTGAGCAATGCTATGGGAAATCAACCCCTTATGAATGCATGAGGAGAGGTAAAGCTCCCTCTGCTCTGTCCAGGGGTCATCATGAATGAGATCTTAGGAAGATTCCCTTGGGTCACTGTGTCCCATGAAATCTCAAAGGAGAGAAAGTACATGCATTTAGATAGCATATTAACACAACTTCAGGGCACCCCCACACACTCTACAATCAGTTAGTTTTGAAGTGAAATAAAAACAGAAAATGGTGGAAAAACTCAGCAGGTTCGGCAGCATCTGTGGAGAGAGAGAAACAGAGTTAACATTTCGAGTCGGTATGACTCTTCAGAGTTCTGTGGAGCAAACAATCCTCCAGCTATTAGTTTCCTCGAATTGGCCAATCAGAGACCAGATGGCAGGCTTACTGTCTAATTAAGGAGGGGATGTGGTCTCTGAACTCAAGGGCCAGTAGGAGGCACTCCAACATTGAAGAAGCAGCAGGCTGCTTTCTCGGGTAAATAAGAGAGAGGATGTCTCAAATGGAGCTGGCCTCTCTCCAAACCTTTTTAACTTTAAAATACCTCCCTACCCCCTTATGACCCCACAATTCATTAAGGTTTGCAAACCTTTCCACTGCCCAACCGTGTTCTGACCACTTGATCCCCATCCTCTGTACATCCGATGGCATCTGCTTGCTAATGGCTGAGTGCTGCTCCCAGCTCCCTTTTATGGGCACATCTGTGTTGCTGTCACCTGGACAGTATCTGATCCACCATGCAACTCGTGCACCCCCAACAAAACTGGCCCTTAACAAACTGACAGGAGAATAAGGATGAAAGTATGGAACTCGGGGAGAGAGACTGCGAGATTTTTGAACAAATTGACATAGGGAGTGACAAGGTATTGGAGGTGTTGGCAGGCTTGAAAGTGGACAAATCTCCAGGTCCAGATGATTTGTGTCCCAGACTGCTGAGGGAGGCAAGGGAGGAGATCGCAGGGGCTCTGACCCAAATTTTTAATTCCTCTCTGGCCACGGAGGAGGAGAACAGCTAATGTGGTTCCGCTATTTAAGAAGGGTTGTAGAGATAAGACAGGGAACTAAAGGCCAGTGAGTCTCACGTCAGTGGTAAGGAAACTATTGGAGAAAATTCTGAAGGAGAGAATCTATCTCCACTTGGAGAAGCAAGATTTGATCAGGGATAGTCAGCATGGCTTTGTCAGAGGGAGGTCATGCCTAACAAATTTAATTGGATTTTTTGAGGAGAGTCGTGCAGTTGATGTAGTTTATATAGATTTCAGCAAAGCCTGTGACAAGGTTCCACATGGGAGACTTATAAAGAAGGCAAATGCACATGGGATACAGGGTAATTTGATAAGGTGGATTGAAAATTGGCTTAGTTGTAGGAATCAGAGGGTGATGACAGAAGGTTGCTTTAGTGACTGGAAGCCAGTGTCCAGTGGCGTACCACAGGAATCAGTGCTGGGTCCCCTATTATTCGTCATTTATATAAATGGGATAGATGACTATGTGGGGGATAGAATTAGTAAGTTTGCGATTGACACAAAGATTGGTCAGGCGGTTAACAGTGAGGTTGAGTGTCTTGGGCTACAGGAAGATATAGACGGGATGGTCAAATGGGCAGATAAATGGCAGATGGAACTTAACCCTGAAAAGTGTGAGTGATACACTTTGGAAGGAGTAATTTGACAAGAAAGTATTCAATGAACGGCATGACACTAGGAAGTTCTGAGGAACAAAGGGACCTTGGCGTGTGTGTCCATAGATCTCTGAAAGCGGAGGGACATGTTAGTGGGGTGGTGAAAAAGACAT
This sequence comes from Carcharodon carcharias, assembly GCF_017639515.1. NCBI lineage: Eukaryota > Metazoa > Chordata > Chondrichthyes > Lamniformes > Lamnidae > Carcharodon > Carcharodon carcharias. The sequence goes on along the minus strand of NC_054468.1, from coordinate 14,702,082 downwards.
ATGTAACACTTGCCTTTATCAATCGAGGCATAGATTACAAAAGTAGGGAGATCATGTTGCAGTTGTATAGAACTTGGTGAGGCCACAGGTGGAGTACTGTGTGCAGTTCTGGTCGCCACACTATAGGAAGGATGTGATTGCAGAGGAGATTCACCAGGATGTTGCCTGGGATGAAATATTTAAGTTATGAAGAGAGGTTGGATAGACTTGGGTTGTTTCCATTGGAGCAGAGAAGACTGAGGGGCGACCTGATCGAGTTGTACAAGATTATGAGGGGCATAGACAGGGTGGATAGGGAGCAGCTGTTCCCCTTAAGTGAAGGGTCAGTCACGAGGGGACATAAGTTCAAGGTGAGGGGCAGGAGGTTTAGGGGGGGATGTGAGGAAAAACGTTTTTACCCAGAGGGTGGTGATGGTCTGGAATGCGCTGCCTGGGAGGGTGGTGGAGGCGGGTTGCCTCACATCCTTTAAAAAGTACCTGGATGAGCACTTGGCACGTCATAACATTCAAAGCTATGGGCCAAGTGCTGGAAAATGGGATTAGGTAGGTAGGTCAGGTGTTTCTCACGTGTCGGTGCAGACTCGATGGGCCGAAGGGCCTCTTCTGCACTGTGTGATTCTGTGATTCTGTGAAGTTCAATCGACCCCTGATCCAATCGGGTTGGTTGCCAGGTCCCACTTTATTGTGCCCTGGGCGAAACTATTGGTGCCAGGGATGGCAGCGTCCAACCAGCATGCCACCCAGTGCTGCTTGGTTTTGTACCCATCTGCCCTGCACTTGCCCCCATCAGGGTCTAAAAATCCCCCCCTTGAGAATGAATAACTCTGACTCACTCACTGCTATTTGCACTAATTGGAAGAATCTCTTTAATCCTTTGTGTCTGTAAATGTGAGCAGTCACAGGCTGCTGTCATCTAGCCGGAGTCTCATTTCTCACAGTGCTTGGTGCTACGTGATCTGTGACGAGTTCACCTGTCGCCATAGCAACACCCAATGATTTACAGGATTGATAAATAAAGTTATTCTGCTCCTATTTCACTGGAAGTATATAGCAGTCAACTATGACCAGTGTAATGAATTCAATAAAGAGCAGTCCATGGCATATGAAATGCAGAACACAATGTCAATGTTGTTACAGTCATTCTGGCCATTGGTCCTGAGATTGTAAACAGTTCTGACAGATAACTCAAAGAAAGGACTTACATTTATCCAGCAGCGCTGATGCCCCCAGGCTGTCCCAAAGAGCTCCACAGGCAATGAAGTACCTTTCAAAGTGTAGTCTCCGTTCCACTGTAGGAACCATGGCATATAATTTGCACACAGCAAACTCACATAAACAGCAATGTGATAACTAAAGTGTTGTTACTGTTGTGAATTGAGGAAAAAATATTGGCCAGGGTTCCAGGGAGAACTCTACAGCTTTTCTTTGAAATGGTGCCATGGGATCTTCTATGTCTAACTGAGAGAAGACAGGACCACTACATTTTCAAGATGGCACCTTCAACAATGCTGCACTTCCTCATTTGTGCATTGGAACATCGACCTGAGATGTGTGTTCAGGTCTATTTTTGAACACATTCTTGATTCTTGTAGGTAGGATATAGGGGGTCATTCCCCACTGCCTGAGGCTTGTTAGTTTTGAACTGATGTTTTTCAGTGCTGAATATATCATAAATAATCTACTTGAGCCTACGATATTCATCCCCATCAGCATTTTTAAATCTTTGTTCACATCTGCTCCCGTTTTCTTTATTAAAACATTAGTTCAAATTAAAAAGAAAATCCCCTTGGGCACCAGAGCAACACAAGGTTCCTGCTAGTGGCTTTTATATCTTCATTATGATAACAGGTCTAAGACGACATAATTGATTCTGAACTGCCCACTGAAGAGTGGCCTAGAAAGCACTGCAATTCTCTTTTCAGTTTAAACATTTATCTCTGTACATGAGATGCAAAATTTCATTTCCATGGCGTTTACAGTGCCAAACATGTCATTCAGGCCAACTGGTCTATGTTATTATACAGCCCTATGAGTATAACCTTCCTTTCTTTTCTCCCTCATCTACTTATTTAACTTCACCTAAAAAGCATCTGTGCTTTTTGCTGCAATTATATGGTAGTGAGTTCCACTTTCTAATCACTCTCTAGTAATAAAGTTTCTCCTGAATTCCTTATATGATTTTGAAGTGACTGTGTTATATTTCTAACCCTTAGTTTTGAATTTCCCACAAATGAGAAACATTGGTTGGATTTTATCTGCCCCCAAGAGATGGACTGGAGAGTGGGAAGCCTTGTAAAATGGCAGCAGAAGGTGTCAAAAGGGAGCTGAATGTCTACCTCAATGGCTGGTTGAGTTCAGTTTTTGGTCAATGGTAACCCTCAGGATGTTGATAGCGGGGGCTTCAGTGATGGGAAAGCCATTGAACGTCAAGAGGGGAAGGCTAGATTCTCTCATCGGAGATTGCAACTCCCTGGCACTTGAGTGAGTCAATTGTCACTTGCCATTTGTTGTGAGTCCTGAGCTATTTTCTTAAACTTCTGCCATTGTTCATCAACCATCTTTTCTGCTAAACTCCTTTCCCAGTCCACCCCAGCCAACTCTGCTCTCATTCCTTTGTAATTACCCATATTTAAGTTTAGCACAGTTGTTTCCAACCAAGTTTCTCACTCCCACACTGAGTGCTAAATTCAACCATGTCATGGTCGCTGTTTCCGAGGGGATCTTTTACTCTGAGATCATTTATTAAACCTGTCTCATTACACATTACCAGATCCAAAATAGCCAGATCCCTGGTTGGATCCACAACATATTGTTCTAGGAAACTGTTCCGAATGCACTCTATGAATTGTTGCCCCTGGCTACCTCTGCCAATTTGATTTTCCTAATCTACATGAAGGTTAAAGTCACCCAGGTTTAATCTACTGCCTTTTTTACGTGCCCTCATTACCTCCTGATTTATTCTCTGTCCTACAATATAGCTTCTGTTAGGGGGCCTATAGACTACTCCCGCCAGCGTCTTTTTCCCCTTGTTATTTCTTACCTCCACCTTTATGGATTCAACATCTTCTGATCCAAGATTATTTCTTGATATCGAATTTATTTCATCTCGTACCAACAAAGCTATCCCACCACCTTTTCCTTCCTGTCTGCCCTTTTGAAAAGTCGCATACTCCTGAACATTTCGTTCTCAGCTTTGACCTCCTTGTAACCATGGGCAGAATATTACGCTTGGAGTGCAGGCATGCGCCCGACAAGCCCGAGCGTAAAATGACGCATGATGACGTCGGGCTTGTTTTCTTTAAGCAGCGTTTCAATCACCCCGAGGCTGCTCCATACAGACAGCGCTCAGTGCTGCCGCTCGAGATCCACGCAGGCGGGCTTTAATTGGCCCACCCACGCGGGCGGCAGTCAGCTTCCTGACCACCCCCATCTTCCCCCACAAGTACCCCCACCAAGGGCAAAATCCTGTCCCATGTCTCCGTAATGGCTATAAGATCGCACCCGTTAACCTCTATTTGTTCCATTAATTCATTTAATTTTGTATCGAGTACTACGTGCATTTAAGTAAAGAGCCATTAAGTTTGCCTTTTTACCATGTAAAGGTGCCCTTGACCTTATTTGCTGCTGTTCTTTTATGTCTGTACACTCTGTCCCTTCCTGCCACACTCTGGGTATCATTACCTAAATAGCTGCCCGGCAAAGCTGCCATAACCTTTTGATTTGTAAGGCTACATATCCCCTCTCCAGAATCTTCCCTCACTCTATTAAGTTTAAAGCCCTCTAAACAGCCCTAGTTATTCAACTCTCCAGGATACTGGTCCCAGCATGGTTCAAGTGAAGCCCGTCCCACTAGAACTGCTCCCTTCTACCCCAGTACTGGTGCCAGTGCCTCATGAACTGAGACCTATTCCTCCCACACCAATCTTTAAGCCACACATTTAACGCCTTGACTTTATTTACTCTATGCCAGTTCACCATGGCTCAGGTAGTAATCCCTTGATTATTACTGTGGAGGCTTTGCTTTTTAATTTAGCTCCTAACTGTTCAAATTCTTTCAGCAGAACCTCCTTTCTAGCCCTATCAATGTCGTTGGTACCAATGCGGATGATGACAACTGGATCCCTCCCCTCCCGCTCCAAGTTCCTCTCCAACCCTGAGGAGATGTCATTAACCCTGGCACTGGGGAGGTAACACAGCTCATGGCTGCAGAGAACAGTATCTCTACCCCTAACTATACTGTCCCCCACCACTACTACGTTCCTATTTCCTTCCCCGCTTGAATGTCTCCCTGTCCAACGTTGCCATGGTCAGTTTGCTCATCCTCCCTGCAGCCACAACCCTTGTCCACATAGCTTGCAAGAACCTTGTAACTGTTGGGCAGTTGCAGGGTCCGAGGCTCCTCGAACGCTACCCCTTGGGTCCTCACCTGCAGTCACACCCTCCTGTCCCTGATCACAGAACAAATGTGAATGACCTAATCTGAGGGGTGTGGTCCCCTCCTGGAGCCAAGTGTCCAGGTAACCTTCCTCCCTTTCTGATGTGATACAATGTCTGTAGCTCAGACTCCAGCTCCTCAACTCAGATCTGAAGTTTCTCAAGCTGCAAATACTACTGACGTGTTCACTCTGGATCACCTTAAAGCCCAGCAATTCCCACATGCTGCAGCAGGAACATCTCACCCGTCATGCTATCATTATATTTAATTAAATTAATTAATTAATTACTCCAGTGGCCCTGCTCTTTACACTTGAAGAATCCCCCACTCTTTACACCTTATTGTAATTAATTCTTTTCACACCAGCGGTTTTACCTGCTCCACCGCTCTTACACTGATATTATTTGCTCCCTCCCCTCGTGCTGTTTACTCTATCAACTGTATCAATCCATTATTTTACTTCGGTTTCTTGATGAGGCAAGTTAAGTAAGTATGATCTTCCCCTCAACAAATGTATGCTGGCTTTCCTTAATTAATCCATAATTGTCCCAGTGTCCAAGTGACTGTTAATGTTGTTCCAAATTTTCAATTCCAAAATCTTCCACCACTGAGGTTAAGCTGACCAGTCTGAATTTGCTGGACTTATCTTAACAATATTTTTTGAACCAGGGTGTAACTTTCGTAATTCTTCCTTCTTCTGGCACTACCTCCCTGTATCTACAGAGACTTGGAAAACTATGTTCAGTGTCTCCACGATTTCCACCCTTATTTCTTTCAGCATCCTTGGATGCGCTTCATTTAATCCTGGTGATTTAACAATCTAATACCTACTCTTTATCTTAAGCTTCTTTTTAAAAAAACATTTTCCTTTGTTACAGTTTCCCTTTTATGGGGATATCACTTTACTTTGATCTGTTTATTTAATTTGATCTGCTCACCTGTTAATTTGCCAAATTAGTTACAGGTATACCCAGAAGAGTATAATGAGAGGCTGCTGGGACACAGGAGAGATATAGGTAAGAAGCCAACATATTTAAGGCTATATTTTGTAATTAACTATTATCACGAAAATTATTAGCATCTAGTTAATATTGAGTTAATATTTGCAACCTGGACTTTGGTATACAGGGCATAATTTCAAAGTTTACAGATGAGGCAAAACTTAAAGGTAGTAAAACAATGAAGAAGATGGTACCAGACTTCAGGGGGACCCAGGCAGGCTGGTGAAATGAAAGGACACAATGCAGATGTAATTTAACACAAGAAGTGTGAAGTGATTCATTTTTGTAGGAAAAAGGAGGAGATGCAATTTAAGGACAGAGTCCTGGGAGTGTGTGTGTACAACGCTGTGAAACTGACAGGTTAATTTGAGGAAGCTGTTTAAAAAACATGTGGGTTTCTTGGCTTTGTGAGTAGGTGCATTGAACACAAGGCAGTCATGAGAAACCTGGATGCCTCATCTGGGGTATTGTATTCAATTCTGTACGTCACACCTGTCAAGGCCTTGGAGAGGGGGTTGGAGATTTATTAGAATGGTACCAGGCCATGCAGGAGGAGCAGTGTTAACTTTTCGAGTCTGTATGACCCTTCTTCAGAGCTGGGAAGAAGAGTCATATGGACTCGAAATGTTAACTCCCTTTCTCTCTCCACAGATGTTGTCAGGCCTGTTGAGTTTTTCCGACATTTTCTGCTTTGGTTTCAGATTTCCAGCATCAGCAGTATTTTGCTTTTACCAGACATGAGGGATTTGCGCAGAGACAGGAGAATCTGGGGTTGTTCGCCTTTCTGCAGAGAAGGTTAAGAGGAGATTTGATAAAGGTGTTAAAAGTCATGAGTCCTTATAGAGAAAATAAGGAGAACCTGTTTGCACTGGCAGAAGGATCTGTTTAGAGCTTAGAAGAATGAGATGTTCTCATTGAAGCATAATCATACAGGACTCGACGCAGTAGATGCAGGAAGGAAGGAAGGATGTTTCCCCTGGCTGAGTTGGGGTGGTGGGGGGGGGGGGGTGGGGGGGGGTGGGGGTGGGGGGGGTGGTGTGGGGGTTGGGGGGGGTGGCAGGCGTGGTCTAGAACCAAGGGATACAGAGACTCAGAATGAGAGACAGGCTATTTAGGACTGAGTTGAAGAGGAATTTCTTCACTGGAGATGGTGAATCTTTGGAATTCTTCCACCCCAAAGGGCTGTAGCGGTTCAGTCATTGAGTAAGTTCAAGAAAGAGATGGATAGATATCTAGATATTAAAGTTATCATGGCACATGGGGATAGTGTGAGAAAATGGCATTGAGGTAGAAGATCAGCCTTGTTGAATGGCGGAACAGGCTTGAGGGGCTGAATGGCCTACACCTGCTCCTATGATCCTAACCAAAGGATTCAGATTTAAGTTGATTGGCAAAAGAACCAGGAGTGATATGAGAGAAACGTATTTTTGCACGAGTGATCGGGAATGCACTCCAGATAGGTTCAATAGTAACTTTCAAGGGGAAATTGGATAAAAACTTGATGAGAAAATATTGCAAAGCAATGGGGAGAGAACAGTGGAGTGTAACTAATTGGATAGCATGACACAGGCATGATTGGCTGAATAGCCTCCTTCTGTGCTGTATGATTATACAATTCCAAGGGGAGATGGTGAAGTAGTGGTAATGTTGCTGAGCTTGAGACTCAAGGAACATGGGTTCAAATCACACCACAGTGGCTGGTAGAGTTTGAAGTTGGTTAATAAACTTGAAATATAAATCCTGTCTCAGTGATAGTGACCATGAAACTAGATTGTTGTAAAAATCCATCTGGTTCACTAATGCCCTTTAGGGAAGGAAATCTGCTGTCCTCACCTGGTCTGGTCTACGTGTGGCTCCAGACCCACAGTGATGTGGCTGACTCTTATCTGGCTTCTGAAATGGCCTAGCAAGGGCAATCAGGGATGGGCAACAAATGCTGGCCTTACCAGTGGCACCCACATCCCATCAAAGAATAGAAAAAAGTATTCTATGATTTGCTGCTGTAGAAATCAGGCCCAGGATATTTTAAAAGCAAAATACTGTAGATGCTGGAAAAACTCAGCAGGTCTGGCAGCATTTTCTCTTTCTGTTCCAGGATATTTTAACCTCCGAACCTCACCAAGACATTGCCAGAGCAGTTCCCGCCTGTTCTGGATGTGGGAAACAGTGGAAAATCACATGACCTGGAGTTTGTCCACTGGAACAAGGCGTGTGACGGCATTGTGTTCCAAGCATCCCGGACTTGGGAAGGTGTGTGATTCAAGACTAAATTTATCTTGTAGAGGAGGAGTTACTTTTTTTAATTTGGCCTCTTTTGAGGCTGACTTGTAAGTGTCAAGTAGAGCCCCGACTGGCTACCTGTTCAAGAGAGCAAGTTAAAGTCACCCCCACCCTCACCCTTTACTATGCAGCCTTGAAAGGAAATAGTTAATTCTAAGTATTTTAGCTTTTGCCTATTAAGTGAGCTTCTGTTAGGGCAGGTTAAGTGAAAAAGGAATCCCGATTAAAGATGCTTTAGCTAATTGTTAACTGCACAGACAGAGAAAAAGCAAGGGCAGCCTTTGCCAATGAGAGTTCCAGCAGAGGCAACAATCTGTCATTTGGAATCTTGAGAAGGTATTTGCCATCGTCCCAGAACACTTCAGAGTTTGAGTCAATATGGAGGAGAGATTCTTGTTAAATCTGAAGTCTAGCAAATTGGGGAGGTAACAATTGTGAACTGTAACGCCACCACACGTGTGCAGTCATTAAAAAGAGCTTGCACTGTGCCAAAGTGATTGCTATTTTATTGTTTTTTGGTACAGAGTTGAGCTGTTCTCTTTCCCCATCTGATCACATTCATTGCATTTATTCATCTCCCACTTCAGACATGCACATTGCATCAATCTGTGGATTGGTTTTGAATCTAGGTGACAGATGAAAGAACAGGAAGAACAGCAGCAATGTGTTGAATTTATAGAGTGTTCACATGTAAAAGACTGTGCAGAGTTCTTTAAAGAAAGACTCCAGAGACTTGAGCACAATCTAGGCTGACTTATGCAGTGCAGTACAGAGGAACTGCTTCAGTGCTAGTATTTTGGATGAGACATTAAACCAATGCCTCTTCATTTATGCCTCCTCCAACAACATTTTAAAAAAAAATGCTATTGTTGTTTGTGGGATTTTACTGTGCATAAATTGGCTACTGAGTTTCCTGCATCAAAGCAGTCAGTACATTTCATGCACATTGTCACATCAGCAACGTGAAAGAGTTTTGAAAGGGGCCTATTAGAATATATATTTCAGAATATTCCACTGCTTGATCAGCTGTTTACTTCAATCTTGTAGGTATGTGACCTGATGAATTCTTCGGTACTTTGTATCATAAGTGTGATTTAAAGTCACTAATAGTCATTAACAGTAATAGTTACCAATGTAAGCCCAATTCCTATTAAAACCATTAAATGCCTTTGAGTCCTTCTGTCTTCTGGAATAACACTGAAGCTTTGGAGTAAGGGCCTCTGTTCCCTAATACTCCAACTTGACTCTACTGCTCCATTACTACCAAAAACAAGAAATTGCATTTGTATAGTGACCTTCACAACCTCTATGTCCAAAAGTGCTTTACAGTCAATTAGTACATTTCAAACGTAGTGACTACTTTGATGCAGGAAACTCAGCAGCCAATTTATGCACAGTAAAATCCCACACACAACAATGTCATCATTTTTTTAAAATGTTGTTGGAAGAGGCATAAATGTTGGCCTGAACACCAGGGCAAAATGCAGCCCTCTTTGAAATAGTGCCATGGGATTTTTCACATTCACCTTAAGAGCAGATGAGGCATTGGTTTAATGCCTCATCCAAAATACTAGCACTGAAGCAGTTCCTATGTACTGCACTGCATATGTCAGCCTAGATTGTGCTCAAGTCTCTGGAGTCTTTCTTTAAAGAACTCTGCACAGTCTTTTACATGTGAACACTCTATAAATTCAGCACATTGCTGCTGTTCTTTGTGTTCTTTAATCTGTCACCTAGATTCAAAACTGATCCACAGATTGATGCAATGTGCATATCTGAAGTGGGAGATATAAGACTATGAATAAATAAAATGAATGTGATTGAATGGGGAAAGAGAACAGTTCAACTCTGTACCAAACAACAATAAAATAGCAATCACTTTGGCACTGTGCAAACTGCACACGTGTGGTGGTGTTACAGTTCACAATTGTTAAAAATACATGAGGCCATTCGGCTCTTCTGCACCAGTCTCAAAATGAGAATTCCACCTAGTGCCATTCTCCTGCTTTTTCTCCATAACCCTGCACCTTGTTTTTAAAAAAATAATCATCTAATTCCTTATTGAATGCCCTGCTTGAACCTGCCTCTGTGCAGTGCATTCCAGACCCTAACCACTCAATGTGTGAAAGTTTTTTCTCATGTCGCTTTTGCTACTTTTGCCAATTACTTTAAACCTGTGCCACCTATGAGAACAGCTTTCCCTAATTACTCTGCCCAGGCCCCTCATGATTTTGTATATCTCTATTAAATCTCCTCTCAGCCAAGGAAGAGTCCCAAATTTTCCAATCTATCTTCATAACTGAAGTTACTCATGCCCGGAACCATTCTGGTAAACTTCTTCTGCACTCCCTCCAGTGCCTTCACATCTTTCCTAAAATGCGGTTCCCAGAACTGTACAAAGTACTCCAACTCAGGTCTAACTAGAGTTTATATGAGCAAGGAGGTTCTGTGGAGCTTTTGTATCCTATGGATAAAACCCAGGATAGTGTTCGCTTTATTAACTGCTCTCTCAACCTGTCCTGCCATCTTTAATAACTTATGCACGTATACAACCAGGTCCTTCAGCTCCTGTGGAGCGGTACCCTTTATCTTATACTGTCTCTCCATGTTCATCCTACCAAAATGCATTCTGCTTCATCTGCTACCTATCCCACCAGCTTTAACTGCCCTTTTCAGTTTATAAAGCTTCCAAACCTCCTCACAGTTAACTCAGTTGCTGTGGCAACATGTACTTTTATATGCATGTTGCGGTCTGGACCTATGAGTAGTGATGGTAGAGGCTCTCACTTTCCGGGTTAGCCATGTAATGAACAGAATCTCTCCCGCCCATCATTGATGTGTTGGAAGGGTTCGCATGTTGATACTCAACCTGTTTGGTCACATTATTCATGTACCTTGGCCATCAAGTCCTGGGATGGCTCTTCCTGGTTCAGAGGCAGGGGGACTATACATTGTGCCACAAAATTTTCCTACATGTCAGTGGAGAGTGGAGGAATTGCACAGTAAAACCTGGCTTACATTAACAGGATGTCCTTAGTGCAGGAACATCTGCTACCATCAGCTGCTCTGAATGAGTTAACATTTTCTATTTCAAACCTTGAAATATTAAAATCAAAATTGAGGGGCTTTGATAGTCAATAAGCAGAAATCATTTCCACTGGCAGGAGGGTAGATAACTAATGCGCACATTCAAGATAATTGGCAAAAGAACCATTGGGAAGATGAAAAGTTTTTTTAATGCAGCAAGCTGTTATAATCTGGAATGCACTGCCTGAAAGCAGACACAATAGTAATTTTCAATAGGGAATTGAATAAATACTTGAAAAAGAAACTGAAATGCAGAGTTATGAGAAAGGAACAGGATAGTGGGACTAATTGTATTTGTCTATCAAAGAGTTGACAGACCTGTGATTCTGTGATTCCAAGACCTGATGGGTGAAATTTTAACTCAAAGCCCATTCCCTTAAACAGAGTTAAAATTAGGCCTGGTGTCCTGAAAGGTCTTTCTGTGCTGTAAAGTTCTACAATTCTAATGATCACTGTGTCCAGTGCTGCAATGTAAAAGCAAAGTATTCAAGCAATAGCAGTAATATCATTTTCATTGTCTCCTATCATTTTCCCTTTCCCATGGGCAAGTAAGCGATTTACTACCAGCCCGCTGGCATTGTTAATCAGTAATGGGTGCTCAGCCTGGCAGTGGACAATCAGCTCATATTGTATGTCCGTACTAAATTTGTCTCTGACAATTTAGCTTTTATTTTGATTAATATCTCCCTTTGCCCCCAGGGCTAATTGGCAAACTTACTGTACAGAGATTTTCAGACAAGTCCTTATTCTGCCACTTTGTGACACCGTTGCTATAGTGCGAGCATGTGCATGTGACACTGATCCGCTTATAGTAAAATAGAGAGCTGCACAGTAATGCTGTTACATCTCTCAGGAAAATCGAGAGAAATTAGTTCATACCTCTTGACCAGACTGAACACTAGTGAGTGAAATAGCTGAAAAGCATCTTTATTTCTTAAAGCAAAGGTAAAAAAGCAACTCCATAGGGTACTCTTTGATATTCGGAGTTTTTTGGGTAAACTTGTATATAAATCGCAAAGTTAACATGCAGGCACAGCAAGCAATTAGGAAGGCAAACGGTATGTTAGCCTTTATAGGGGATTGGAGTGCAAGAGTAAAGAAGCCTTGTTGCAATTAAACAGAGCTTTAGTGAGACCACACCTGGAGTATTTTGGTCTCAGTAGCTAAGGATGGATACACCTGCCTAAGAGCGGGTGCAATGAAGGAACTCCTGGGTTATCCCTGGAATGAGACCTGAAGAGATTAGAGTTGAGTAGACCTATGTTCACTCAAGTTTAGAGAATGATAGATGATCTCATTGAAATGTATACAATTCATAAAACTTGACAAAATAGTTTCTGGGAGGCTATTTCACCTCACTGGGGAATCTAGAATATGGGGGTCTCTGGTTGGGGACCCATTTAGGATAGAGATGAGGAGAAATTACTTCACCCAGATGTGAATATTTGGGAATTCTCTACTCTAGAGGACAGTAGCTTCTCAGTTGAAGTGTATATTCAAGACTGAAATTGATAGGTTTTGGACACTAACCAAATAATATAGGAATCGGGAGGAAAAGTTGAGTTGATGGAAAATTTCAACCATGATCTTATTGAATAGCACAGCAGGCTCGAGGGCTCATATAGCCTACTCCTGCTCATAATTCCTATGCAATTTGAGTACCTTGATTAATAAAAGGCAAATGTGCTGCAAATAATTACAACTGGAATCTGAGCCTCAAAACAAATTAACTTTAAACAATATTAGAAAACCTTGGACAGGCGCGTGGGCAACGATAATAGAAAGTACTGTTTCTGTGCATAACTGATGTGCAGTGACCTTTTCTGAATCTATAATAGTACTTGCATCATCAAGTTTGTACCACTTCAGCAAAGAACTGTAATTTTCCCCAAACTACCTCCCTTTTTGTCCAGCATACTATAATGTAAATGCATTTTCAATTCTCCCTTATCTTTATTGACAGATTGAGATGAATGGAACCATTTATGTCTAGAACTGTACATTTTGTACAGAATGCATTTTGTGACCAAGTCCATGAAGTTTTGCAAAGCAGGGAACTGGGAGAGCAGGAAGAAATGGAGAACCAGAATAAATACAACCCACAGTCTCCTTCAAGACAAATTCTCTGCTGGGATCTGGGGTTTGATTAACTTAACCTAAGATATACACAACTCTCACAGCTACCTGCTTATAGCATATGACTAGTGCTCTACTTGTATAGAATTACTGAGAACTTGGAGCACAGAAACATATGGCCCAGCAGCTGCATGTTTATGCTCTACAAGAGCTACCTCTCGCTAGTCTTCATCTAACCCTATCAGTGTAACCGTGGCAAGAATTTTCCCGTCGGCGAGCGGGGATGGGGCTTGCTCGTTGACACGTAAAATGACACGGGATGATGTTGGGCGGAGCTCCCGACGCCATCCTGCATCATTTGCAATTTCAGGTTGATGGGGGCGCAACTGGATCAGCTGTGCACCTGCCGACCTGTCAACGGCCTGTTGAGGCCATTCAAAAAGCAATTAAACCAATTAGCGGACCTGCCCGTCCAACCTTAAGGGATGAGGTTTCATGTCTGAATTAAAAAATTAAGATTCACTTTTACTTAAAGTTATGTCCATGTCCCAACTCATGTGACATGAATGGTGAAATTTTCGAAACTGCAACTTTTTCACTTTGGGAACCAATCTCCCTGAGGCAGCACTTAGCCTCAGGGAGATCGGAGCCATACTTCTGCATTTGCCATTCTACCACCCCCACCTCCCCCTCCCCTCGCACAGCACTTCCATGCAGACATCTCACTAGGCCGCTTATTGGCTCAATATTAATTGGCCCACCCACGAAAAATGGCAGCGTGCCCCCCCATTGGGGGCGCCAATCGGGGGGCAGACCCACCTGCTCCCGTTCCCGCACTTCCCCCCCACCCGCCGACGAGGGGAAAATGTTGCCCCTTATATTCCTCTAACCCTCATGTGTTTATCTAGTTCTCCTTTAAGTGCATCTATTCTATTCACCTCAACTATTCCAAGGACAGAATTTCACATCCCATGGGCGCCCAACCCGATCGGTCGTAAAATAGAGCGCGATTGATCGTAGAATTGTCGAGCTTTACAGCACACAAAGACCATTCAGGACACCAGGCCTAATTTTAACTCTGTTTATGTGAACGGGCTGTGAGTTAAAATTTCACCCATCAGGTCTCTCGGCCCTTTGATAGACAAATACAATTAGTCCCACTCTCCTGTTCTTTTCTCGTGGTTCTGCATTTCAGTTTCTTTTTCCGAGTATTTATCCAATTCCCTATTGAAAATGACTATTGTGTCTGCTTCCACAACCTGTCGGGTGAGCATCCCGATGTCATCACGCAGTCGGGCGATGTTTTGGTTGGTGGGCGCACGGCAGGCGATTAAGGAGCCTATTAGGGCCACTAAAGTTTCAATTAGCTGTGGTTTCTCGCTGTCTGTCCAACGTTGGTGGGTGGGTGAATCGGCCAGGTGGCCTTTGCATTTTTGAGGAAACTTCACCCAAGGGGAGGATGAGGCTTTTGATATCAATTTTAAAAAAATGCCTGGGCAGAAATGTTATTATCTGTACGTTTAGGTGAGTGAGTCCAATGGGTGGACATTTTTTTCTGTATTTTTACATCCTTATTTCTTGGTTTTAACTTCTTCAGCTCCCTGAGGCAGCTAGCTCCCTGCATTCAAGGCGCTTTCATTGCGCGCTCCCCTGCACCCGGCTGACTTTGGTGCTCGCCCACCTCCCACCCCTATCCCAGCATTCTGCTGAGCCTTTCAGTGCACATTCCACACTGGCTGGCCGTTAATTGGCCAGCCAACGTGAAATCACAGTCAGGGGCCGATCCCTGTAGATTTATTTTCAGGCTACCTTATTTATGGCCTTAGTTTTCATCTGCCAAAAAAGTGGAAACATCGTCTCCATGTGTACCCTACAAAACTCTTTCATTATCTTTGACCTCCATCAGGTCATCTCTCAGTCACTCCTTTTCTCATGAGGAGAGCCTGTGCTTTTACAATTTTTTTAATGATAGATATAATCTCTCAGTTCTGGGGTATTATTATAGTAAATGTTTTCTGCATCTCTTCCAGCACCTCTATATCCTTTTAATAAGATAGAAAAACATAGCCAAAACTATGCACAGTACCCTGCGTGGAATAACCAAATTTCTATATTAGTTTATTTGCTCTACTTTCAGTTCTCCTAACTCTATTTATTATATAGATACAACATTGCACTCGTAGCCAATGCATCTCTTAGTTACCTTTCAAGCTTTGCTGTGACAATTTGGTACAGTAAATTATAGGTATTAAATTCACCCCCGTAATTTAACATGTTTCTAAACTACCACACCAAATACAAAACATTAATTGGTACATGCACAAATTATAAACACCTTACTCCTATGCCCATCAACATTGTTCTTGAGTGTTACATTATAAGAGATGATCAGGATATTTTGGACTTTGGATCCAATTCAATAAATTCTTAGAATTTAGCATTTACAGTAGAAATCTAGCCTGAGGGAACATATAGTTAATAAGGAGTCAATAAGTAGTAATTAGATTTAAATTAAATTATTAAATAGTTCTAGAAATGGCAGTTGCTGGGGTGAAGTGCTTCACCTGTGGGATGTGGGAAATCTGAGACGCTTCAAGTGTCCTGGACAACGACATCTGCAGGAAGTGTATCCAATTGCAGCTCCTCACAGACCCACATGGATTGGTTGGAGCAGCAGTTGGATGCACTTAGGAGCATTTAGGTGGCGGGAAGCATCATAGACAGGAGTTTTGGAGACGTGGTCACACCAAAGGTACAGACAGATAGATAGGTGACCGCTAGAAGGGGCAGGCAGTCAGTGCAGAAATCCCCTGTGGCTGTCCGCCTCTCTAACAGGTATACCATTGTGGATACTGTTGGGGGGGGATGGCCTATCAGGGGAAAACAACAGCAGTAGGCAGAGCAGTGGCACCACGGCTGTGTCTGTTGTTCATCGGGGGGGGTCAAAGCACAGAAGAGCAATTGTCATAGGGGACTCTATAGTCAGGGGCTCAGATTGGCTCTTCTGTGGTCATGAAAGAGACACTAGGATGGTATGTTGCCTCCCTGGTGCCAGGGTCCAGGATGTCTCTGATTGAGTACGGGACATTCTGAAGGGGGAGGGAGAACAGCCAGAGGTCGTGGTACACATTGGTACTAACGACATAGGCAGGAAGAGTGACAAGGTCCTGCAGTGGGAGGTCAGGGAGTTAGGCAGAAAGTTAAAAAATAGGACCTCTAGGGTTGTAATCTCAGGATTACTCCCTGTGCCATGTGCCAGTGAGGCTAGAAATAGGAAGATAGTGCAGCTAAACATGTAGCTGAACAGATGCTATAGGAGGGAGGGTTTCCGATATCTGGATTATTGGGATCTCTTCTGGGGAAGGTGGGACCTGTACAAGAAGGACGGGTTGCATCTAAACTGAAGGGCCACCAATATCCTGGCTGCGAGGTTTGCTAGTGTCACTCGGGAGGGTTTAAACTAGTATGGCAGGGAGTGGGAACCAGAGCAATAGGACAGCAGGTGAAGTAAATGACTGGGAACCAGTGAATATGGCCAGGAGGACTAAGTGGAAGGGCAGGCAGGGAGAAATTACTGAACACAGTGGGACTGGGGGTCTGAAATGCATTTGTTTCAACGCGAGAAGTATAACAGGCAAGGCAGATGAGCTTAGAGCTTGGATTAGTACTTGGGACTATGATGTTATTGCTATTATAGAGGCTTGGTTGAAGGATGGACAGGATTGGCAGATAAACGTTCCAGGATTTAGATGTTTCAGGCAGGATAGAGAGGGATGTAGAAGAGGTGGGGGAGTTGCACTGCTGGTTAAGGGGAATATCACAGCTGTACGACAGGAGGACACCTCGGTGGGCTCTTGCAGCAAGGCAATATGGGTAGAGCTCCGGAATAGGAAGGATGCAGTCACAATGTTGGGGGTTTACTATAGGCCTCCCAATTGCCGGTGGGAGATTGAGGAACAGTTATGTAGGCAGATTTTGGAAAGATGTAAAAGCAATAGGGTTGTTGTGGTGGGTGATTTTAATTTTCCCTGTATTGACTGGGACTCACTTAGTGCTAACGGTTTGGATGGTGCAGAATTTGTAAGGTGCATCCAGGAGGGCTTTCTGAGACAACGTGTGGATAGTCCAACTAAGGAAGGGGCAATACTGGACCTGGTATTAGGGAATGAACCCGGCCAGGTGGTCGAAGTTTCAGTAGGGGAGCATTTCGGGAAAAGTGACCATAATTCAGTAAGTTTCAAGGTACTGGTGGATAAGGATAACAGGAATCCTCGGGTTAAGGTTCTTAATTGGGGGAAGGCTAATTATAAAAATATTAGGCAGGAACTGAGGAATCTAGACTGGAGGCGGATGTTTGAGGGCAAATCAACAACTGACGTGGGGGGCTTTCAAACGTTTGTTGATAAGAATTCAGAACTGGCATATTCCTGCTAGGATGAAGGATAAGTATGGCAAGTTTCAGCAACTTTAGATAATGAAGGATATTGTGAGATTAGTCAAAAAGAAAAGGGAAGCTTTCGTAAGGGCTAGAAGGCTGGGAACAGATGAAGCCCGTGGTGAATGTTAAGAAAGTAGGAAGAAGCTTAAGCAAGGAGTCAGGAGGGCTAAAAGGGGTCATGAAAAGTCACTGGCAACCAGGATTAAGGAAAATCCCAAGGCCATTTATACATAAGTAAAAAGCAAGAGGGTAGCCAGGGAAAGGGTGGGCCCACTCAGGGACAGAGGTGGGAATCTGTGTGTGGAGCCAGAAGAAACGGGAGAGATACTAAATGAATACTTCTCATCAGTATTCACCAAAGAGAAGGACATAGTGGTCGATTCGTCTAGGGAATAGTGTGTAGATGGCCTGGATCATGTTGAGATAAAAAAAAGAGGATGTGCTAGGCGTCTTGAAGAATATTAAGGTGGATAAGTCCCTAGGGCCCAATGGGATCTACCCCAGAGTACTGAGGGAGGCAAGGGAGGAGATTGCTGGGGCCTTGACAGAAATCTTTGTATCCTGGCTACGGGTGAGGTCCCAGAGGACTGGAGAATGGCCAATGTTGTTCCATTGTTTAAGAAGGGTAGCAGGGATAATTCAGGAAATTACAGGCCTGTGAGCCTTACGTCATTAGGGAAATTATTGGAGAAGATTCTTCGTGACAGGATTTACTACCATTTGGAAGCAAATGGGTGTATTAGTGAGTGGCAGCATGGTTTTGTGAAGGGGAGGTCATGTCTCACTAACTTGATCGAGTTTTTAGAGGAAGTGACAAAGATGATTGACGATGGAAGAGCAGTGGATGTTATCTACATGGATTTCAGTAAGGCCTTTGACGGGGTCCCTCACGGTAGACTGGTACAGAAGGTAAAGTCGCACGGGATCAGAGGTGAGCTGGCAAGATGGATACAGAATTGGCTTGGTCATAGAAGACAGAGGGTAGCAGTGGAAGGGTGCTTTTCTGAATAGAGAGCTGTGACTAGTGGAGTTCCGCAGGGATCAGTGCTGGGACCTTTGCTGTTTGTGGTATAAGTAAATGATTTGGAGAAAAATGTAACTGGGTTAATTAGTAAGGTTGCAGACAACACTAAGGTTGGAGGAGTTGCAGATAGTGAAGAGGGTTGTCAAAGGATACAACAGGATATAGATCAGTTGTTGACTTGAGCGGAGAAATGGCAGATCGAGTTTAATCTGGACAACTGCAAGGTAATGCATTTTGGAAGGTCTAATACAGGTAGGAATTATACAGTAAATGGCAGAACCCTTAAGTGCATCAACGGGCAGAGGGATCTGGGTGTACAGGTCCACAGGTCACTGAAAGTGGCAACGCAGGTATTTAAGGTAGTCAGGAAGGCATATGGCATGCTTGCCTTCATCAGCAGAGGTATTGAGTATAAAAGCTGGGAAATCATCCTGCAGCTATATAGAACCTTGGTTAGGCCACACTTGGAATATTGCGTGCAATTCTGGTCGCCACATTACCAGAAGGATATGGAGGCACTGGGGAGGGTGCAGAGGAGGTTTACCAGGATGCTGCCTGGTCTGGAGGTTATTAGCTTTGAGGAGAGGTTGAAGAAACTCGAATTGTTCTCACTAGAGTGGCGGAGATTGAGGGGCAACTTGATAGAAGTTTACAAAATTATGAGTGGCATGGACAGATTAAATAGTCAGAAGCTTTTTCCCAGGGTCGTAGAGGCAATTACTAGGGGACATAGATTAAAGGTGAGAGGAGAAAACTTTAGAGGAGATGTGCGGGGCAAGTTTTTTACGCAGAGGGTAGCGAGTGTCTGGAATTCACTGCCAGAGGAGGTGCTGGAAGCAGGTACAATAGTGATGTTTAAGAGGCAGCTTGACAAATACATGAATAGGATGGGAATAGAGGGATATGGACCCCGGAAGTGCAAAATGTTTTAGTTGACGGGCAATATGATCGGCGCAGGCTTGGAGGGCCGAAGGGCCTGTTCCTGTGCTGTACTTTCCTTTGTTCTTTGTTCAATGAAATCAGGCATGTTCCAGTTTTGGATACTGATTACCCCAACAACATACCTCACCTTCAGAAATTGTGGGTTGAATTTTCCTCCTGTCGGGGTCAAAGTTGAAGGGCGGGCGCACACAACCACACTTCCCATTGGTGTCTCTGATCGGGAACTCGGTGCCATTTTACGTGGATGGGCCAGTTAAGGCCTGCCCAGCGTGACGTCCAGATAGAAGCGCTATGCACCCCCTGTGCAGGCGGGGAGGTGGGGGTGTGGTGGCGGGGAATTCCCAAAATCGAGAGTGCGCTGCATCACGCATGCACACGGACCAGCGCACTCATTTCCCTGAAACTAAGTGCAGCCTCAGGGAGATCGGCTCAAAATGTAAAAAACCTGAAAATAGTAACATTTCCCTAACACGTCCCCTCATCTGACAATGTCACATGAGTTGGGACATGTCCATAATTTTCACAAAAACTTTTATTAAAATTTTTTAAAACCTACATGAAACCTCATCCCACCCGTGGATTGGGTTTCCTGCTTTTTCTAGTTCCCGCCGGGGCTCCTGGCCTGTCCGCCAACATTAAGGTTGGACGGGCGGGTCCTTCAATTACTTAAATGGCTCTGTCAATGGCCTCAGTTGGCCATTGACAGGTCTGCGGGCCCGCAGCTGATTTCGCTGAGCCCCCGTCTTCCTGAAAATTTAATTGGGGCGCCGTGACATCGGGAGTTCCCCCCGACATCACCGCGCGTCATTTTACGCATCGGCGAGTAGGCCCCGCCCCTGCTTGCCGATGAGTTAAAATCCTGCCCTGTAGTTTTTTTTGAACAGGGAAAGGAGGGACTTTTTCAAGCCACCTTAATTTTTAACCTGTGTCGCCTGGTATTTGTACCTTGGGCCTCACCGAACAATAAGCCTGGGTTAATTTTAACAGTTGCCCATGTAGAAGATCTGTGGATATCTGACAGGATCAGACTTGACCGGGTCACATTTTGACATCTCCCTCGCTATTCTTAATTATAATGGGCAGGGAGTAGCTCCTTCTGTCAGTGCAGTGCTAATGCCTAGTGGGATAATGAAAATGAAGCTGGGATTCAGCTGCAGTGTAAAGAGCCTAACATGGACAGGCTTGCTGGACCTACTACATGTGCTTCTAGATGCTCTTGTGGGGCACATAGAAAGGACTAAAGTGAAAATATGTCCTTGGGAGCAGAAATTTTTTTTTTTATATATTCTTCATCTGAACGAATATATATTCTGCCCCCATTCCACTGCTCCCCTGTGTTGTTCAGTTTTAACCATGCTATAGTGATACTACTATTAAATATTGTCATGGGCATTTTAGTTTGCATCATCGTAGAAGGAAGGGGAAAAAAATTGCATTTATATAGTGCCTTTCACAACTTCAGGATACTGAAAAATGCTGTGCAGCAAATGATGCACTTATGAAGTGTACTCACCGTTATCAAATGGGAAGCTAATTGGTATGCAAAGTCCCACAAACTGCAATGTGACAATGAGCAGAATATTTTTGAGCGATAAATATATTGGCCAGCACACTGGGAGAACTCCCTTGCTCTTCTTCGGATAGTGCCATGGGATTTAAGTTTATCTGAGAGGGCAGATGGGGCCTCAGTTTAATGTCTTATCAATAAATGTGGCCATTCAGAACTGGACGCAGAACGTCAGGGGACTTCTGACCAGAGCTTTATATAATGTTAATTTCATCCAACATAACATTACATTTTGGTCCCTGCCTGATGTCATTACGATTGGCCAATGAGGAAGCTGTCAAAATGTGCTAAGAGTGCTTCTATTGCAGATCTCTAGGGTCATGTGCTTCAAACAGACAAATCAAGAGTAAGAATACATTGGTAAACAAAGATGAGTGGCCTGAGTGTCATGGGATGGATTGCCAGGCCTTCAGGAGTCCACATAGCCCAGAGGTCATACTTTGGTTGTTGCTGGCTAGAATTGTTACTACATGTAGCAGGCGAGACAAATAGCACAGGTGAACTTAAGGGAAAGCTTGAGGGAGAAAAGAATAGAAGGATATGGCTGATAAAGTGAGATGTTGATGGGACCATAAGCACCAGCCTTAACCTGATGGGCTGAATGGTCTGTTCCTACTGTATTTTCAAGTAAAGACTTGCTGAACCAACCAATGCAACAAAGTGGTTCCAATTGCATAGCAAATGTTGGGTACGTTGCAACAACTGGCTCACCTGTTGATCTTGCAAAACCTTTCCATTGGGAATGCAATGTAACACTGATTTATTTCTCACATGGGTGCAGCTTCAAGTCCGCTGTTGGACTCTAGATTTACCCCTCCACTCTCAGCAGTCTGCTGCTGCCTGGAGGATGCCCTGCAGTAAATGACCAATTTTACAAAATTTCCCTTTCCTGCAACCTCCAGCACCAAGGAAGACAACAGTGTTACCTCCATGTTCTCCTCCAAGCCATGCACCACCCTGATCTGAATCATGCCACTGGGGTGGTTACTTGTAACCCACAACCATGCAACTGATAGCATTTTGAAATGGCTGCTCCGGCTGCTTCTGGCTTAGCCTGCCCATGCTTCAATGTTTTTTTAAAATTCATTCATGGGATGTGGGCTTCGCTGGCTGGGCCAGCATTTATTGCCCATCCCTAATTGCCCTTGAGAAGGTGGTGGTGAGCTGCCTTCTTGAACCGCTGCACTCCATGAGGTGTAGGTACACCCACAGTGCTGTTAGGAAGCGAGTTTCAGGATTTTGACCCAGCAACAGTGAAGGAACGGCGATATATTTCCAAGTCAGGATGGTGAGTGACTTGGAGGGGAGTTTCCAGGTGGCGGTGTTCCCATCTATCTGCTGCCCTTGTCCTTCTAGATGGTAGTGGTCGTGGGTTTGGAAGGTGCTGCCGAAGGAGGCTGCAGCCACTTGACTCCCAGCAAAGTGGATTCCCTAGCACAAATAGGAATCTCACCGTGCACCGGATAAGATTGTTAACGAAGTTGATGCTGGAAAACTCACTCAGGTCATTGAAGAAGTTGCACAGTGTAAATCCTGCTATTGTCAACTCCCCCATTTTAAATGGAGTTTGATGAGGAGTAGGAGGAGGCAAATGTGGAGCAGTAACAGCAGCTCAGATCCATTGGGCTGAATGGCCTGTTTGTGTCATAAATAATTTGCAATGTCTGGTAACATTCAGTTTTCAGAAGTGGGGAGCACAGACCATCCAACTCGATCATATGCTTTTTTAACTGGTCGCTTGTCTGATTGTGTATAGTGCAGCGATTATGGTAACTATCTGTCTTTGTCCTTTGCCAAATGCACAGTTTTTCACAGGAATCTAAATTGCAGCCAAGCAAAGCAGGAATGTTCATCGTTCATTGCTAAGTGCTTTTTCATTCACTACACAATTGGATTCTTGGTATCCTGTGCCATTTCATCAATTGCTTTGTAGCATTAATTTTCAGGATTCGGGATTTTTTTTTTGAGTTGGTCCTGAATTTCTAAGAATCATCAGTTCCAACAAGAAAAGAAATTGATGAACTGTAATCACTGCCTTGTAAAAATTTAAATCCTGATTAGATTCCACTTCAGCTGTAACTTTGAGGTAGGAAATGCACACGAGAAGGGGAGAGACCTCATCCTGAGTGAGACACAGCCAGAGTAAGTGTGAATATTGGCAATTTGGTGCACAGTGGAATTTGGTGCAGAGGGGAAGAGATGCTCTTTGAATTTTTTTTCTTTGCTATCCAACTTCTTAAATCTCCAGAGAGTGGTCTTGCCCTGCTGCAGCAGTAGATGCTACAAGGGAGAGGAATGGTAAGAGACTGGTAAGTAGTGAGTAAGGTCGGGTAAGTATTTACTACTTTTATTGCTTATAGTTTAAGGTCTTTTAAGGTTTATAACTTATATATTCTGTAGTAACCAGGATCAGGAAAGAAAGGTCCTAGAGTAATTAATTTAAGAGCTTTAACTTAAAGGGATAAGTCATGGCAGGGGAGATCAAAACCGTGGCATGCTCCTCGTGCTCCATGTGGGAAGCTGGGAACATTTCCAGTGCTCGGGGCCAGCATGTGTGAAGTACGTGTGTCCAGCTGCAGCTCTTGGAAGCCCTTGAATGGTGGCTGGGGACACTGTGGAGCATCTGCAAGTCTGAGAGCATCATGGATAGCACGTTTAGAGAGGTGGTCACACCGCAAATGAAGGGACTTGAGGAAGTAAGGGAATGGGTGACTACCAGGCAGTCCAAGAGAAACAGGCAGGTAGTTCAGGAGTCTCCTGGCGTCCTGCTCACAAATTGGTATTCCATTTTAGAGGCTGATGAGGGTGCTGGTTCCTCCAGGGAGTGCAGACAGGGCCAAGCTTCTGGCACCACAAGCAGCCTGTCTGTACAGGAGGGGAGAAAGGGAGGAAGAGCAATAGTAATAGGGGATTCTATAGTCAGGGGAACTGATAGGCGCTACTGTGGCTGTTAATGTGACTCCGGATGGTGTGTTGCCTCCTGGTGCCAGAGTCTGGGATGTCACTGAATGGCTGCAGGGCATCCTGAAGGGGGATGATGATGAGGCAGAGGTCATGGAACATGTCGGTACCAATGACATAGGTAGAAAGAGGGATGAGGTCATGCATCAGGAATTCAGGGTGTTAGGCAGTAGACTAAAAAGCAGGACCTCTCGGGTTGTAATCTCTGGATTACTCCCAGTGCCACATGCTAGCGAGCACAGAAATAGGAGAATAGCGCAGGTGAATAGATGGCTTAAGATTTGGTGGAGGAGGGAGGGTTTTAGATTCCTGGATCACTGGTACCATTTCTGGGAAGGTGGGACCTGTACAAGCGGGATGGTCTACATCTGAACCAAAGCGGGACTAACATCCTTGCGGGCAGGTTTGCTAATGCTGTTGTGAGGAGTTTAAACTAATTCGGCCGGGGGTGGTGGGGGTGTGGGGCTGGGGGTGTGGGGCTGGGGGGGGGTGGGGGGGGGGTGCACACAGAATGTTAGCAGAATAGGGACACATCAGAATACAGTAAAACAATCAAGTCAGAGGGAGTACAGCTGCATTAAGTTTCAGGAGAGTAAGACAAGGCTGGATGACCTCTATTTTAATGCCAGGAGTATTACAGCTAAAATGGATGAGTTAAGGGTGAGGATTGACACGTGGAATTGTGAAATAGTAGCCATCACAGAGACGTGGTTGAGTGAGAGGCAGGATTGGCAGCTCAACATTTCGGGATATAGAATCTTCAGGCCAGACAGGGGAGGGGGGTAAAAGAGGAGGAGGCATTGCATTATTAGTTAAGGAGTCAGTTACTGCAGTAAGGAGAGATGATATCTTGGAGGGGGCATTGAATGAAGATTTGTGGGTAGAGCTTAGGAATAAAAAAGGGGCAGCCACATTGTTAGGTGTTTATTATAGACTCCTAGATAGTTAGCGGGAAGTTGAGGAGCAAATATGTGCACAATTTGCGGATGTGTGTAAAAACAATAACAATATGTTAAAAATATTAGGTGATTTCAAATTTCCCAACATTAATTGGGATAAACATTGGGCAGAATTTTGCCGTTGGCGAGCAGGGGGCGGGGCCTGCTCACCGACGTGTAAAATGATGCGAGATGATGTCAGGCGGAACGCCCGATGTCATCCAGGCCCATTTAAATTTTCAGGAAAGCAGGAGCGCAGCAAAATCAGCTGCGGGCCCACCGACCTGTCAATGGCCAATTGAGGCCATTGACAGGATCATTTATACAATTAAAGGACCTGCCCGTCCAACCTTAAGGCTGGTGGCTCGGCCAGGCGCCCTGGCGACAAATAGAGAAAACATAAAATTTCATCCACCAGCGGGATGATGTTTCATGTAGGGTTTAAAAAAGTTTAATAAAGTTATTATGTAAATTATGAACATGTCCCATCTCATGTGACATTGTTACATGAGGGGGACATGTTAGGGAATTTATTTTTCTTCTATTTTTCAAAGTGAAAGTGATCTCCCTGAGGCTGCACTTAGCCTCAGGGAGATGTGCACATGCGTGAAAGAGCACACTCTCGCTTTTGGGGAATCCCCCCCCCCACCCCCCACCCTTACCCGCACAGGGAGCGCATAGCGCTTCTCACCGGACATCATGCTGGGTGGACCTTAATTGGCCCGCCCATGTAAAATGGTGGTGGGACCCGTTTCTCTGGCAGGGATCGGCTCCCCTCCCACTGGAGATTGAGTCAGGCCCGCTCACCCGACAGGCAAAAAATTCTGCCCATAATGTTAAGGGCTTGGATGGAGTGGATTTCTTGAAATGTGCACAGGAGAACTTTTTAGGTCAATAAGTAGAGGGTCCAACAAGGAACGGTGCAGTGCTGGATCTAATTCTGGGGAATGAAGCCAGACAAGTGGCTGAGCTGGTGCTGGGGGAGCATTTTAGCACTAGTGACCACAACATGGTACAATTTAAGCTTGTTATGGACAAAGAAATAGACAATTTGCAAAAAAATGTTTTGGATTGGGGGAAAGCAGTTTTTAGTAAAATAAGGCAGAATCTGGCCAAGGTATACTGGGAATAGCTACTTGTGGGGAAATCTACAGAAGAGCAGTGGGGGCCATTCAAAAGGAAAATGGGGATGGTACAGGCTCAACATGTTCCCTCTAGGGTGATAGGAAGGAGAAACAAACCCAGAGAACTGTGGATGACCAGAGATATTCAGGATACGATGAGAAGGAAAAGAGAGGCTTTTGGCAGGTACAAGGGAAGCAAATCAGCAGAGGCATTAGTGGAATACAGAAAGTGCAGGGTGGAGCTAAAGAAAGCAATTAGGAGAGCAAATAGGGGATATGAGAAAGCTCTGGCTGGTAAAAGTAGGGAAAATCCCAAGATATTCTATAAGTATATCAATGGGAAGAGGATAACCAGGGAAACATTAGGGCCCATTAGGGACCAAGGGGGCAATCTATGGGTGGAGCCAGAGGACATCGCTAGAGCGTTGAATGAATACTTCACATCCGTCTTCACCCAAGACAATGAGGAAGAAGGTTTTGAACTCAGGGAGAGAAACTGCGAGGTTCTTGAGCAAATTGATATAGGGAGTGACAAGGTATTGGAGGTGTTGGCAGGCTTAAAAGTGGATAAATCTCCAGGTCTGGATGATTTGTATCCCAGACTGCTGAGGGAGACAAGGGAGGAGATCGCAGGAGGTCTGACCCAAATTTTTAATTCCTCTCTGGCCAGAGGGGAGGTGCCAGAGGACTGGAGAACAGCTAATGTGGTTCTGCTATTTAAGAAGGGTTGTAGAGATAAGCCAGGGAACTACAGGCCAGTGAGTCTCACGTCAGCGGGAGGGAAACTATTGGAGAAAATTCTGAAGTAGAGAATCTATCTCCACTTGGAGAGGCAAGGTTTGATCAGGGATAGTCAGCATGGCTTTGTCAGAGGGAGGTCATGCCTAACAAATTTGATTGAATTTTTTGAGGAGGTGACTAGGTGTGTAGATGAGGGTAGTGCAGTTGATGTAGTTTATATGGATTTCAGCAAAGCCTTTGACAAGGTCCCAAATGGGAGACTTATAAAGAAGACAAAGGCACATGGGATACAGGGTAATTTGATAAGGTGGATTCAAAATTGGCTGAGTTGTAAGAGACAGAGGGTGATGACAGAAGGCTGCTTTAGTGACTGGAAGCCAGTGTCCAGTGGCGTACAACAGGGATCTGTGCTGGGTCCCCTATTATTTGTCATTTATATAAACGACATAGATGACCATGTGGGGGGTAGGATTAATAAGTTTGCGGATGACACAAAGATTGGCCAGGCAGTTAACAGTGAGGTAAAGTGTCTTGAGCTACAGGAAGATATAGACGGGATGGTCAAATGGGCAGATAAGTGGCAGATGGAATTTAACCCTGAAAAGTGTGAGGTGATACACTTTGGAAGGAGTAATTTGACAAGGAAATATTCGATGAACGGCATGACACTAGGAAGTTCTGAGGAACAAAGGGACCTTGGCGTGTGTGTCCATAGATCTCTGAGGCAGAGGGACATGTTAGTGGGGTGGTGAAAAAGGCATATGGGACACTTGCCTTTATCAATCGAGGCATAGATTACAAAAGTAGGGAGGTCATGTTGGAGTTGTATAGAACCTTGCTAAGGCCACAGGTGGAGTACTGTGTGCAGTTCTGGTCGCCAAACTATAGGAAGGATGTGATTGCACTGGAGGGGGTGCAGAGGAGATTCACCAGGATGTTGCCTGGGATGAAACATTTCAGTTATGAAGAGAGGTTGGAAAGACTTGGGTTGTTTTCGTTGGAGCAGAGAACACTGAGCGGCGACCTGATCGAGGTGTACAAGGTTATGAGGGGCATGGACAGGGTGGATAGTGAGCAGCTGTTCCTCTTAGTTAATGGGTCAGTCACAAAGGGATACACGTTCAAGGTTAGGGGCTGGAGGTTTAGGGGGTATGTGTGGAAAAACCTTTTTACCCAGAGGGTGGTGACGGTCTGGAATGCACTGCCATCCACAAACATTCACTCCCTCCAACATCAACACACAGTAGCAGCAGTGCATAACATCTACAAGATGCACTGCAGGAATTCACCAAGAGCACCTTCCAAACCCACGACCACTACCATCTAGAAGAACAAGGGCAGCAGATAGATGGGAACACCACCAACTGGAAGTTTCCCTCCAAATCGCTCACCATCCTGACTTGGAAATATATTGCCATTCCTTCACTGTCACTGGGTCAAAATCCTGGAACTCCCTCCCTAACAGCACCATGGCTCCCTACCTACACCACATGGACTACAGCAGTTCAAGAAGGCAGCTCACCACCACCTTCTCAAGGGCATCTAGGAATGGGCAATAAATGCTGGCCCAGCCATCGAAGCCCATATCCCGTGAATGAATAAAAGAAATTAAATGCCACTGCCATCAAACTCACTTTTGCCGAGGGCATTAAATTCTGCCCTATGTTACAGCAATGACATATGGGACAAGTAGTTATTACCAGCCAAAAACATCTGGAATATAAAATAGATGAGAATAGTGTTTCCCTGTATTACAACTCTGACTAAACTTCAAAAGTACTTCTTTGAATGCAAAGTACTTTGAAATATCCTGAGATCTAGATACAGCATCAGTGCAAGTTCTTTCCTTTATTGGAGTGAGGTAGGTTGTCCACTGGCCATGCAAGTGTAAAGCTAGCATTGTGAATTGAACTGTCTGTCTGTATTCTTTTCTCCTGAGTATAAGGGGACAGAGGATTTGCTCTCTTCTATTGCCCCTGATAAGAAAGGCTAACTCAGCAAATGGCAAGGATCCAATGGGAAACCTGTTTAACTACTTCAAGGACTCCAGCTACTTGGATAGACTGGAGAAGCTGGGGCTGTTCTTCTTGGAGGGGGTTGAGAGGAGTTTTGATAGAGGTGTTCAAAATCATGAAGCTTTAGACAATGTAGGCAGAAAGAAACTGTTCTCAGTGGTGGAAGGATTGAGAACCAGAGGACACTGGTTTAAGGTGAATGGCAATAGAGCCAAAGGCAACATGAGTAAAAAACTCTTTACACAGCGAAACGTTTGGGTCTGGAATACACTGCCTGAGTGTGATGGAGGCAGAATTAATCATGCTTTCTAAAGGGAATTGGATAATTGCCTGAAGAGAAAATAGATTTGCAGGTCTACAGGGAAAATCTGGGGAGATGGTGGGACTAGCTGAGTTCTTATAGAGCCAACATGGACACGATGGGCTGAATGGATTCCTGTGCTGACACCGCTCTGATTCCCTCAACAGTCTCATCTCCACCCTTCTTTTCCCATCCCTAACCTACTAAAGTCATCATGATTAAGTTTCAAATTTCACTTCAGTGAGTGGAGAAAATTAAAGTACTGGACAATTCGACAACAACTTGCATTGAAACATCTCAAAAGACTTTACAATGTTGTTACCAAGCAACATTTGACACCAAATCACAGAAGGAGATATCAGGTCTGAGATAGGGTTTAGTGAGTGTCTTAAAAGAGGAGTGAGAGGAGGGGAGGTTTAGTTAGGGGAATTTCAGAACTTCAGTTCTAAATGATCAAAGGCTTGGGGACCAATGGTGGAGCGATGAAGAGACAAGAATTGGAGGAGCATAGAGATCTCAGGGTTGAAGGAGGCTAGAGATGGGGAGGGATGAGGCCATGGAGGGATTTAAATACAAAAAAGAAAATATAAAGACCTTTTAATATCTAGCAATGAACAGGATTGCACCAGTACTTTGACTGCAAGAGTAGTACTGCTGAGTATGATTGTTATTACGTCAGAACCTTAATGCAACACAACGCATGTATTATCCCGAAGCCCAGTCCTATAAGCATTTTCAAATCACTCGAAGTTGGGCAGTGCTCCTGAAATGAATAACCTGTTTCATATTGCATGATTGCATTGTACTGTGTAGTAAACCACTACACCTCATCCTCCTTCAGCCACAATGCACTAAGAGAGTATTGGCAATCATGGGCTTCTATTGCAGTTATCCATGCTTATGCCCTCTGCAGTATGGTTGACCAGGAAACTTTCCTGTTCTTATATAAAAGCAAAATACTGCAAATGCTGGGAATAGAATAAAGAACAAAGAAAAGTACAGCACAGGAACAGGCCCTTCGGCCCTCCAATCCTGCGCTGATTATCTTGCCTGTCAAACTAAATCATTTTGCACTTCCGGGGTCCGTAACCCTCTATTCCCATTCTATTCATGTACTTGTCAAGCTGCCTCTTAAACACCACTATCATACCTGCTTCCACCACCTCCTCTGGCAGCGAATTCCAGACACTCACTACGCTCTGCGTAAAAAAACTTGCCCCGCACATCTCCTCTATAGTTTTCTCCTCTCACCTTAAATCTATGTCCCCTAGTAATTGATTCTTCCACCTTGGGAAAAAGCTTCTGACTATTTACTCTGTCCATGCCACTCATAATTTTGTAAACTTCTATCAAGTTGCCCCTCAATCTCCGTCGATCTAGTGAGAACAATCCGAGTTTCTCCAACCTCTCCTCATAGCTAATAACCTCCAGACCAGGCAGCATCCTGGTAAACCTCCTCTGCACCCTCTCCAATGCCTCCACATCCTTCTGGTAATGTGGTGACCAGAATTGCATGCAACATTCCAAGTGTGGCCTAACCAAGGTTCTATACAACTGCAGAATGACTTCCCAGCTTTTATACTCAATACCCCTGCCAATGAAGGCAAGCATGCCATATGCCTTCCTTACTACCTTATCCACCTGCGTTGCCACTTTCAGTGACCTGTGGACCTGTACACCCAGATCCCTCTGCCCGTCAATGCACTTAAGGGTTCTGCCATTTACTGTATAATTCCTACTTGTATTAGACCTTACAAAATTTATTACCTTGCATTTGTCCGGATTAAACTCCATCTGCCATTTCTCTGCCCAAGTCTTCAACCGATCTATATCCCGTTGTATCCTATGACAATCCTCTTCACTATCTGCAACTCCTCCAACCTTAGTGTCATCTGCAAACTTACTAATTAACCCAGTTATATTTTCCTCCAAATCATTTATGTATACTACAAACAGCAAAGGTCCCAGCACTGATCCCTGCGGAACTCCATTAGTCACAGCTCTCCATTCAGAAAAACTTCCATCCACTGCTACCCTCTGTCTTCTATGACCAAGCCAATTCTGTATCCATCTTGTCAGTTCACCTCTGATCCCGTGTGACTTTACCTTCTGTACCAGTCTGCCATGAGGGACCTTGTCAAAGGCCTTACTGAAATCCATGTAGATAACATTCACTGCCCTCCCATCATCGATCATCTTTGTCACTTCCTCGAAAAACTCGATCAAGTTAGTGAGACATGACCTCCCCTTCACAAAACCATGCTGCCTCTCACTAATATGCCCATTTGCTTCCAAATGGTAGTAAATCCTGTCACGAAGAATCTTCTCCAATAATTTCCCTACCACTGATGTAAGGCTCACAGGCCTATAATTTCCTGGATTATCCCTGTCACCCTTCTTAAACAATGGAACAACATTGGCCATTCTCCAGTCCTCTGGGACCTCACCCGTAGCCAGTGAGGATACAAAGATTTCTGTCAAGGCCCCAGCAATCTCCTCCCTTGCCTCCCTCAGTACTCTGGGGTAGATCCCATCGGGCCCTGGGGACTTATCCACCTTAATACTCTTCAAGACGCCTAAATTTTTTGATCTCAACATGATCCAGGCTATCTACACACTCTTCCCTAGACAAATCGGCCACTATGTCCTTCTCTTTGGTGAATACTGATGAGAAGTACTCATTTAGTATCTCTCCCATTTCTTCTGGCTCTACACACAAATTCCCACCTCTGTCCCTGAGTGGGCCCACCCTTTCCCTGGCTACCCTCTTGCTTTTTACATATGTATAAAAGGCCTTGGGATTTTCCTTAATCCTGGTTGCCAATGACTTTTCATGACCCCTTTTAGCCCTCCTGGCTCCTTGCTTAAGTTTCTTAATGTTTTGAGTCTCTATGACCCTTCTTCAGAGATGGAGCCTTCTTCAGAGCTCTCAAGAAGCATCATACAGGCCCAAAATGTTAACACTGTTTCTCTCTCCGCAGATGCTGTCAGACCTGCTGCGTTTTTCCAGCATTTTCGGTTTTCATAACTCTCCTGCTCTTACTGCCTACCATTAGGCATATTAGAAGGACTTACAGGCTGATAATCAATTGTTTGGCCAGGTTATGAAGGCAACTTCCATGGCCATCAAGCCCTGAAGTGGGACTTGAACACAGAGTTAGAGAGGCTACCATTGCACAACAAGACCCTCTCACAAAGCACTACACCCTGTAAGTATAACAACCAAACTAATAAAGAAAAGAGCTAAGATTTAAAGCAATACAACCAAGCTTAATGATTTTGCAGAGGTATTATAAGAGTTGCTGATCAATTCTGTCTTCTATTGGGGTAAAGCCATACCTTTCTAAAGCTTTGGGGTAGATTTTCAGATTCTCACCTGGATCTGGAGCTGATGTGTCACATCACCTGTCAGTTGTAGAAACTGCCCCATTTTCATTTCCAATCAAGTCCACACAAAGCAAGAGTGGGTGAGGTCGATAATGGGTAACCAATCAGCAATGCTGGTTTCACATTAGGTGGTAAATTCAATATCTACTTTTTTCCTTCAATTTCACAGGTTAAAAGAATCCCAGCTCTGCTGTACTCCAAAATAGGACAGCACATTGCTGTTTGTGGGTCAAAAAGTTAACTCCCTCCCTAACAGCACTCTGGGTGTACCGACACCAGATGGACTATAGTAGTCCAATAAGGCAGCTGGCCACCAGCTTCTCAAGGGCAATTGAATGGGAATGCTGATCTTGCTGGTGACACTCTCATCCAATGAAAGAGTGACAAAAAAGCTTTCTGTGCACAAATTGGTTGTCAAGTTATCTGCATTACAACAATGACTACACTTCAAAAAGTCCCTCATTGGCTCTGAAGTGCTTTGGCATGTCCTATGATTGTGAAAGGTGCTATATAAATGCAGGTTCTCTCTTTCTGTAAGAAAAATGTTCCCTGACTGAATCTTCATTCGGCTCCAATCTCACTCTTCCTTCCCTAATAGAATCATAGAATCCTGCAGCATTCGGCTCATTATGCCTGTGCCAGCTCTTAGATAGAACTGTCCAATTTAGTTCCACACCTCAGCTTTTCCCCATTAGCAACACATGAAGGGAAACAGGGTACATAGAGAGAAACTATTTCCAGTGCTTGCAAAATGTAGGACGAGGGAGCATAGTCAAAAACCTAGAGCCAGTCATTTCAGGAGTGAGGAGGAAACATTTATACACTCAGTCCCAATTCTAGAGTTACCTCTGGCCTTCATCTTGGAAGCCGCCTTAAAGGTACATTCCAAAATCTCCTCTCCTTCCAACAGTGACACTTTACAAAACCATTTATTTCATAACCTGACTCTCCAATCTGCCAACCCCATAATATTAAATGAATATTACCCCCCACCACATCTTTCTCAAGAGAAAAATGTCTCATTTGTTTTTTGCTGCTTTTCAGCAGATGCTCATCTGGGAGAAACTTGTTATTGGATTTGGGTCTCCGAGACGATTACTTGGAAATCTCTAACTAAACCCAATCTCTAACTAAACCCTCATCACCAGCAGGCCTGCAGTGGTCAATGAGTAGGCCCACCACCACCAAGATTACTAACAAGTTAACAAAATTGAGCCATCTTCTTGAACTGCTGCAGTCCATTTGGTGTAGGTGCACCCACAGTGCTGTTAGGGAGGGAGTTCCAGGATTTTGACAGTGACAGTGACAGTGAATATAATTCCATGTCAGGATGATGTGTGGCTTGGAGGGGAACTTGCAGGTGGTGGTGTTCCATACGTCTGCTGCTTTTGTCCTTCCAGGTGTTGGAGGTCATGGGTTTGGAAGGTGCTGCAGTGCATCTTGTGCACATTATGGAGAAAATCTCAGGTATTTGTTGGTTAATCTTTCACGTCCTACTCCCATCAGCCTTCATTGTAGCTCGATGGTTGAATACCCCTGTCCAGCTGGCTGTCACATTACCTTGAGCATTGAGGCTAGATTGGCACAAGAACACTGATCATTTTGGCAACTGGCCTGAGTCCGCAGTTCCGCTAGTGAGTGTGACCCCCATGTTATTCAGGAAGAGGTTAATGCCAATAATGAGGGACAGAGATTCGCCTAAGCACTTATGGCTTGAGAATGTTTGTTTAACATCAAAGTCAGTGAATTTGAGAAAATGAATGGTTGTTTTGGAGACTTTTATCAAAAGAGAAGGAA
Source organism: Carcharodon carcharias (assembly GCF_017639515.1). NCBI lineage: Eukaryota > Metazoa > Chordata > Chondrichthyes > Lamniformes > Lamnidae > Carcharodon > Carcharodon carcharias. The sequence goes on along the minus strand of NC_054468.1, from coordinate 14,667,968 downwards.
GAAACATGCATTGAAATGGTGCCCTTCCAAAACTCAACGGTTACCAACAACTTTATAACCAATAAAATACTTGCGATGTGCGGTCAGTGTTGGATTGTGGGAACCACAGCAGTTGGTTTTCACACAGAAAGATTCCACAACCAGCAATGTGATAATGACCTGATGTGTTCTTAGATGTTGGTTGAGGGGTTAATAGAAACAAGTTAATTTGCACAGCACCTTGAACATAGATTGTGAAAGGTACTGTATTAATGCAAGTTCGTCCATCCGTCAATCAGATTATTTACATCTACATCAATGACTCGGATGCAGGGACAGACTGCATTGTACCCAAATTTGTTAATGATACAATGATAGAAAAGCAAGTAATGAGGAGGATAAAGAGGCCTGAATCTTTGGTCCTAATTCAGGAGCGCAGAGTCGGGGTGAAGTCCCGATTTCACAAACCCGAATCGGGAAAAAGTGCCCCGGATTTTCATTCTGGCAAGTGTGGGGTTGGGGGGCTGCTGAGTGCAGAGGTGGGCTATCTGAATGGCAGGCCTTGGTCTGCTCTGTCCCAGCTGTAAAAAAATACACAAAACAAAAAACAGCCCTCTAGCCTTCACCCCCTTATGCCCCACACACGCCTCATGCCCCAACCATGACAATTCTTACTCCTCCCACCCTCATGCCCCTTCATACCCTCCATGCTGACCTATGCCTCTCTAGTCACCCCATGGCCCCTCATATCCCCTATGCCAACCCAATACCCCCATCCACCTCCTTTTGCCCTTAAATCCTCCATGCAACTCACCCAGTGTCCACCTTGGGCAGTCTTCAGGATTCATGTTGAGATGAAATATAATGTTCTAAGTGTCTAATGATGACTTCATTATTTTAAAGTACTCATTGATTAAAAAGCCCATTTACCACATTTAAATTCCTTCAACTACTTAATCCCTTATGAAAACAAGCATTTATATTCATAGCCTCATATCAAAGACTTTATAACCACTTGGAGATGTCAGTCAATCTGAACTGACAGGCATAAAGACAAAATACTGCAGATGCTGGAAATCTGAAACAAAAACAAAAAATGCTGGAAAAACTCAGCAGGTCTGACAGCATCTGTGGAGAGAAAGACAGAGTCTATATGGCTCTTCTTCAGACTCTGAAGTGCTGTCTGAACTGGCAGGCAACCCACTCTGTAATGAAGAGTTGTGAAATCAAATATCAATAGATGGAGTGAAATAGCAAACACTAATTTTTTTAAACTAGATTTTTTAAAATTTAAAGGGCAGAAGATTTAAATGCATTGACAGCTTGACAGTTCCAATGAGTTTATCAACTTTTTAAGCACATTCATGTCTCTTTTAACAATCTTTAATACTTGACCCCTCCCAAAGGGCACCTTATCCCTCCTAAATGTGTTCCTGGACCCATCCAAAGGGGTTCCTTACCTCTATAAAAGCGTACCCTACCTCTCCAAAGAACTCCAATAAATTTAGATTTTCTCTTGAAAAGTGTAGAGCCCACAAGTCATGTTTTTGACATCCCACTAATGAAAATTGCATCTGTTTGAAGACAGCTGCACCTTTACATCTGCAGCTCCCCCTATGAACCATGGATGTGAAAACTACAACACTGCCATTATACCGCCAGCAGCCCTCCACCCCACTGAAAATGGCGAGTGCCGGCTTTGGGGATGAGATTTCCAGAATCCTGGCTCCAGTGCCATTTTGTTAAAGTCAGAGACCATCTCCATCTTTGCGAAAATTCAGGCCAAAGAGTCTGCAAAGGAATCTAGACAGGTTAAGTGCGTGGGCAAAAAAATTGGTGGATATAGTATAATATGGGAAAATATAAAGCTTTACACTTAGGCAGTAACAGTACAGCAGAATATTATTTAAAAGGAGAGAGACTACTGAATCCTGCAAGACCTGAGCGTCCTTGTACATGAATCGCAACAAGTTAACAAGCATGTACAGCAAGTAATTGGGAAGGCAAATGGAATGCTGGTTTTATTACAAGGGGGATGGAGTATATAAGTAGAGTTGTCTTGCTACAACTGTATCGGGCCTTGGTGAGACTGCATCTGAGATATTGTGCACACTTTTGTCTCCTTATTTAAGGGGGGATATATTTACATTGAAAGCAATTCAGAGCAGGTTCACTGGACTAATTCCTGGGATGAAGGTGTTGTCTTGTCAGGAAAGGTTGAGCAAGTTGAGTGTATACTCTGGAGTTTCGAAGACTGGGAGGTGATTTTATTAAAGTAAGATCCTGAGGGGGCTTGACAAGGTACATGCTGAACAGATGTTTATTCTCATGGGGGAATCTAGAACTAGGGGGCACAGTTTGGAAAACAAGGCACCTCCCATTTATGACTGAGATCAGGAGGAATTTCTTTTCTCAGAGTCTTTGGAATTTTCTTCCAAAGGTAGCAGTGACATCTGGGTCATTGAATATGCTCAAAGCTGTGTTAGACAGATTTTTGACAAGAGAGCTGAGGGTTATGGGGGGACAGGTAGGAAAGTGGAGTTAAGGCCACAATCAGGTCAGCCATGATCTTACTAAATGATAGAGCAGGCTTGATGGGCTGAATAGCCCATTCCTACTCTTATTTCTTATGATTTCATCATGATCTTATGATCTTATAATTTACAACTGGTAAGCATCTTGCAAATAACAAAACTCTGCACAATTTAAAGCTGCACTTCCATCATCAGCCACTAGATGGACACAGACTACAATAAATCAGCTTTTCTCTGTTGCTGATTCGGAACATTGCTACAATCAATCGTCTACAATCAGCTACTGATCAAGATCATTTAGGGGCCATTACTGCAGTAACGCACCTCCCTTTCCACACAGTTTTTGTTGTGTTTCTGTCCTTCAATCTCCGAAGCTTAACTTTGGCCAGAGAGAATAGAATGAGACTGCATTTACATAGCATTTTTCATGACCTGACTTCACAAACCACTTTACACTCAGTGAAGCATCCACCCTGCCTTAACTGACTGAAGCATAGAAAGTTTACAGCATAGAAGGAAGCCATTGGGTCCCATTGTTTCCATGCTGGCCAATAAACAGTTATCCAGCTGTTTTTTTTTAAATATTCCTTCACAAGATGTGGGCAGGTCAACATTTTCATTGCCCATCCCTAATTGCCCTGGAGAAGGTGGTGGTGGACTGATGCAGCCCATGTAGTGCAGCTACAGCCACAGTGCCCTCAGGGAGGGTGTGCCAGGACTTTGACCCAGTGACAGTGAAGGATCCCACCTCTCAGGTCTTGGTATCTGAATCGCTGTAGAACGTCAGGTACATACCTAAGTATTTTTTTTAAATGCAATAATGGTTTATGCCTCCACCACTGTTTCAGGCAGTGAGATTCAGACCCCCAATACCCTCTGAGTGGAAACAATTACTCCTCAGCTCCCCTCTAGTCCTTCTACCAATTACTTTAAAACTATTCAGGGGTTCTTGGCTTCTCTAATGATGGAAATGGGTTCTTCCTATGCACTGTATCTAGGCTACTACTTATTTATTGCAACACTATTAAATCTCCTTTCAGCCTCCTCTGTTCCAAAGAAGACAACCGCAGTCTATCCAATCTTTGCTTATAGCTAAAATTTCCCATTCCTGGCAACATCTTTGTGAATCTGAACCTTCCCTGGTACAATCATATCATTCTTGTAATGCAAGGTCCAGAAGTGTACACACTACTCTAGCTCCAGTATAGCGAGTGTTTTATACAATTGCAACTGAACCTCCCTGCCCTGATATTCGATGCCTGGGCCAATAAAGGAATATGCCTTTTGGAATACCTTGCCTACCTCTCCTGCTACCTTCAAGGATCTGTAGACATGTACTCCAAGGTTCGTCTGTTCCTCCACACTTCTCAGTATCCTATCATTTATCGTGTGTTCCCTTGCTGTGTTTGGCCTTCTCAAATACATCACCTCGCAACTCTCCAGATTTCTTGCAGCCTGTAGCCTCCTTCCTTACAACTACATGACCAATTTTTGCATCATCTGAAATTTCTTAACCGTGTCCCTGTATTTAAATCTGAATCACTGATAAAAACCAGCAAAATCAAGGGGCCCAGTAGTAACCCCCTGCAGAACATCACTGGAAACAACCTTCCAATCATAAAACCCCTTTGCTTTCTGTCATTAAGCCAATTTTGGATCCAACTTGGCATTTTCCCTTGGATCCCATTGCTTTTTACTTTGCTTTCCCATCTGACATGTCGGATTTGGTCAAGCATTTTGCTAAAATCAATGCAGATTGCTTCAAACACATTACCCTCATCAGCCCTCCTTGTTACTACCTCAATATACTCAGTCTGACATGATATTCTCTAAACCAATCCATGTGGAATACCCTTTGTTCTTTTAAATTATTCTTTCATGGGATGTGGGCCTTGCTGGCAAGGCCAGCATTTATTGTCCACTGCTAATTGCCCTTGAACTGGCCTAACAAGCTAGAGGGCAGTTAATTTAAGGGTCAACCACACTGCTATGGGCCTGGAGTCACATGTAGAGCAGACCAGGCAAAGATGGCAGATTAAAAACAAAAAACTGCAGATGCTGGAAATCCAAAACAAAAACAGGATTACCTGGAAAAACTCAGCAAGTCTGGCCGCATCGGCGGAGAAGAAAAGAGTTGACGTTTCGAGTCCTCATGACCCTTCAACAGAACTAGAGTTCTGTTGAAGGGTCATGAGGACTCGAAACGTCAACTCTTTTCTTCTCCGCCGATGCTGCCAGACCTGCTGAGTTTTTTCAAAGATAGCAGATTTCCTTCCCTGAAGGACATTAGTGAACTGCATGGGTTTTTACAGCAATCAATGATAGTTTCACAGTCAGCATTACTGAGACTAGCTGTCAATTGCAGATTTTATTAGTTGAATTTAAATTCCCCCAGCTGCTGTGTTGTGATTTGGGCCCGTGTTCCCAGAGCATCAGCCTGGATCTCTAGTCCACTGACATGCCGATGCACCATATGCTGCATGCTGTCTTCTCCCTTTACTTTGTAAATGAAGATGTCTATGGTGACAGACAATGATTAAATACTGGCCCTCCGAGTTTTTTCTAATAATTTCCCCACCACCGGGATTACGCTGACTATCTTGTCATTGCTTGGCCGATCTCTGCCTCGCTTTTTAGACAACAGTACAATGTCAGCAGTCCTCCAGTTCTTGGGTATCATGCCTGTAGCCAGAAACAGTTGGAAAATTAATAGTCAGAGCCTCTGCTGTTTCTACTCTTGCTTCCCTTAGCAGCCCAGGATACATCTCATCTGGACCTGGTGATTTATCTGGTCCCTAATTGGCTGTATTTTTTCTTTAAATATCCTCTTGCTCTTTATATATTGATAAAAAATCTTTGGCTTTTTCTTGATGTTGCATAACAATAATTTTTCATGTTGTCTCTTTGCCTTCCTAATTTCCTTTTTAATTTCGCCCCTACACTTTCTATACTCTTCCAGATTCTTCACATTATTGAGTGCTCTGTCACCGATGGAAGCTTTCTCTTTGCCTAATCTTACTCTGGATGTTCATTGACATCCAGGGAGTTCCAGATTTGGGAGTTACACTCAGGGGTTTCCATGACCTGCCTGGTGCTCCTCGGCCACCTGGCAGTCACCCATTCCCTCGCTATCTGCAGAGTCTTAAAGCTACAGTGTAACCGCCTCCAGGGTTGTACTATCCATGTAACTCCTAGCATCGGGCAGCCAGCTGCTGCTCGAACTCTGAAACCCAGAGCTTGAGCTGCTCCAGCTGATTGGTATTTCCAGCACAAGACATTGTGCAGGACGTGGAAAATATCCTGCAGTTCCCATGTGGAACAGGATGCGCATTTAAAAGGACTGAGGTGCCCTGCCATGCCTCTAGTTATTGAATAATTAACTTAATTGATCAGTTTTACCACTCTAGCTTAGAAAAAAAGACAACAATAACACTCACCAACCAATCACCTACCTGCTGTCCTGCAGCATTGTTCCTTGATTTATTTTGTTGTCTCTCAATTTGTTGAATATATAACGCCAACTCTACTCAGGCCCTGGGAATTCTCTTCCATTCTATGATTAGCTTATAGTTTTTTGTCTTTTAACTAATTATGTGATCCAGTTTAAGTTATAGATCGGTACCATGGATGATATATTATATAATCTGCTGCTGAAACCCTCAAACATACTTTTGTTACCTCTAGGCTAGACTACTCTAAATGCACAACAAAAACAGAATTACCTGGAAAAACTCAGCAGATCTGGCAGCATCGGCGGAGAAGAAAAGAGTTGACGTTTCGAGTCCTCATGACCCTTCGACAGAACTCAGTTCTGTCGAAGGGTCATGAGGACTCGAAACGTCAACTCTTTTCTTCTCCGCCGATGCTGCCAGACCTGCTGAGTTTTTCTAGGTAATTCTGTTTTTGTTTTGTATTTCCAGCATCCGCAGTTTTTTGTTTTTGTTTTTACTCTAAATGCACTCCTGGCTTTTCTCCAACATTCTACTCTCTGTAAACATGAGCTCCTCAAACCCTGAAACCTATGTCCTTACTTGCACCAAACACCTTTTTACCGTTCACCTCTGTGCCCGCTGACCTACTTTAATTCCTGGTTAAGCACTGCCTCCGTTTTAAAATTCTTATCCTTGTTTTCATACCCCTCCGTTGGCCTCGCCCCTTCCTATCTTTGCAATCATCCCCAGCCCCACAATACCTTGCACCTCGAATTCTGGCCCCGTGAGCATCCCCGAGTTTATTTGCTCCATCGCTGCTGGCTGAGACTTTAGTTGCCCAAGCCCGATGTTCTGGAGTCCCATCCTTAAACTTCGCTTTGTTTCTCCACTTCTTTCCTCCTTAAGATGCCCCTTAAAACCTAGCTCTTTGACCAAGAGTTTCACTCCTCTTTCCCAAGATCCAGATTTGGGAGTTACACTCAGGGGTTTCCATGACCTGCCTGGTGCTCCTCGGCCACCTGGCAGTCACCCATTCCCTCGCTATCTGCAGAGTCTTAAAGCTACAGTGTAACCGCCTCCAGGGTTGTACTATCCATGTAACTCCTAGCATCGGGCAGCCAGCTGCTGCTCGAACTCTGAAACCCAGAGCTTGAGCTGCTCCAGCTGATTGGTATTTCCAGCACAAGACATTGTGCAGGACATGGAAAATATCCTGCAGTTCCCACGTGGAACAGGATGCGCATTTAAAGGGACTAAGGTGCCCTGCCATGCCTCTAGTTATTGAATAATTAACTTTTAATTGTGTCAGATTGTGCTTTTTAGTGCTCCGGTGAAGTGCTTTGAGGTGTTATATTGAATGGAAGGTGCAATATAAGTTAGTTTTACTTGTTTAGTCTCTGTTGCAATGTAGGAAAATGGCAGCCACTTTGTTTATAGCAAGTTCCCACAAACAGTAACGTGATAATGTCCAGATGATTTATTTTTCAGTGGTGCTGGTGGAGAGATGAATATTGTCAGGGCGCAGGGTAGGACTCCGCTAGTCTTCAAATAGCACCATGTGATCATTTAATGAGAGAGCAAACAGACTCCTGGTTTAAAGCCCTCATGAGAAAGATAGTGCAGAACTCCCTCAGTACAAGCAGTCAATTGCCAGCTGAGATTTTGTGCTCCAGTCCGTGGAGTGTCACTTGAAGCCACATCTTTGTGACTAGGAGGTAAGGCACTGCCCACTTTGTCAGGGCTGTCCAGGTTTGTTTAGCAGAGATGCTGCTCTTACTGCTTGTGGCTGCTCCAAGCAGCGTGTTCATGAGTAATCCTCTTCACGTGCACACATCTGCTGCCAGCATATTGAGAGCTCCTACACTTATTAGTGGCAAAAAAAAATTGAGGCATTGGAAAAAGGTGCAGAGGAGGGTCACAAGATTAACATCCCATTTTAAAGTGCCTTAGTTACCAAAATAGAGAGCTGGACTCTACACATTAGAGAAGCATAAATTTAGGACTGATTTGTTTGAGTTTTATTAGGTGTTGAAGAGCCTGGATTGTCCATGAGAACAGCTTGTTTCAACTAAATGGGTTCAGCAGGTCCAGGGATCACAATCTCAATTTGCATAAGGTTAGATTGAGATTAGGTACCAAGAGGAAGTTCTTTCCTCAGAGAACATTGGATGTCTGGAGCAGGCCCCTGGCTTGTGCAGTGAATTCCTTCAAGAAGAAGCTGGTCTCTACCTGGCTAGGATGAAGATCATACTAAAGGTGGGCACTGCATGACATTAATCATGGCCAGAGCAATCTCCAATTCTGGATTCAATCACCAATGGGGGATCAGAGAGGAATTTTCCAGATTTTTTTCCCGGTTTTCTCTGGTTGTCATTTCTTCCAGGAGATCACTCCCCTCCCAGATGGGGTGGTGAATGCATATATTGAGGCAGAACATATCGCAGTTATGTGAGGACACAATGGATGGACCAGGGTGTCTTTCTCCAATATTTTAGTACAGTTAATGGCCAGCTCCTTTTTTCAATCCTTTGTAAACTACTGCAGACGTGGGAGAAATTATCAGATGCTGGATCACTGCAAGGTGGGCTAGTAGTTGGCAAACACAGGTCATTATAGGCAAATTTAACTTACTAAATGTGACAGCTAGGAAACGAGAGTTTGTGTTAAATGAAAAAACTAGCAGATCAGGGGCCAGCCAGATCCAAGGATTCTGGAAGATAAAATAATGGACGTTTCAGCCAATGTGCAGTAAATAAGGTGAGCAGAAATTATTAATGGAGGAATCAAATACAAGTTGCAGTGTTCATAACCCAGCTCAGTGGCTTGCACTCTCTGTTGAATTAGAAGGTTGCTGGTGCAAGTTCCACTTGCAAGAGACTGGGACACAATATCTGGGCTGGCAAAGTGCACTTTTCCAGATGAGACGTTAAACTGAGGCTTCATCTGCACTCTCCAATGGCTGTCAAAGACGCCACAGTAATACTTTGCAGAAGAGCAAGCAAGCTCTTGCCGCTATCATGCGCAATATTCATGCCTTAACCAGCATGACTATAAACACAGATTATCATTCATTTCGTTGTTGTTTGTTGGACCTTGCTGATTGTTGCGTTTCCCACATTACCACAGCGAGTACACATCAAAGGACTTAATAGGCCTCAAAGGGATTTCGGACATCCTGAGGATGGGAAAGATGCTATATAAATACAAGCCTTTATTTTATTTTAACTAAAACAGGTTGAGAAGTCAGCACAATGGGTAACAATAGGTCATAATGGACAACAATTTGGACTGATCATATAAGGTGTTCAAGAAATGTTGCAGTCCCAAAAAGGCTAAGGGTCAATTGAAATTTTAAAGACTGAGATTGATAGATTTTCATTAGCAAAGGTAATGAAGGATATAATTCAAAGATGGGTAAATGGAGTTGAAGTAAAGAATGGCTATGATTTAACTGAATGACGGAACAGATTTGAAGGTCTGATCCTATAAGAAAAGGAATTGATGAGTAAGGTAAGAAAATGGGGTTGGCAGAAATCAGAAAGGGACAGATCTGTTAAATTTAATCATCGTTTCCTGTTCCTCAAAGGTTTCATGTTTTTATTCTAAACATTATCCAAACCCTTTGGCTTTCAACATAGCTCGCTCCAGAGTATCCATTATTTTATCTATAAACCTGCTGAACTCATCAATTGGATTCCAGCCTGTCACACACTACCCAGGTACCCATTAACCTATATATTGAGCAACTGAACCCCTCAATTAGACTCCTGTCTATAGCTCGCTTGGTATCTATGATTCTATATTTTTTATTCATCGAATGCAAGTGGGTATGGCAAGTCCAGCATTTGTTGCCCATCCACAGTTGCCCTTGAAGTTGATGGTGAGCTGGCATCTTTCCTTACATCCAACTTAGAAGATCAAGAGCATTGGAAGACCATCACCTGCAATTCCCCTCCAACTCACACCATCCTCACTTGGGACTACATCGCCGTTTCTTCACTGCCGCTGGGTCAGAATTGTGGAACTCCCTCCCTGTCTGTACTTTAGGAGTACCTAGGACTTATACCACGTGGAGTGCAGCAGTTCAGGAAGGCAGCTTGACTCATGTTACCAGCTTAACTTCATTTATAGGATTTATTTCACTGGATCATTGTCCATCATTCTTTTGGAGCTAAATTACTTGGGATAAAAAAAAATACAAGCAGCATTTAAGAGTTTTCTGCTAAAGGAGAGGAGGCCAGTGGAAGAAATTAAACTGAGTCTCCTTTGCTGTGTCAGATGGATGTAAAGGGATTTCTAACAGGTGGTGGCACATTCAATCACGGCTTTCAAAAGAGAACTGGATCATTATCTGAAGCAACAAAATTTGCGGGGCTACAGGGAGGGAGCAGGGGAATGGGTGAATTGTTATGGCTTACTCTCTGCTAGCACGAAGACAGCAGCTCATCACTGAGTGTAGCTTGTCACATTGCGAACTTGGCAATTTGGGTAAGAGAATTTGGAAGAGTGAGAAAAGAAGGAAACAGGTTAGTAATTGGCTGGTGTGTATTTTGCTCATTTATCTTTCAAAACTTGCGTAATATAACAATTGTAAGGTTTTATTCGTAGTAGTGAGTTTTACTAGCAGTAGTATAGCTTATTAGGAGTATAGAGTTTATTAAATATAAATTAATAGTCTTTTTGGTAGTACAGAACTTAAATTGAGAAAATAAATTAATTTACAATCGAGTATTTCTGGAAAGGCATTTTGTCAAAGCTTTTCGTCTTGCATTTGGTATTCTTGCGATTGTCCTGATGAGTCCAAGATAAAGCTTCAACAAAACATCTTTTTTCAGCAATACTCAATTGTGAATTAGTTGAGAAAATATAAATTAATTAAAACATATAAAGATGATAGGGCAAGTGATGTGTGGTGACTGCAGACTGTGGGGATTCCTGGACACCAATGTGATCCAAGGCAAACACATCACAGCTTTGGCTCAGTAATTGAGCTGGAGGCTGTGATGTGGGCACTATGATGCACAGAGCAGAATAGTTACCTGGCCACTGTTCCAGGAGGTGGTCACACACTTTGAGTGACAGACTTCTAATATGGCCAGTGGTCAAGGACAGGAGAGTGTAATGGCGAGTGAGTCAGGTAAGGGGACTGAGAGTAGAAGTGGAGGAGCCTCAGCCCTTACAGTTGTCCAATAGATTCAAGGTTCTTGCATTTTGTTGGGGTGAAAGCTAGGGCTGCATGGTCAACGAGTGAACTGACCATGGCACCATGGTACAGGAAGCCATTCAAGTGGGGTGGGGCGTAGTTAGAGCTATAGGTATATAGTGGTAGTAGAGAACAGCATAGTTAGGGGGATTGACACAGTTCTCTACAGTCGAAAGCATGAGTCCAGTCAGCTGTGTTACCTGCCAGTGCCAGGACTTTGGACATCCACCCTGAGTGGAGAGGAACTTGCGGTAGGAGGGGGAAGGATTTAATGGTCGTGGTCCATGTTGGTACCAATGATATAGATAGGACACGGAAATAGGTTCTGCTGAGGGATTGAGCAGATAAGGGCTAAATTAAAAAGCAGAACTTCAAAGATAAAAATCTCTGGATTATTAACTGAGCCACAAGCAAATTGGCTTCGTGTAGATCTGATTAGAGTTAAATGCATGGCTCAAACTAGTGTGGGAAAAATGGATTTCAATTCATGGGGGCACTGGTACTAGGAAAAGAGGGAGCAGCCTTCACCTGAACTGTGCTGGGACCAGTGTTCTGGTGAGTGATATAATGAGGGTGGTAGAGAGGGCTTTAAACTAAATAGTGGGGGGTAAGGGTCTTGAGAGGAGATGTTGTTACCCTCTGATTTTCTACAAGGTACTAAGCGGAGTAATGATTTGGGTAAAGATCAACAGAATATGTCAGGAAGGGACAGAGCACAAACTTGTGTAAACCAGCAAATAAGGCCAGATATTGCAAATGTGGTAAAAAGACAGATCTGAGGGCTCTGTATTTGAATGTGGGCAGCATTCATAACACAATGGATGAGCTGTTTGCACAGACAGCCATCACAGAGACATGGTAACAGGGTGACAGAGGCTGAGACCTGTATATTGAAGGGCATTTTGAAAAGATAGGAAGCTAGTAAAAGGTGGTGGGGTAGCTCTGTTAAGGAGGTCATTAGTACAGTAGTGAGAGATGCCCTGAGCTCAAATGAGCAAGATGTAGAGATAAGAAAAAGGAAAGATTAGAGGTCACTTGTGGGAGTAGTTTACAGGCCCCCTAACAGTAGTTATACTGTAGGACAGAGAATACAAGAAGAAATAAATGGGGTATGTAAGAAAGGTACCACAACCATGGATGGCTTTAATCTATATGTAGTTTGGACAAATCAGATTGGGAAAGGTAGCCTGGAAAGTGAGTTCATAGTGTTTGTGGGACAGTTTCTTAATAATCTGTTCTAGAGGCAACCAGGTTATTCTAAACCTGGTAACAAGCAACAAAACAGGATTAATCAATAACCTCATTTCACGTTCAGCTTGAAGGAGTGAAGCGTGAGTCTAAGATTAGTGTTTTAAATCTGGATAAAGGTAATTATAAGGGTATGAAAGCAGAGTTAGCTAAAGTGAGCCAAGAAACAAGTTTAAAAGATAGAAGAGTAAAGATGCGATGGCAGACTTTTAATGAGATAAATAATAACCCTCAGCAAAAATTTATTGCTGTAAGAAAGGAATACTATTTGAGAAGTATGCATCATTTGTGCAGGATAAAGAAGTTAAGGATTGGATCAAACAAGCGCTGTACAAATCTGCAAAGATTAGTGGAAAGTCTGAAAATTGGCCAGATTTTGAGAACCAGCAATGAATGACTAAAAATAAAGAGGGAGAATGTTGAGTATGAGAGAAAGCTAGTTAGTAATATAAAAACAGATATTTGTAGAAACTCTTTAAATAAGAAAAGTCTAATTAAAGCTAGTATTTGTCCTCCAGTGAGTGAGCCTGGAGAATTGGTAGTGGGAAACAAGAAAGTGGCAGAGACCTTGAGCAGGCATTTTGTCTGACTTCACAGTAGAAGGCTTAGGAAACCAAAAGGTGGATAGGAGGGAGGAACTTAAAATAATCCCCATGACTAGGGAAAAGCTGCTGGGAAAACTGTTGGACTTAAAGGCTGACATGACCCCAGGACCAGATGACCTGCGTCCTTGGGTCTCAACAGAAGTAGCTGCAGAGAAGTAGATGCATTGGTTAGAATCTTCCCAGATTCCGTGGATTCTGGAATGTTTTCAGTGGATTGGAAAATAGTGAATGTAACACATTCAAGGAAGGAGAAAGACAAAGCAGGAAACTACTGGACACTCAGCCTAACACCTGCCATAAGGACATTGCTATAATCTAATATTAAGGAGGCTATAGCAGGATACTTAGAAAATCACAGGTGATCAGGCAGAGTTAACTTGTGTTTAACTAATTTATTAGAATTTTGTGAGGAATTAACAAGCTATGTGGATAAAGGGGAACCTTGTAGTGTACTTGGATTTCCAAAGGGCATTTGATAAGGTGCCACATCGAAGGTTACTACACAAAATAAGAATGTGGTGTATAGGGTAATATATCAGCATGGATAAGGAAATAGTGAGCTAACAGGAAGCAGAGAGTGTGGATAAATTGGTCTTTTATTGGTTGGCAAGCTGTAACTAGTGGAGTGCCACAGGAATCAGTGCTGGGGCCTTAACTATTTACAATCTATATCAATGATTTGGATGAAGTGACTGAATGTATAGTTGCTGAATTTGCTGATGATACCAAGATAGGTGGAAAAGAGGTAGAGAGTCTGCAAGGGGATACAGACTGGTTAAGTGTATGGGCAGAAATTTAGCATATGGAATATAACCTGGGAAGATGTGAACTGTCCACTTTGGCAGTAAGAATGGAAAAGCAGTATACTATTTAAATAGAGAGAGATTGTAGAACTTGGTGGTACAGAGGGATCTGGGTGTCCTGGCACGTGAACCACAAAGTTAGTGTGCAGGTATAGCAAGTGATTAGGAAGGCAAATAGAATGTCGGTGTGTTTATTACAAAGAGAATTAAACAAAGTAGGCAAGTTTTACTGCAGCTGTATAGGGCCTTAGTGAGACCACATCTGGAATTCTGTGTATGGTTTTATTTCCATTTTTGATAAGAAGATATAATTCCGTTAGAGGCAGTTCCAGGGATGTTCACTAGACTCATTCCAGGGATGAAGGGGCTTATCCTATGAAGAAAGATTGAACAGATTGGGCCTATGCCCATTACAGTTTAGACTATGAAACATATATCGGATCCTGAGGAGACTTAATAGAGTGGATACTGGGGGGATGTTTCCACTTGTTGGGGAGACTAGAACTAGGGGACGCAGTTTAAGAATAAGAGGTTTCCCTTCTAAGATTGAGATTAGGAGAATTTTTTTAAGCGTTGTTAGTATGTGGAATTCTCTTCCCCAGAGAGCAGTGGAGGCTGGGCCATTGTCTAACTCAACCTTGAATAAATTAAGATTGTTTCATAGGCAAGGGAGTCGAGGGTTACGGGGGTAGACAGGATAGTAGCCAGACAGGAAAGATCACAATCAGATCAGTCATCTTATGGAAGATCTTATTGAATGGCAGAACTGGCTCAAAGGGCTGATTGGTCTACTCCTAAGTCATATGTTCCTATCAGAGCCAGCACAGACATAACTGGCCGAATGGCCTACTCGAGGGCTGTAATCACTCCAAGTTTCTATGATTCTATCAGTGCCCTTTCCAAATGCCACTTGGTAAATAGACTTCCATATGTGGTACTGAGCCCAGTCTGTGCTGAATTTATGGAGTTGACTTCCTCTCCTCTGGAATGGGGATAGGAGCTGAGGTGGAGAATGTGGTGAAGGATTGGCTTCTGAGTAGTAGTTAGGAGGCAAGGTCAAGCTTCAAGGTGAGGCCACAAAGGCATGTTGTGTCCCAATTTCCTGGCCAAAAGGGCCAGGATGCTAACAGCCCTGCCATTAATATTAGGCACTGGGGTCCTGTGGATAAGATCCCAGGCACAGCGTGATAGGCTGTGAAAGTTGAAGGATCTCAGTTAGAGAAGGGGAGGAGGCCCTACGCAGTTCCTGTACCAAAAATAGTTAAATGAACTTACCTCAGGAAACTTGCATGTAGCTGTCTCTGTTGGCGAACGGTGTATCTTTCTGGGTCAGCTCTGGTGTTGATGACATTAAAGAAATTTAGGGCCATCATTATTTTTGGCTGCTTTTATCATGTTCTTCCCCTCACTGGGTGGTGTTGGAATTGAGGGATGGAATGTATTCCAGTTCAGGCAGCACCCAGTTTCAAGACCATCCACTTACAGCTTTTCCAAATCACATGAGAACAAAACATTCTGGAAATACTCAGCCAATCAAGCAGCACCTGTGGAGAGAGAAACGGAGTTAATGTTTCGGATCGATGAGCTGTGATCAGAATGCGGGGAAAGAGAAATGTAATGGGTGAAAGCAGGTGAAATGTGATGGGGGAGGAGTGGGAGAGTAGCAAAAGTGAAGGCCTGATTTTTTTATTCATTCATGGGATGTGGGTGTTGCTGGCTGGGCCAGCATTTATTGCCTAGTTGCCCTTGAGAAGGTGGTGGTGAGCTGGTTTCTTGAACCTCTGCAGTCCATGTGGTGTAGGTACACCCACAGTTAGGGAGGGAGTTCCAAGATTTTGACCCAGCCACAGTAAAGGAACGGTGATATGTCAGGATGGTAAGCTTCTTGGAGGGGAACTTCCAGATGGTGGTGTTCCCATGTATCTGCTGCCTTTATCCTTCTAGATGAGAGCAGTTGTGGCTTTGGAAGGTGCTGTCTAAGAGGCCTTGGTGATGTCCCTGAAGTGCATCTTGTAGATGGTACATGCAGCTGACACTATGTGGCATTGGAGGGTGTGATTGTTTGTGGATGGGGTGCGAATCAAGTGGGCTGCTTTGCCCTGGATTGTGTCAAGCTTCTTGAGTGTTGTTGGAGCTGCACTCATCCAGGCAAGTGGAGAATATTTCATCACACTCCTGACTTGTGCCTTGTAGATGGTGGACAGGCTCTGGGGAGCCAGGAGGTGAGTTACTCTTCACAGGATTCCTAGCCTCTGACCTGCTCTTGTAGCCACAGTATTTATATGGCTAGTCCAATTCACTTTCTGGTCAATGGTAACCCCCCAGCATATTGATAGTTGGGGATTCAGCAATGGTAATGTCATTGATTGTCAAGGGGTGGTAATTAGAATCTCTCTTGTTGGAGATGGTCATTGCCTGGCACTTGTGTGATGTGAATGTTACTTGCCACTTGTCAGCCCAAGACTGGATATTGTCCAGGTCTTGCTGCATTTGGACATGGACTGCTTCAGTATCTGAGGAATCGCGAATGGTGTGGAACATTGTGCAATCATCAGCGAACATCCCCATTTCTGACCTTATGATGGAAGGAAGGTCATTGATGAAGCAGCTGAAGATGGTTGGGCCTAGGATACTACCCTGAGGAATTCTTACATTGACATCCCGGGACTGAGATGATTGACCTCCAACAACCACAACCGTCTTCCTTTGTGCTAGGTATGACTCCAACCAGTGCCATTGACTCCAGTTTTGCTAGGGCTCCTTGAAGCCACATTTGGTCAAATGCTGCCTTGATGTCAAGAGCAGTCACTCTCATCTCACCTCTGGAGGTCAGCTCTTTGGTCCTTGTTTGAACCAAGCCTGTACTGAATGACCCTGGCGAAACCATACTGAGCATCAGTGAGCAGGTTAATGCTAAGCAAGTGCTGCTTGATAGTACTGATTATCCATTCCATCACCTTAGTGATGATGGAGAGTAGAGTGATGTGGCAGTAAATGGCTGGGTTTAATTTGTCCTGTTTTTTGTGTACAGGACATACCTGGGCAATTTTCCACATAGCTGGGTAGACGCCAGCATTGCAGCTGTACTGGAACAGCTTGGCTAGGGGCGCAGCAAGTCCTGGAGCAGGAGTCTTCTGCATAAGTGCCAGAATATTGCCAGGGTCCCTAACTTTTGCAGTATCCGGTTTGGATGCAGAGATCCTGCCCATACAGCAGCAGAGTAATTACCCAAAGTTATATGTTGGTGGTCCATTTGGGAGTCTGCCGGGAGGGCTTTCAACTATGAAGTTAGCCTTTGTGTGTCTGGAGGTATCAGAGTGACCCCTTTTTGCTTCGGTACTAAACATACTATTGGATGATTGGGTGAAAGACATGAGATTAAGTGACAAAAGGATTGAAGGTGCAAGGTTAAAGGAGGTGGCAATGGGATAAGTAAAAAGAAAAAATGGCTAAAGTGTCAATGGCAAATTTTGGATTAACTCCTGTTTTTCTCTTGTTTTTGCTTTTGGATGGTAACTTTATTTTATTGTTATTCACACCTCTGGACACATGTTTTTGTTTCTTTACTTATCCCGTCAGTCCTTTGGTCACTTAACCTCGGCTGCCTTCCATGGTGTTTCCAGCATTTCCTGTTCTTACTTCAAATTTTCGGCACCTGGAGTGTTCTGTGCTTGTATTAGTGAAACCATGGAGACGGTTGCTCTTCCAGAGAAACATGCCCCTGTTCTACCTCAGAAGAATAAGAGGCCATTCGGCCTATTGAATCTGTGCTGGATCTTTTCTGGGGCAATCCAAAGTGAATCCTATTACACTGCTCTCTTCCAATATTCTCAGCTTCAAATATTTATCCACCTTTAACTTTGAGCAAGAATGAGATGAACTGGGATGACCACTGCAGGATTGAGAAGCGCAAACCCACTATTAGCATCTCTCTGCCAGGGCCTGAGCTGAAACATAATTGATTACTCAGGCTCCGGATCACAAGTGATTTGAAAAATGGGCTCCCTCTGCTCTTGAGGTTTGCCTCTGAAAGGAATCTACTTGATTTTGGCGTCTCCTGTAGAGTTACAGTACCAGGGGCCGGCCACTGGGTGGCGATGCTGAATTCCCAGAAATCTCTTTCGGCAGTGCCATTGACCATGAGCTCCTGTCAGAGGCAGAATGTTTGGTCACTGCCACCTGATTTCTGACCCAGCTTCTATGGATTAACCTACAAAAACTGAAATTATAGTTCTCTGGCTGTTTCACAAATTGTGCTGAGATCCCAGGGCTGCACTGGGTCTTTAAGTTTGTCCACGGTATTTGGGAAATTGGCAAAAGTGTAAACCAGCCCCCACCTCCGAACTTCTTCCTCAGAAGCTATCCTTTTGACCTTGTTTTCAGTCACCTTTGTGACCGAGCTTCAGTCTCTATTCTCACTTTGTTGTCAGGCCCTCAATGAGGATGATGTCTGCCAGCATTTATGATTTGTCCCCTCGGGTCACTCCGCAGGCCAGCTACAGGACTTTGGACAGACAGAACAAGAGCTGTCCTGAGGAAGGGGCCAGGGGTGGGTTTGGGTGGGTGAGTGGGCTGGTGGGATTCTCGAGCCACGGTTCAGTTCTCTCCTTCCTCTTTTGCCGTTTCTTGGTAGCAGAGTTTACACAGTCAGTTTCTGACTGGAAGCGGCTTGTTCTCATGTCGGTGCCTTGGGAACCAGGAGGAGGCCATTCAGCCCCTTCAGTCTGTTCCGCTATTCAAGTAGGTCATGGGTGACCTGTACAAGATATAAAGGGGCAAGGTAATAGAGGGATTTAAATGCAAATAATGCAAAGTTTATACATGAGGCATTGGGAGAATGGGAGGCTAAGACAAGTCACTGAGGATGAGGGTGAACAATGGGGTTTGGGTATGGGCAACAGAGTTCTGGATGAGCTGATGTTTACAAACAGTGGGGATTGAGAGTCAAGCCAGGAGAGAATTGGAATAAATGTTTTTGAATTCCTTCATGAGATGAGGGTGTCGCTGCCAAGCCCAGCATTTAGTAACTTAGGAAATAAGATTTAAGAGCAGGAGTAGGCCATTCAGCCCTTTGAGCCTGCTCTGCCATTCAATAATATCATGGAATGGTCTCAACTCACTTTCCTTTCTGCCCTACATAACCCTTGACCCCCTTTTCAATCAAAAATCTGTCTAACTCAGCCTTGGATGTATTCAATGACCCAGCCTCCACTGCTCTCCGGGGAACAGAATTCCACATGCAACAATCCTCAGAAATAATTCTCATCTCGGTCTTAAAAGGGAGACCTATTTTGTTCTTAAATTGTGTCACCTAGTCCCAGTAACCCCACAGGTGGAAACACCCTGCTGGTATTGACCCTGTCAAGACCCCTCATAATCTTGAATGTTTCAATAAGTTTACCTTTCATTCTTCTAAAATCTATTGGATACAGACCCAACCAGTTCAACCTTTCTTCATAAGTCCTTCATCCCAGGAATGATTCAAGTGAACATTCTCTGTACTGCTTCTAATGCAATTACACCTTTGTTTTAAATAAGTAGACTAAAACTGTACCCAGTATTCCAGATGTGGTCTCACCAAGGCCCTGTACATCTGAAGTAAAATTTCCCTACTTTTATATTCCATTGTCCTTGCAATAAATGCCAACATTCCACTTGCCTTCCTAATCACTTGCTGTACCTGCATGCTAACGTTTTGTGATTCATGTAACACCCAGATCCCTCTGTACCTTTGAGTTCTTCAATCCCTCTCCATTTAAATAATATCTTGCTTTTCCACTCTTCCTGCCAAAGTGGATAACCTCATGTTTTCCCACATTATATTTCATCTGCCAATTTCTTGCCTACTCGCTTAACCTGTCTATATCCCTTTGCAGACTCTCTACCTCCTCTTGACAACTTACTTGCCTACCTATCTTGGTGCACTCGGCAAGAAATTATTGCCCATCCCAAATTGTTCTTGAGAAGATGATGGCAAGCCACTTCCTTGACAACCCACTGACTTGCTAGGCCATTTCAGAGGGCAGCTGAGAGTCAAACTCATTGCAGTTGGTCTGGAGTCACGTGTAGACCTGAACAGGTAAGGACAGCAGATTTCCTTCCCTAAGGCACATTAGCAAATGTTTTCAAGACAATCTGGTAGTTTCGTAGTCACCATTACTGAGACTAACTTTCCCATCCCTCAATTTATTTAACTGAATTTAAATTCTTGAGCTACTGTGGTGAGATTTGAACTTGCGCCTCATTATCATTAGTCCGGTAACATAAAAACAATACAGCCATTGCCAGTAAAAGGTGACAAAAGCTTGGATGAGGGTTGGAGTGACAGATGGCCTGAGGTAAGGGTAGAGGTGGAAGTAGTTCTTTGTGGTGGAGAGGATTTGGGGTTGGAAGATCATCTTGGGACCAACTGGGACACTGTCGGTGTGTAGGGTGAAGTGAATAGCAAAGATGCATTTAAAGGGAAGCTAGATAAGTACATGAGCAAGAAAGGAAAAGCAGGTTATGTTGACAGGGTTAGATGAAGGGTGTGACGAGGCTCATGTGGGGCATAAACACTGACATGGATCTTTTGGATGAGTAATCTGTTTTCTTTGGTGGAAACACTTTGAAGTACTGAGTAATGATTTATGGAATTTCTGAGATGTGATAATGCAGTAAATAAAAACACATTTTTTTTTATGGCTCACAAAATAATTCTCATAATCATTTGCAGATAGAAATCACTGTTTAGACTTTTCTCTTCATCTACCTCCCACCCATCCAGACCCTGAAGCTGACCTGGGCCAAGTGTGTCCAATGGCCAAGAAACAAAACTAGGCAGACACTCAGTGCTTTGATTTCCACACATGTCACTGTCAGCTAGCTTCTGTGGAGCGCACCTTATTGTTCAGGTCTTTCACCCACAAGTGTCGATATCTGACCCTGAGATACTTACTGTCAGTTGATTTTGTTAAAGCAGTGTTGAGGATTTAAAGTGAATTAGGGAAGGTTATTTTTTTAAAAAGTGAAGAATCTTTGGGGGAGAATTTTCTCCCCATCAGGCAGGTGGTTAGGGGCGGGCATGGGTGGTCATGGAGCCAATCGCCGTCCGCGATTGGCTGTGTGCTGCCATTTTGCCTGAGCGGGCCAATTAAGGCCCTCCCAGCATGACGTGCATCCAGACGCGCTCAGTGTCACATGAGCTGGGACATGTTTATGTATTTTAATAAAAAATTTTATTTAATTTATAAGCCGCTTCATGAAACCTCATCCCGCCCTTAAGGTTGGACGGACAGCCCAGACAATCAGTTCAATGAGGTAATTAATGGCCTTAGCAGGCCTTTGACAGTTCGGCAGGTGCGCAGCTGACTCCAGTGCACACCCGCTGAACTGAAGATCGGAATGCCGTGCCGTGATGTTGGGACGCATGCCCGATGTCACCGTGCGTCATTTTACGCATCGGTGTGTGAGGCTCACCCCCACATGCCTAATGGAAGATCCTGGCCTTGGAGTTAAAATAGGCGCAGTCAATTGTTGCCCTCTTAATAGAGTTTCTGATTGATCCCTTAATCAGTGTGCAGGGAATAGAGGCTAGGGTATTGGGAAAGTATGTCTGAATGTTGAATGAGAATGGGAGGGGGGAGGTTGGTAAATTTCCTCAACTCCCAAGGTCATGAGTTCAAATCCCACTCCAGAGATTTGAGTATACATTCCAGACTGACACACCAGTGCAGTACTGAGGGAATACTGCACTGTCTGAGGCCGCGTCTTCTGGATGAGGCATTAAACGGAGGCCCTGTCTGCCCTCTCGGGCGAACATCGGATCTCATGCCACAACTTCAAAGAAGAGCTGTGGCATTCTCCCTGTTGTCCTGACCAGTATTTATCCCTCGACCAATCCAAAAAGCAGATTATCTGGTCGTTAACACATTGGTGTTTTTGTCAGTTTGCTAACTGTCTGTCATTATAACACTGAGTACATTTCAAATGTACTCCATTAACTGTTTGAGTGCTTAGGTCCATGAAAGGTACTACATCAATGCAAGTCTGTCTATGATAGCATTGCAAAATCTTAATTCTGTTTCATTTCAGCTGGTGTTCAGAGGAAATTGTTTACAAGGCTTGGGCCAAAATGTGCTGCCAACATATTATCTGCAGTCTCTCAGTCCCCACACTCAAAGAATAGCCAACTTGGCTGCATGTTGATGTCTTTAGGAGAAGCAGCGAAAGAAGGAAGGATGTGAAGATAGAGACCACCCGCCACAGGACCCAGCTAAGTCATTGGAGCCAACAAAGTACTTTGGAAATGTAGTCACTTTCATGAGGTAAGAAGTACGGCAGCCAATTTACACGCGGCGAACTCCCACAAACTTCAACATGATTGTGACCAGATAATCTGTTCATGATTGTGACCAGATATTCTGTTCAGCTTTTGTGATGTTGGTTGAGGGAGAATGTTTGGCTCCAGGCGAGTGGAGTTTGGGTATGGAGTCAATCCTAAAATGACTTCGTGGTTGCATCATTGTCACTGAGGTTGAAATGCGGATCTGCTATTTGATCATCGTTGGCAAATTTAAAATGTCTTGAAGGGATAGGAGTCATGAAGGCATTTTTTACGTAGTGATGAATGATTAAAGCAATTGTGATTAGATATAGTCTAAGTCATGCTACTGCCTGATTAGCTTTTCATTGTAAAAGGCTGTATGGCCCAACATCTTGCACATAATTAGCACAAGTTTTATTTCCATTGGTTGTCTAGACGTGTCTGCAATTCACTACCACACATAGATGAAAACACTGATTAAACTAATTTTTAAGAACCTGACTGAGCGAAGCCAACCTGTAATTTGAGTTTTGCATGCTAAAGCCGTGCACATTTGAAGCAGGGTTTAATACCGTGATGCAGAAGCAAAACATTGAGCACGCCAGAAATCTGAAATAAAGGCAGAAAATGCTGGGAAAACACTCAACAGGTCAGGCAACATGTGTGGAAAGAGAAAACGCCATTTCATAATGTCACCAATCTGAACATTAACTCTGCGTCTTCAATCCCATAAGGGTTGGTTACCTCTGCTGTGTGCATTGTTATATATGAAAGTATTGGGACACATATTGCCATTGAGATTGACCATAGTTACGCAGCACTGAGGCCATTCAGCCCATCATGCCATGCCTCCTTCCAAAAACTATCCAATTTGTCCCACTCCCCCTGTTCTTTCCACATAGCCTAGCATATTGTTTTTACTTTTGAAGTGTTCTTTTGGAAACTACGACTGTACCTGCTTCCATTGTCCTTTCAGGCAGTGCTTTCTAGATCACACTAACTTGCTGCATTGAAAAAAATTCTCGTCTCCCCTCTCTGGTTATTTTGTCAATTTTCTGAAGTCTGTGACCTTTGTTATAAATTCTTCAGCTAATGGTGACAGTTCCTCCCTTATTTACTCCAAAATCCTTTACAGTTTTGAATGGTCCAATTAAACTGTCCTTTAAACTTTGCTCTATGGAAAGCAATCTCAGCCACTCCAGCCCCTCAGACAACTGGAGCCCCTCGTCCCTGGCAAAAACCTGAAGATTGAAAGTACGATTATGAAAAAGATAGCTGCTTCACTCTTAAACATGCAGCACGCATTTGAAAAATAGTTACCCGCTGGGAAGATTTCAGAGATAATGGCCAGGGCTTTCATCCAGGCACGGTTAGTGGGAGCTGGGAAATTTCCTGGCTCGGCCTGCCCCCTTCAGGAAAAAGTGCCTGCCAAAGTGCGAGTATTGTTCTAACAGAAATACAGCCTGCCGTCCCAGAAACAGTGCAGAGGGAGCCACAGAGGCCATCTGGTTTCAGAGACCTGCCTTGGAACTCTGGGACTTCAACCCAGTTGTATTAAAAGCAATAAAGCAGAAAACTACTTTCAAGCCCTTACCCCTCAGATCCCCTTACCACCCAATCCTCACACCCCCACACACACTTAATTTTGCATTCTTGGCTGAGAGCCTAGACATTTATTAGTCTGTTGAAACAGCTGAACCAAGGGAAAACATTGCTTGATTGACAACTTTTTCTCTTAGACCTATTTCTCAATTGCTCAATGTTTATTTACATGAAATAAAGAGCTGTCAAGTGCTTGGGGTTTCTCGTGTTAATTTAAATATCAGGTTGATTGACACTGTTATGGGGCTGTAGTAAGAGCAGTTTTATAAACATAGTTATGAATGTGTGGCTGTTTTTTTTAAAACTTTTTCACACATGCCATTGTTACTATAGGGTTCATTGGTCCTGGACTGAGTGCATACTGGGTAAATGGCATGGAGGTGCCACAGGTTCGCATGGAGGGTGTATGGAGGGGCATAGTTTGCATTGGGGGAATGGGTAAGACCTTTTGAACTTACCTTTTTGAAGGGTTCCCTCATCCAAACTATGCTTCACGACATCTCTGAGGGGCCAGGAACCATGACTCCTTGAAAAGCTGGCCCAACTTCACAAAAGTTGTGGGTGACCAGAAAGATGCCTATCCCGGCAATGGAGCTGACCAGTTTCAGTTTACCGGGTGTGGGCTCATGACCCACATCAGCCTGCACCCTTATCTCACGCTGATGAAATCTGGGGGAGGGGTGGGTGCAGGCCATGGGACACGGAATCCCAGAATCCGGTCCTGGCCGCCATTTTTAAAGTTCCGATGAGTCTCCCCAACTCTGCGAAAATCTGTCCCAGTACGAAAATACCGGTTTTCATTTTGAAGGCGGGAGCACCATTGTGCTTGTCCTTCTATAAGAAACCTCATTGTCTTAAATTCGAAGAGTAATTTCTGTTTGTCTCGTATTCACACAGAAGTTGTAATGCAGCCTCCAGCTGAATAATCAAAGCTCCCTTGGGTAACTGAGGCTCCCAGTCAGAAAAATGAGCCACGTTTTTAAAACTTTTTTTTCCAACTATTAACAATAATCTGTATAAGCTTGAGGAACCAATACATCATTGAGCTCAAGGTTCAAGTTTCTCCAAGAAAAAGCAACATGCTCATATTACTCATTTTGATCTTTTTAAGTTTGTTATATACATCAACAAATTATACAGCAGAAACAGAAAAGTGCCAATGTAAGCACAATATCCATCAAGTAAGGGATTTTTGGAATACAAGAGAGAAATCTTACACTCGTTCAGGAGAAAACACTGATAGGCATGTTGAGTTGCTTGTGACAGTTTGATATGTGTGTTGAGGGTTCTTACCAATATCTATCGAACTGCCTAATCTACTGACAAGGTTTCACCATTTAAATGGAAAATTTAGGCTGGACCTGACTAGAAAGGACAATATTGGAGCTGGAATATTGCCATTACCAGGCATCCATCCCAGACTTGAATGGTGCTCCAAAAAGGAAGCGACTTGATAGTTTGAGAGTCGCATTCATCGTACACAGTCCTTGCCTAGGTCAGTAGCCCTAATGCTTTTTTAAAATTCATTCACAGGATGTGGGCTTCACTGGCTGGGCCAGCATTTATTGGCCATCCCTAGTTGCCCTTGAGAAGGTGGTAATGAGCTGCCTTCTTGAGCCGCTGCAGTCCACGTAGTGTAGATACCTCCACAGTGCTGTTAGGAAGGGAGTTCCAGTACTTTGACTCAGCAACAGTGACGGAATGGTAATATATTTCCAAGGCAGGATGGTGAGTGGCTTGGAAAGGAACTTCCAGGTGGTGGTGTTCCCATCTATCTGCTGCCCTTGTCCTTCTAGATCGTAGTGGTCACAGGTTTGGAAGGTGCTGTCGAAGGAGCCTTGGTGAATTTCTGCAGTGCATCTTGTAGATGGTACACACTGCTGCTACTGTGCGTCAGTGGTGGAGGGAGTGAATGTTTGTGGATGTGGTGCCAATCAAGTGGGCTACTTTGTCCTGGACGGTGTTCAGCTTCTTCAGTGTTGTTGGAGCTGCACTCATCCAGGCAAGTGGAGATTATTCCATCTCACTCCTGACTTGTGCCTTGTAGATGGTGGACAGGCTTTGGGGAGTCAGGAGGTGGGTTACTCACCGCACTATGACGACTGTGGTTACAATTCAAAAGTAATGCATTGACTGTAAAGTACTTTGGGCACTCTGAGGCACTGAAAGGCACTACAGAAATGTTAGCGTCATCTCTGCTATAGTAGAAAATGAGGGGCAGCATTTAGCATGCGGAAAGATCCCAAAACAGCACCATGATAATGACCAGATAATCTGTTTTAGGTTAACTTACTGAGGGGTAAAATGATGGTAAAGGCATCAGGGAAATGTCCCCTACTCTTCAATATAGTGCTGTGGGATCTTTCACATCCATCTGAGTGGACAATTCACTTTAACCCAGAGACTCAATTTAACATTCAATCTGAAAGATAGCCTTCCCACAGTGCTAGCACTGGGAGTGTCAAGTCTCGAGTCTTGAATGTTGAGGCTTGCGATAAAGTTCCTGCAGTTGGACTCAAATCCTCAACACTGAGTATGTTGCCCACTGAGCCCCAGTTAATACTTAAACTGGAGATATCATATGGTTTTGGTATATGGAGCTTCATTATATTGTGCTCATATTTTCAGACCTTAGCTGGGTCGATTGGCTAATTATTTAGCGGGAAGTCCAACATAGTTATAGAAATTCAACATCGCCAGAGCCAAGTTGTTAGGAATGTTTAATACTCTTTTATGTTTAGATGGGTGTCTGTGTTACATTGTTTTTTTCATTAGTAGTGGAAGAGGGAGTGGCAGCTGCAGAATTCCTTTGGTAATTTAAAAGCCTGAGTATCCTGTCCAAGAGCTTTTCTGCTGTCCAGTATCTTTAAAAAAAAGCAGTAACATCTTTGAAAAAGTCCTTGAGCATCAGCCACTTGCTTGAGAATACAAGTAGCTGAGCTGCCCTTGGTAGCCTGTTGGGTTCCTCCATTGTGTGACCCAGCCACACAGACCGGGAACTTGCGCTGGTTTACAATCAGAGTTATACAGTGCAGAAGAGTAGTTGTCCTGCATGCTTGTGCTGGACCTATGGAGGAAGAACCTCATTATTTCCACCCCCACCACCTCTCCACTCCACCCTTTCCCTATAACTCTGAATATGTTCCCTTTTGAAATATTTACCCAATTCTCTTTTGAAAGTTATGATTGAATCTGTCTCCACCACACCATCAGGCTTAACAGAGCTTATCAACTCGCTCCTCAAGTCACCTCTGTTTCTTTTGCAAATGATTTTAAGTCATGTCTTCTGGTTACTGACCCTTCTGCCACTGGAAACAGGTTACCTTATTGGCATTTTAAGATTTTGAATAATTCTATCAAATCTCTCCATAACACTCTCTCCCCTAAAGGAGAACAGTTCCAGTCTCTCCAATTAACTGAAGTGCCTCATCGTGGTGCATTTCAAGTAAATCTGCTTTGTGTCCCCTCCAGGGATCTCCATCCTTCCCAAAGCATGGGGCATAGTCCTGACATAATACTCCAGCTGGGGCCTAACCAGTGTTGTATCAGTTTGACAACCTCGGTCAGTGTGTAGATCGGTTACCATTGATGACATTGCCTTAGGGTTAGAAAGGGATTCTGCTCCAGTTTGCTATCCAGCTACAGCACCTTCAAGCATGATCACTCAACTGCCTCCGCTCCCACCACCCCATTGCCCTCTCCTCCCACATCCCCACCCCTGACCTCCACAACCCGGAGGCCCTACAACACTTACTAGAAGGTTCTGTTCTTGGCTGCTTGGAATAAGTACCCATGACAGTGCTGAGCCATATACCTCTCCTTATTTACTCTCTCAAAAATCTTTATAATTTTGAACACTTCAAATAAATTCCCCTTTAATGTCTCTGCTTTAAGGAAACTAACTGCAGCTTCTCCAGACTCTCTGCTGAACTGAAGTGCCTCACCCCTGGTGCCATTCCAATAAATCTCCTTAGAGGATGCCATTTCCACAGTGATAATTTTACAGCTATTTCAGAGAATTTATTTTGAACAACCCAATCTTCATTTATGCATCTTATGTTTATGTAAAACAGCACTCTAGTAACAGTGGTGTTGGCAGTGGATGTAGCAAGCAGTGGAAATACAAGTCAATCCCATTGTTAAGGACACATGTATTTGACTTCCCATCGCTTTCTTAACCTCTGCTGTCATGAAGTGTGTGACAAATGGCAGCTTCTAATTATGCCACGGTTGGAAT
This sequence comes from Carcharodon carcharias, assembly GCF_017639515.1. NCBI lineage: Eukaryota > Metazoa > Chordata > Chondrichthyes > Lamniformes > Lamnidae > Carcharodon > Carcharodon carcharias. The sequence goes on along the minus strand of NC_054468.1, from coordinate 14,640,021 downwards.
TGCGATTGAAGATCTCCATGAAGGGATGTGATTTTTTTCAGACAAATTAACATCATTAAAGACCCAAAAAAAGATCAAATTTAACAGAGGATAAAAGAGGTCTGTTCCACTTGACAGCCTGACCAGCTGGTTCAAGTCTACATTTTGTCTGTTTTCAGGAAGGAGCAGATTTATTGCTGCAGGGAGTGCTGGACTGTTGAAGGTGCCGTCTTAAACTAAAGCACAGAACAGGACCCTGTCTGCCCCCTCAGGTAGATGTAAAAGATCCCTTAATACTATTCCAAAGACATGCAGGGGAATTCACCTTGGTGTCCTGGCCAATATATTATGCTCAAAATAAACATACCGGTAACTGCGTAGAATTACATAGAATAAGCAGCACAGGAACAGGCCATTCAGCCTAATCAATCCATGTCCTTATCCACGCTCCACTCTCACCTCCCCCTACCCCTCCTCATCTACTGCAGTCAGAGTAACTCTATTCCCTTCTCCCCGCACCCCCCGCCCCCACCCCCCCTATGGTAATCTAACTTCCCTTTCAATAATTTATAATCCTTGCCTCAGGTACTCACTGGCCAGAAATATACCCCCGTAGGGGGCAGTTGAGCAGGGGCGGGTGTGAACCTGTGCCGCAATTTTACGTGGGCAGGCCAATTAAGGCCCACCCAGCGTGACACTCGCCCGGAAGTGTTGAACGTTCCCTGTGCTGGCGGGGGGAGGTGGGGGGGGTGCGGGGGTGGAGGTTGTTGGGGGGTAGATTCCCTGGGAGGTTCCCTGCACACGCAGGTGAAAGGGCGCAGAGATGTCCCCCAGGCACGGAGGTGCGTCAGGCAGATTTGTTTCGGCGCTAGAGTTTTAAATAAAGGTTTTTAACACTTTTAAAACATGTCCCCTCGTGTGACACGATCACATGTGCTGGGACATGCCAAAGAATAAAAGTATAAATTTTTATTCGATTTTAAAACACGTCGTGGAACCTCGTCCCACCCGTGGATGAGAAATGCGAAGGCCGCCTGGGCTCTTCGCCTGCCACCACCACCCCACCCCCCCCCCACCCCCCCACCCCCCCACACCCCCACCACCCCCCCGCCGACCTTCAGGTTGGACGGGCAGCTCATTGAATTGAATTAATTCGGTTTTAAATGGCCTTAACAGGCCTTTGACAACTTGGCGGGTGTGCAGCCAAGTCGGCTGTGCGCCCGCCGAACTGACAATCTAAATGATGCGCGGTGACATCAGGACCCCCTGCCCAGCATCACTGTCTGTCATTTTACACCCCACCCCCGCTCGCCGACAGGAAAATTCTTCCCAATGTGATAGCGTGTTCTCGCCACTGCATAAAGAGGTTCTTTCTGAATTGCCTCCCATCTTAAACCTCTCATGCATTGAGCTTATCCAAAATCCTGCTGCTTGTGGCCTAGCTAGCTCCTTAAGCCTCTATGCTTGCTGACCTACATTGGCTCCCCAGTCTCGATTTAAAAAATACTCATCCTTGCTTATAATTCCCCCATTGGCCTCACCCCTGCCTGTCTGTGGAACCTCCTCCAACCCACAACCCTCTGAGATCTCGGAGCTCCTCCACTTACAACCTCTTGACTGTCCCCGATTTTAAAACATTCCATCTTTGCTAGCCATGCCTTCAGCTGCCTGGGTCCTACGGTCTGGAGTCCCCACCCCAAACCTCTTTCTCCTCCTATTTAAGATGTTGCTTAAAACCTACTTCTTAGCCCAAGCTTTTGGTCACCTGACTTAATATGTCCCGATGTGGCTCTGCTCAATATTGTTTGGCGGACACAATTTTTCATCCCACGAATAGGTGCGCGCCGGAACCGAAGGGGAGTGAAATAGTGCGCGATGATGTCAGGTGAGCGTCCCGGTGTCATTGGGCACTCGCGCGATATTTCGTTCGACGGGCGCCTGCGGGTGCCGGAATGGTGCCCGCCATTAATTAAACGGCCACTTAAGGCCCTCAACAGTCCAATTGACTGTGATTTTTTTTGTCGCCCGTGAGATTTCCTGCTCGTCGCACGGGCAAAACGGGCAGGCGGCCAGCCGACGTTTTCACAAACCTCATCCAAGGGCGGGTTAGAACGGGTCAGCAGCATTGCCAGTGTGAGTCGTGAGGGGTTCTGCAGATAGGTTGTAACTGGTTGCTTATTGGTACTTGGCAGCTTCGTCTCTGTCCAGGGCTTCATTCTTAGCACTTCCAGGCTTTATTTCAGGATTCCTTGCTGTCTGCCAGGCCCCCGAAGGATTCAGACCGTGTGGACCCTTCCAGGTATCAGACAATCTCCCTTTACCCTGGTAATGGGGATTGTGGTCTCTGCTGGAGGCACCTCCTCTGAGGAGGAAGAGAGGAGCAGAAGGGAGAGGAGGCCATGTGTCCCTACGCAGCTTCCAGTGTAGGGACCTGTGGGAGGAGAGGCGCAGGCACAAGGGGCGCAGGACCAGCAGATAGTCCAAGGTGGAAAGGGCCGAAGAAGACGCCACTATCCTGTAGCCAGGGTTTACAGGCTATGATGCAGAAAAATGTCCGAGGTGCAGTGCTGAAGGAGGCTCCACCTCTCCAGGGAGACTGTGACCTCCATTTGCCAGATGATCAGGCCTGAGATCAGCTCCGACTGTGTGGGTGGACACCCCATGCCAGTGGCTCTGAAGGTCACAGTGGCCCTCAACTTCTACACCTCTGGCTCTTTCCAGGGCTCAGTGGAGTCTCTCAATCAGCTGTCCACAGTTACATCAAGCTGGTGACAGAAGCTCTGTTTAGGCAGGTACTGATCTTTATTCTTTAGCGTACAGCCGCAGCCAGCCAGGCTGAATGAGCCAGAACCTTTGCAGCGATTGCTGGGTTCCCCCAAATCCAGGAAGCAATTGACTGCACACGTTGACCGTCAGGGTGCCTGCGAGTCAACAGGAGGGGATTCCACTCCATGAACATCCAGATAGTGTGTGACCACAGGATGCAGATTCTGCAAGTCTGTGCCAGGTACCCTGGCAATTCCCATGATGCTTACATCCTGAGACACTCTCAGATGCCGAGGCTCTTCAGTGCTCCAGCCCAACTGGATGGATGGCTGCTGGGTGACAAGGGCTATCCATTGAAGAGGTGGCTTATGACACCTCTCCACCACCCAAGAACAGAGGCAGAGATGCGTTATAATACGTGTCATGCCCCCTCAAAGGCAGTGATAGAGAGGACCATAGGTCTTCTCAAGATGCGCTTCTGATGCATGGACCATTCAGGAGGAGCACTACAATACCCGCCACAGTGGGTGTCACTGATAGTGGTTGCATGCTGCACTCTCCACAGCCTGGCACTGGAGGAAGAGGATCTTGAGGTAGCTGCAGAGGCCACAGATGATGAGTCCAGTAGTGAGTCCGAAGTTGAGAACGGTGAGGAGAACGCAGATGGTGTGGAGTGAGACCTCGATAACCTGCAGGGAGTCAGGGACACCAGGGATGCCTTGATCCAACAATCCTTCAGCTATGCTGCCAAAGATTAGCTTCAAATGCATGCCTGGGCTGCCACCTCTATCCTGGATGTCGAACAGACTCTTTCACTTGAACCCAAAGAAGACTCAGTGCCTGTGCAATAAAGTTCAGAGCCACCTACGTCCAGCATTACATACTGGCATTCCCCACACCAAAGAAATGAAAAGGTGAAGCATACTCAGACTATGATGACAAAAACATTATTTATGTCATTCTGACAGTTCAATAATCTTAACAGAAACATTTCTGGTATTCAACATCAAACCAGAATAAATAAAGTAAACAAAAATAAACATAAAATCTTCCATGACCTGTCCCTCTTGTGCTCATGGTGCCTTTAACTTACATCTACACCTACGTGCTCCCCCCTCGCAGGTGCCAGCATTGGAGACAGCCCGCTGACTCTGCTGCCTTGTTGGCCTTGATGACCTTGGCAGTTTCCCTCTGGCCAGTGGAGCCTGTGCTGGTCCCACCTGGGAGGGAACGGCCAGTGCCACAGCTCTAATCCCCCCCATCATCGCAACCTCATCAGATGCCATGGTCACTGGCAGAGGGGCAGAAGAGCTTCTGTCATCATCCAAAATGCCCTGAGAGGAGCCTGCAGGAACAGCAGCATGCCAACATGAGGTCGCTCTCAACCTCCCTGCAAGCCATTGATGGACCGGCACCTAGCTGGGATACTGGGTGACTTGTCCATCTCCCACACTGACTCTGACCACCTGAGGTCATTGCCTGTGTGAGAGCTTGCAGGTCCGAGCACAACCCCAGGAACCCCTGATTCTGTCCCTGGAGTTGCCTCTCCATGAGAGTCACTGCTCTCTCAATGGAGGAGGCAGTGCACTCGGCCATGAGGGTCAACGCAGTGCTCATGTTCCCCATGGATTCCTCCATCACGGAGCTCATGGCACAGACACATTCATGGATCTCCGGCAGACCCTCCTGCACATTTCGTTAGACATCCAGCATCAGCTGCCTAATGGACGACTCCAGAGGCTCATCTTCAGCCTTCGATTGAGCATTTCCCTGGTCTCCAGCAGTCCTCCAACTGCCAGCGCCCTGGGCACTCTCTGCCTCTGCCTGCACCTCAAGCAACTGTGAAGTGCCCTCACCAATGTGCACCAATTTACAAGCTGCCGCTCTAATGCCCACCGAGGTGCTTGCATCTGTGCTGGTGCCTGCTTCAGAGAACAGGTGTGACTCAGGTGCAAGTGATGCCTGGTGGTCCCCCGTTGTCAGGGGTGGTCCTTTGGGGTCTGGAGGTTGAACGCTTCCTGGCAAACCTAAAAGGGAGAAGAAGGACACATCATTAGTTAAAGTCATCACACTGTCACTGTGCACGCCAGGCACCCTGGTGAGACAACGGAGGTCTGCATCATAGTGCCCTCGTCTTCCAATGGGGAATCCAGGTTCAAGGTTCACAATGTAAAGACCACACTAGAATGGTTGCACAAGCCAAAATTGTCACCTCTGTACACTGCACCCTTACCTTTGTCTGGCACCCCCACATTTCCACACCCGGTTGCACGTGGGGCATACCGGTCCTCGAGCTCCAGGGTGTCTTGCTCATACCTCGGGTGGATTAGGAGGCTAGTGGGGCCTCCGCCGGTCTGCGATCTTTCTATACTGCTGTGGGCCATCATCTCTTGAAAGAACCAGAGGAGAATTGACTGGTCCACCCTGTACCTGCAGCGCCATTGCAGCCTGGCCAACCCCAGCTGAGGAGCGCCTTGCTGGGCACATCCGAGTCGTGGCCCTTGAGCCACAAGGCACTCAGTCCAAGCAGCCAGGTCTCACCCCCTTGGCCAGCTCCGGCACCATGAAGAGTTGGCACTCAGACTGTAGCATCCCTGAGGTCCATGGGGGATGCACAGACCTTAACACATCTGCACATTGACTTGGTACCCGCCCTTCCTGCGGGCAGCAGGTCATAGAAGTGCTTCCAGCACTGCACCCAGGAGCACTGCACTGACCAGCGCTGCCGCTCCTCCAGTGCCCTTTTATTGAGATGCGGTGGCCTTCCCCTCCCATCCCTGGGGACAGGGGTGACCCTCCTGGTAGCCACCTCCTCTAGGAGGATGGCGAGGCACCCATCAGGGAGGCAGGATGCCGAGTGCCCACCCGACCTGCCCTCCCACCTGCTGCGTCCAGCTGCGCTCCACAATGTCAGCTCAGGGAACGCCCTCCAGGGGCTGCCTGGGCCGCTCTTAAACCGGCCGCCGGATCGCCATTGGACCCGACGGCCGACTGGCCCTTCCCAGCCAGCGCAGATCCGCGTTTCCCGCTGGGCCGGTCTTAAGTGGCCCACCAACGTTAAATCGCGATCGGGACCCGATCACGGGCGGTGATCCGTTTCGTGGCTGCTCCCGGGCCCACCAGACGCTCCGGTCCGACAAAGGGAAAATCCTCCCCTATATAAATGCAAACTGTAGTTGATGCAGAGTAGGCTTTGGTGCGCATCAGCATGGAAACTGAGGGTTACCTCATACATTGAAATGAATTATACAGAACCTGATACATATGCTCCAAGAGATGATTGCAAACCTGCCTGCATTATACCTGTGTAGATTCATTCATAGCCACATTTCAAAAGCAACCTCAACCCCACCTTCCCCAGGGAACTTTTCAAATTTGATGTCGAATCATGTAGCTTTATTGGAGTCTCAGCACAAACTGGGCACTCAGGAAGGCAGGAATACGACCTGGTGAATGTTGCGTTACATTTACGTAATGTTCTGCTTTCATGTGTCTAGAGTAGCTGTGTCCAGGTGAAGGTTCTTCAGTCCATTTTCTTTCTGGAATACCAAGAGCATTCCAACCTTTAAAATCCCTGGTGGGTTTGATGACGGAGGGGCATTTAATCAGGTAGCAGGGTGGTGGGTGATGATCCACTTAAGAGTCTCATCCCACTGCCTCAGGTATTTGCCCAGCAACAGGTGAGGCCTCGCTATGCAGGAAGCCTGAAGAGCAAACCCTGTCGGGCCTGCTTGCAGGCTTCCAAGGGATTGTGGTGGGGAGGCGGGTAAGGGAAAGGTGCCTTGTTCAGAGGTGCTCACGTCCTGATTGAGGGACCCGGCATCCGGAAGCGGGGGTGCCCACAGTGTCACCCCTGCCCTTGCTGCCAACCACCTCTCACCCCTCTCCATGACCCTGCAATCCACCTCACCATCATTCACCTGTGGCCCGGCTCCCTTGGCAATCCTGAGCCTTGGGTGGATGCATTACCAGCAGCAACCACTGCCTCACCAGTGGCACTGCTGAGTAATGAGGAATTGCTGGCCCCTGGCTGGAAACTTCCAACAGGCACGACTTCTGTCTCCGGGATCCTTGATCCGGGGGGGTGGGGGGGGTGAAACCCACTGTTGCCCAGTTAAGTGCCTGATTGGCACTTATGCATGGGGCTCCTTTGGCTCTCCCCCGTCACCTACGTTAAATTGCACCCAATGTCTGTTCTTCGAATTGGTTGAATTCTTCTTGATAAAATGCCTCGCTCATTGAGTAAGCGCCTCAACCACTACAGGTGAGACTGTGCTGAACTGCAAACAATTTGAGCGTTGGGTGAGAAAAGTAGTGTATGATCAACCCCAATTCAATTTAATTTTCAGACTTCGGACCAATGATAGAATGACAGTAGGGTGTCTGTCAGAAGCAGCCAACAGTCTCGCCAGGGAGTTTTGTCTTGTTAATTTAATCTAATCTATGTCATAAGGTCACAACACTGGAAGAACTGAATCAGAACAGAGAAATTAAAGCTTAAGTCGTTCAATTGCTTTAATTTCAGAACTCGTATTTACACAGCACCTTTCACTTCGAAAAGTCCCAATGTGCTTTGCAATCTATGAAGTACCTTTGAATTGAATTCATTGCTGTGATGTCGGGAAACATTGCAGTTAGTTTGAACACAGCAAAATCCCAAAAGCAGCAATGAGATAAATGATGCATTTTAGTCGTGTTGGTTGAGGGGTAAATATTGGTCAGGGCGTTGGAGAGAACACTTGCTCCTAAGAACATAAAGAATAGGAGCGGGAATCAGCCAATGAGCCCTCTGAACCCACTCCACCATTCAATGAGATCCTGGCTGATCTCCTACTTCAACCCCATTTTCCTGCCCTATCCCTGTAATCCTCTTCTTCAAACAGCGCCATGGAATCTTTTATATCCACTTGACGAGTTCTTAGTTTAACGTCCCATCAAAAGGCAGCCCCTCCGACACTGCAGCACTCCTTCAGTACTGCATTGCAGTGTCAGCCTGGATTTTGTGTCTGGAGTAGGACTTGAGTCCTCAATGTTTGGACTCAGAGGCAGGGGGTGTGCTACCTACTGAGGTCAAGGCTGAAATTATATTCTGCTCGGTTTTCGCTCTTTTAGGTCTCCGTACACCCTGTGTCAAACCTGGCAATGAAGACTTACTCATTGTAAGCTGACTTACTCTCAGGCCTCTAACTGGTTGCTTTGTGAAATCCGACTGGATGGCTGCACCTCTTCTCCATATCATCACAGGTTCATGCCTGGAGCTTAACAGCAGGAGTGCCCAAGCTTTTTGTCTTTGTGGGCCCATTACAAGCAAACCATAGCACCTGACAAACCTGACAAAGTGTAAATCAATGTCCTGACTCTTTTATCCGATTCTCAATCTGTGATCACGAATAGATATTGCACTTCTGATTTGACAGGGTTTAACTGTTAAAGTTAATATCAGGAAGAGGTGTCCCTTTCCAAAGCTCCAGCCCCCACAAAATTCAAATTGAAGGAACTTACATTTAAATAGCACCTTTCATGGCCTCAGAACATTCCAAAGTGCTTTACAGCCAATGAGGTAATTGTTTTGAAGTGCAGTCACTGTTGTAATGTAGGAAACATGGCAGCCAGTTTACACACTGCACAAACAGCACAGGATAAATGATCAGATAATCCCCTTTTTTTTTAGTGATTTTGGTTGAAGGAGAAATATTGCCCAGCACACTAGGGGAGGACGCCCCTGTTCTTGTCTATAAGTTCAGCTGCTGACTGAAGCAGCCTGGAGGTCCCACTTTGCATGAAATCAGCAGAGCTTTCATGTCGCTAACTACTAAACAGCATGAAATGTTAGCATGCTTAGAACAATTTAAGTGATGTCTTTGGAAGTGACTACTGTGGTGATGACAATGGTCAGCACTGTTTGTCTGGTATAGGCAGTTCCCTCATCATGGCCGTAGCATACAGCATATTGTCTCAAATCTTGATACCTGCCCAGCTAACTACTGCAAGGCTCTTCCAGAGCAGTTTTTCCAGTGAAAGAGTCACTTGAGGACTTGGATGATTTACTCCATAGTGTCTCTTGTGATAGTATGACTTGCATTGAATGCCGGCTGTACATGTATGCATGGGTTCCAGAACAGAGCCGTGTAATGCATGGATAGCTCTTGACTTGCAGTAGCCAAACTTGACATGGCATGGTGGGTGAGATGTAGCTGCCACAAGGAACTACCACAGAATGAAGAAGCCCTGGTCTGTAACTTTAGAGCTCCAGGACAGCATATCTGGGCGGGTACTCCAAAGGTGTGCTGGGGAACCCTCCAAAAGTTCCCAGGTAAGGATTGCACCCTCGCCAACTGAACCTGTACCCGATATTAGCCCCCCAACTCCACCCCCCCGATTGCATTCCCCTCCGACTGCACCTCTCCCAACTGCACTTCCCTGCCCCAACTGCACTGACCCCCAACTGCAACCCAGCCCCTCCGACTACACTCCCCCTCAACTCCCACACCCCGACTGCCTCCCACTGCATCACCTGACTCTCCCCCACCTCACCCCGTCCACCTATCACCCAACCCCCCCAGACCACCCAGCTAGACCACCCTACCCAATCCTGCCTTCTTCCCTTCTCCATAGCTTCAGTGGCTGCACCTTTACATTTACTGCTTCATGGCAGCTAGTGACGTGAAAAGGGTGGCGTGGCTTACTTACCTTCGATTGAGCTACCCTGGACTGTAGGCCTCAGGAATCCGCTGCCTTGGAGTGACCTCATCTGACCTGAGTCAGAATGCCAGGTGAGATAGGGGTGGCTGGATTTCATGGTATGTAACTATGAGCGGAGTGGCAATCTGACTCAATCTCCGCTCCAATGGCCCCTTGACCACTAATGGATAGCTCTTGCGTGGTGCACTGGCTGTCCTCATACACAAACTTCACATTGAGAGTAGAGTCCCTTTCGGTTGGAGAAAGTGAATTGAGTCCACATGAGGCACAGGCAAAGCAATATGTGGCAGTCGATGGTGCCTCCACCATCAGGAGGTCTGCAATCCTAGCAAAGCTATGTGCTCTCTCCGCTTGTTTGTGTCTGGCAAGATGAAATGAGTTGAAGCTGTCTCCCATTGTATCGAGAGCCTCAGTGACCTATTTAGCAGTGTAGTGCAAATGCAGAAATGTTGCAAAAGTCACCAGCAGCAGACTGGAAGGAGTTAGACACATGCAGGATAAGAGCTGTAAGGTCACTTGGCAGCCAGAAGCAATGCTGTTCTTACAGCTCGAGATTTCAGTCACAGCTGCTTTAGTGAAGTTAAGATGTCTCCAGCATTGGCCATCTCTGAGATTGTGGTCAGAGAATTGCTCCCTACAGACCCTAGACTGCCCTGACCTCCTGTTGAAGACCCTCCCCCCCCCCGACCTCTTCCTCCTCCCTCTTCTAGCAGCGTGTTCTGTTCTGTCAGGCCTATCTTCATTCTCTCAACCATGTTCAATTCCCTGAGGAATGCCTATCAGGCCGTCCAATTTTGGAAGCAATCCGTTTCAGCACAAGCATTTAATCCACCAAAAAAGTGCCTCAGCACCAGCCAGGCCACTCCCTCTAGACTACTGAACATATGAACACACATGCGAACATGGAGCAGCTGTACACCATTCGGCCCCTCGAGGCTGATCTGATAACGGCCTCAAATCTGCATCCTGTCTATTCCCTTGTTTACCAAGAATGTGTTCACCTCTGCCTCAAAGATATTCGAGGTCTCGGCTTCCAACGCAAATGAAGGAAAGCTCCAAAACACAGAAGTAGCGGGCTGAAATAACGCAGCAAATGGGTAAAGACAGGTCCTAGGGCCTTTGCATAACACCAGTTTATTCCATTTGAAGTTGTGTTCAGATGTGTGAGATTAAGAAGGGGTGTCAGCTGGAGCCTGGCTTTCAAAGATGGCAGCACTGGCGTCAAATCAGTGTTGCAATAATTGGCATTACAAGCTACCTGCTGTGCATGTTGCTGGTAGCTGTTAGGTGCTTATGTCAATTCCTTTACCAAGATGGCACCTGCACACTTCTCATTGGAAATCTCGGTTGCTGTTTCCCAGCATCAGGAGAACAGATCGGCAATTTAAAAAATCAGAGCCACAGAGCCCAATTTGCCCCCTTGAACAAAAGCCAAGGCATGGGGAGGTCTTAGGGCCGAGCAATGGAATGAAAATTTAGCACTGATGTCAAAAAAGCTTCCTACAGGTTGGAACGTATAGCAGGGGAACTTAACCACCCAGGATCATTTGAGAAACAGTTGCGCGCTGTGATAGGGAGACCACAGAGACTGTCTGAATGAATCAGTTAAACTGAATCAGTACAGGAGGCGGCCATTCATTTCCTTGAACCTGCTTTATCAGAGGATCAGATCACGGCTATCCTACTTTAACTCCATTTTCCCGCATTGGTTTTATATTCCATAATGCCCTTGCCTAGGAGGAATCGATCCACCTCACATTTTCACATTTTTCAATTGGCACCTCCAACATCAGTAGTTTTTAGGAGCCGTGAGCTCCAGACTTCCATTATCGTTACATTACCCTTGAATGCCCCAGCTCTCATTTTAAAGCTGTGCCCCCTTGTTCTAGACTCTCCTTCTTTTGACACTATCAAACCCATAGATCATTACAAACACCTCAATGAGATGACCTCTTTGGCACTCAATGGATAGAATTATTTTCCTAATTTTATGTCAAACATGCCGTTGGGTAAAAATGTCCATATGCCATCTACTAAAATGTGCAGTATTGTCAGTTTTAGTGGTTTTGCCTTCAAGTGCGTATACATTGAGACCAAACATCAGCCTTGGCTCAGTTGGTGGCACTCTCATATCTGAATCAGAAGGTCATGGGTGCAAGTCCTGCTCCAGAGCTTTGAGTGCATAATCTAGACTGACACTCCCAGTGCAGTACTGAGGGATTACTACACTGTCAGAGGCACTATCTTTCTGATAAGATGTTGAACCGAGATCCATCTGCTGTCTTGGGAGAACGTATAAGATCCCACTGCATTATTTTGAGGAAAAGCAGAGAAATCTCCCAGGCCCTTGACTAATATTTATCCCTCAACTAACCTTTAAAATAGATAATCTGTTTATTTCATTGCTTTTTATGGAGACTATGCCAATTTTCTTTATTCATTCATGGGGTGTGGGTGTCGCAGGCTAGACCAGCATTTATTGCCCACCCCTAATTGCCCTTGAGAAGGTAGCGTTGAGCTGCCTTCTTAAACCACTGTAGTTCATGTGCTGTAGATACATCCACAGCGCCGTTAGAAAGGGAGTTCTAAGATTCAGCAACAGTGAAAGAACAGCAATATATTTCCAAGTCAGGATGGTGTGTGGCTTGGAGGGGAATTGAAGTTGGTGGTGTTCCCATCTATCTACCCTTTTCCTTCAAGGTGGTAGAGGTGATGGATTTGGAAGGTGCTGTTGAAGGACAGCACCTTTCAAACTGCTGTATTTCCTACGTTACAACAGTGACTACACTTCCAATAGCACTTCATTGGCTGTAAAGCAACTTGGAACATGCTGCGGTTGGGAATGGTGCTGTAGAAATGCAAATTCTTTTTGCAGCAATCTGTTTTTATAAATTATTCCTTGCCCCTCAACACGCTTGCTGGCTTTTTGCTGAAGTTGACTTGTTTACTATTTTTTTTAAAAAGCTATACATGGTGTTGCTCTCTGCAGCTCCTCTCACTTTGCACAATGGTACAGCTGTCTCTTGCTTTTATCAAGTGAGGCAAATTGAATGACTGGCCACTTGCTTTTGCAAAGGGAGCTCAAGTGCTAATCTGTCTTTGAATGAGAAGCGACTGCAAGGCCGATTCCATCCCAGACTGTGGGAATTCAATAACAAAAATCCAACTTGGCAGAACGGTTGGAAGTAGATAGTGATTATTTGGGAGCACAGTGTGGTAAAATTCTTTGGTCTTTTCACGTAGAACCTAATTATGATCTCGCTACATTTGTGGAAAAGTACTTTCGCACTGTGAATCACAGAGCACTCAGTGGGACGCGCAGGAAGTTATGTAAAAGTGGGACTAGTTCCTTTGCTAGACTGTTGCTCTCCTCTGAGGTGGCTGCATACCTTTTGTGTAACCAGATAATTACAAATATGTAGTTAACTCTCTAAGGATTGGAATGAGCAAATTGGATTTGGTTGATTTTAGTTGACCAAAGGAAAAAGCAGCGAGGGGGAAAGAGTTTCTGAAATGTGCACTGAAGAATATTCTTTGCTGGCATATTTCTGGCCCAACAAGGGTGGAGGCACTGCTGGATCTGGTCCTGAGGAATGAAGTGGGTCAAGTGGATCAAATGTCACTCGGAGAGCATTTAGGGAACAGTGATCATAGTATTATAAGGTTTCGATTAGCGATGGAAAAGAAGTGGTCTAGAATAAAAACAATTAATTGGGGGAGGGCTAATTCAGTGGAATGAGATTGGATTTGGTCCTGGTAAATTGGAGTCAAAAATTGGCAGGCAAACTTTAGTGGATCAGTGGGCTGGTTTTAACGAAGCGATGGTTCATGCTCATTTTCATAAGGGGGGAAGGTAGAACAAGCATAGCCAGAACTGCCTGGATGATGAAAGAAATGGAATAAGATGAAGCAGAGAAAGAGTGCATATGACAGATGTCAATGTGATAATACAAGTTAGAACCAGTCTGAATGTAGAAAGTTTAAAGGGGAAATGAAAAAGAAAATGAAAGCAGCAAAGAAAGAGTATGAGAAGACACTGGCAGCTAACTTAAAAAGGGAATCCAAAAGTTTTCTATAGGCACATAAATAGTGAAAGGTAGTACCAGCAGGGTTGAACCAATAGGGACCAAAAAGGTACTCTATACGTGAAGGCAGAATGCTAGCTGAGGCACTAGAAGACTACTTTACATCTGTCTTTACCAAGAAAGATGTTACAAAAGTCATATTGACAGAAGTGATAGTTGAGACTCTGGGCTAAAAAAATTGTAAAGAGGAGACATTAAAAATGCTGGCTGTACTTAAGCTGATAAATCACCAAGATTGGATGGGATGATCCAAGGAGGCTGAGGGAAGTAAGGGGGGATACTGAGGAGGGACTAGCCATAATCTTCCAATACTTTTTGATATTGGGGCAGTGCCAGAGGACTGGAGAATTCCAAATGCTACACCCTTTTTCAAAAAAGGTGTAAGATTAAGCCCAGCAACTATTGGCTAGTTAGTGTAACCTCAGAGATGACAAAGCTTTTAGAAATGATAATTCAGGACAAAATTAATAGTCACTTGGGCCAGTGTGGGTTAATTAAGGAAAGCCAGTGTGGAATTGTTAAAGGAAAATTGTGTTTAACTGACTTGACTGAGTTATTTGATAAGGTAGCAGAGAGGACTGATGAGGGTGATGTGGTTGATATGCCATATATGGCCTTGTAAAAGACATTTAATTAAGTGCCACGTAATAGGATTGCCAGCAAAGTTGAAGCCCATGGAATAAAAGGGACAGTACCAGCATAGATACAAAATTGGCTGAATGATAAGAAACGGTAGTGTGAATGGACGTTTCTTCGACTATTGGATGGTATGCTGTGGAGTTCCCCATGGATCAGCGTTAGGACCCCCACTTTTCTTGATATATATTAATGACTTGGACTTGAATGTAGAGGGCACAATTTCAAAATTTGCAGATGGCACAAAACTTGTAAATATTGTGAACTGTGAAGAGGATACTGATAGACTTCAAGAAGACATACCATATGCATCCATGTAAAAGCCAAATTTTTGAGAGCAATTTTTTGGCAAAATATTAATGGTCGACTTTGACATGAATAATATTTGTGAGGGGTTCACATGTCAGCTTGATTTGGGGCAACACAGCACAAAACATGTTATGATGTGGCAGGTGATATGTGCCAGGTGGACCAAATCCATAAGGGAAACTTGGCCATTCTATCACAATGGTTTGCAATTTGTATTTATTACGAGAAGATTACTGAATTCAGAAGTAGTGAATCCACTGATAACTTTAGAGATTTAAAAAAAATAAATTAAAATGCCTATTAGTAAAATATAATAATTCAAACACAGACATAAGATTACAGTTACTTGATATTATAACAATTTCCAAAATTCCTAAATAACCTGACTCCTAACGACATATCCCCTTTAAGGCAACAGCACAGAATAGATTTTAAATTTAAATAAGCAATCCAGCAAGATTATCACAGCACCCACTTAACAATGGAATTCCAAAGGCTTTTAACACAACTTTAGTTATTGGACGCTGCAGGTTTATGCAAAAGTGGCTAGAGGATTCCTCCAATATGTCCCAGGGTGTACCTTTCAAGATTTTACACAGCCACACCCTACATAGCCTTCCATTCTTCTTTATGTATGTTTCTCTCTCTTTAATGTGTAAAATCCCATTGTTCTACTTGTCTGTGGAAATTTACTTTTCCAATAATATAAAAATCTTTTATGTTGCCAATATGGCCTCTTATCTTTTGGGGAAAAATAAATGTAATAACCTTGCCCTGTTTATCTTGTTGATTGTAAACATCCTACGATCCCTTTGAAAATCAAACAGCTCCCCGCTTATCTTAAAATGCAATTTTCACTGAGGTCTTATCTGTGGAATCCTCATCCTCGCTTGTCCATCTTCATTTCAAAAGCCTGTTTTACACCTATTCTTTTGATAATTTCAACCTTGCAGTCTATCTGACTTTAATTCAATTAAATCAGTTACACAAACCGAACCATCTACACTCACAAGCTTAAACCTACAATATTGTGAAAAATATTATAATATCATAGAGTCATAGACTTATACAGCACAGAAACAGGCCCTTCAGCCCATCCATCATGTCTGTGCTGGCCATCAAGCACCTATCTATTCTAATCCCATTTTCCAGTACTTGGCCCATATCCCTGTATGCTATGGTATTTCAAGTGCTCATCTAAATACCTCTTAAATGTTGTGAGGGTTCCTGCCTCTACCACGCCTTCAGGTAGTGTGTTCCAGATTCCAACCATCCTCTGGGTGAAAACATTTTTCCTCAAATCCCCTCTAAACCTCCTGCCCTTTGCCTTAAATCTATGTCCCCTGGTATTGATACCTCTGCTAAGGGGAAAAGTTTCTTCCTATCTACCCTATCTATGCCCCTCATAATTTTGTATACATCTGTCAGGTACCACTCAGCCTTCTCTGCTCTAAGGAAAACAACATTGGCCTATCCAGTCTTTCTTCATAGCTGAAACGCACCAGCCCAGGCAACATCCTGGTGAATCTCCTGTGCACCCTCTTCAGTTCAATCACATCCTTCCTATAGTGTGGTGACCAGAACTGTACACAGTACTCCAGCTGTGGCCTAACCAGCATTTTATACACCTCCAACATAACTTCCCTGCTCTTATATTCTATGCCTCGGCTAATAAAGGCAAGAATCCCAAGTGTCTTCTTAACCACCTCATCAACCTGTACTGCTGGCTTCAGGGACCTATGGACATGTACACCAGTGTCCCTCTGATCTTCTGTATTCACTTGCTGTTAGTCCTCCCAAAATGCATCACCTCAAACTACTCAAGATTAAATTCCATTTGCCACTACTCTGTCCATCTTACCAGCCCATCTATATCGTCCTGTAATCCAAGGCTTTCCTCCCCACTGTTTATGACACCACCAGTTTTCATGTCATCAGTGAACTTATTGATCATGCCTCCTATATTCTCATCTAAATCATTAATGTACACTACAAACAACAAGGGTCCCAGCAGTGATCCTTGTGGTACACCACTCATCATAGGCTTCCTGTCATGACAACAAAGATTAAAACAAAACCTTGAGTAAAATCCAAAAGAAGACCCACATTAGAGCCTGTTAGATTCCATTATGCCCAGGCTGAAAATACTGCCTGATTCCTACCCCACACAACCATAACAAAACCATCCAGAATAAAATTTCAAAGTCCCTATCATCTTGAAGCTGAACAACCCCTCTTTCAAACAGACTGGGCTCACCACCTCTGGTATCTCCGTAATCGTCAAGAAGAGAAGATTTTGGAGGAATGGCTGCAAGGTTGGAACCTGGAGCCCAAGCATGAGGGGAGAAACAGACCATCAACAATGTCCTGTTTAGCTGGTCCTTAATGACCAGTAAGAAGAAAGACCTGATTTTGGGGTCAGTGCTGATGGACAAGGCCAAGGCCTTTGCTGAGGAAATGGGGGTAGAGCTCAAACCAACCAATGAGTGGCTGGTAGGTAAACTGCAACAAGCTGGCCTAGTAGCAGGCTCCGAAGGATAACCGCAAATACAAGGGGATGAACGCTAAAGATTTTCTTCAGTTGTAGTAGTTCCTCACTGTAAAAACCCTCAGTTTCACTTAAAAAAAATCTATTTAGTTGGTACCTGTACCGTTTGCCTGTCTTTCATAAAGCCACATTGAAAAACTAAGGTTGACTTTTACATGATGTATATGAAAAATTAGTCTTTTAAGCCAAAACTCATGCATGAGATTGACTTTTACACCATTATATATGGTGGACACATCACAGCTAAAATTTAATGTAGAGAGTGAGAAGTGAAACATTTGGTAGGAAGAAAGACAAGAGACAATAGGAAGTAAAGAATCTATTCTAAAGGAGTGTATATGTGACCAAATCATTGAAGATGGCAGGGCAGGTTGAGAAAACGGTTAAAAGGCATATGGAGTCCTAAGCTTTATAAATTGAGGCACAGGCTGGGATTTTCTAGTTCCACTGCATAGTCAATGACCTTCGGCTGGTCAATGATTTCCACTGTGGGTGAGACTGGAAAACCCTGGCCATAGAGTAGAAAAGCAAGCAAGTTATGATGAGCATTTATGAAACATTAGTTTGGCCTTAAATGTGTCCAAACCTGGGCACCCTCATATAAGGAAGGATGCAAAGGCTTCAGAAAAGAATAACGAAAATGGTTCCAGGCATAAGGACTTTCAGTCACATGGATTCATTGGAGAAACTGGGAATCTTTCTCCTTTGACAAGAAAAGGTTGAAAGGAGATTTGATAGAAGTGTTCAAGGGACCCAGACAGAGTAGATGGAAACTTTCCATTGAAGAGTCAAGAACCACAGAATAGCAATTTAAGGTGTGAGGAAAGGTTTCTTTTTTCCCACAGTGAATGGTTTCGATCAGAAATGTACTGCCTGAAAGAGTGATAGAACAAGACTCAGTCATGGCTTTTGAGAGGAAATTGGATATGCACCCTAAGGGGACAAATTTGCTGGGCTACTGGGAGAGGGTTGGGAGTTGGACTAGCTAAATTTCTCCTATAGAGAGGTGGCAGGGCCTCGTATTTTGCTGTGACCATTCTATGCATAAGGGAAATGGGGCAAAGTAGGGTATATGGTGTTAAGTCATAGATTATTCATCAGGCTTGAAGGGTTAAATGGCTTACCCCTTTTCCTATGTTTGTATTTTCCCATGTAATTGTTCAGAATAGAATTTCCAGTTCTTCAAATGTGGTGGGATGAGTGGTGAAACATCCAACTCTTTTTGGATGGCAAGCCAGAAATTGATACTTTCAGCAACCACATGCAGGTGCAGCCAACAATTAGGAAGGCAAATGACATGTTGGCCTTTATTGCAAAAGGATTGAGGTACAAAAATACAGATGTCTTTCTACAGTTGGCGAGACTTCTGGAATACTGTGTGCAGTTTTGATCTCCACATTCAGGAGGATATATTTGCATTGGAGGCAGCACAGCGCAGTTTCGTTAAATTGGTCCCTGGGATGAGGGGGTTGTCCGATGATGAGTGGCTGAGTAAACTGGGTTTATATTCTCTGGAGTTTAGAAGAATGGGAGGCAATCTCCATTGAAACGGAAAAGAAAATTGATGGGGCTTGATAGGACAGACACAGACATTGGTTGGGGAATCTAAAACACAGCGGCACTGTCTCAGGATAAGACGCTGATCATTTAGAACTGAGATAAGGAGAAATTACTTCACTCAAAGAGTTGTAAACATTTGGAATTCTCTACTCCAGAGTTGAATACATTTAAGACTAGGATAGACAGATTTGGGTGTCTCAGGGAATTAAGGGATATGGGAGTGGGTGGAAAAATGGAGTTGAAGCTCAAGATCATGATTGTATTGAATGGTGGAGCAGGCCTGAGGGGCAGAATTACCGACTCCTGCTCCTATTTCTTGTGTTCTTGAGTTCTGAGAGGAATGGGGGGGTCATTATTGACCCATATTTATTGTCAACTTCAAGAAAAATGACCTGGTGCCTTTATTCTTTTTTGACTGTGTGCATCTAATCAGCTTTTATCACCAACTTTATAACCACTTGAATTCATCTGAGTTTGAGTTTGTCCCCCAATCCTTTACGAACCATTTCACTGCAGTTGGATTTGGCCTTCCCTCTTTTCAAATTCTTGGACTTGGATCAGCGGCAACCCCTGAAAACCTAGTTGACTGTTATTTTGCAAAACCTGTTTATCTGCAGCATAGCTTGCTTTGCTCTGGATACTGAACAGTTAATGTAGCTACAGAAAAAGCAATGTTATTTTAGCAGAAATAATTATTTCTGGTCTTATGCCAGCTTTTTTGTCTGAGTTTGAAACATTTTCTCCAATGGGTCAGGAGGTTGTGAGTTAAAACCCCACACCGGGACTTGAGTACATGACCTCGGCTGACATGCAAGTGTAAGTATTTGATTCTTGGAATGGGTTCTTCATTCCTACCGTGGACTAGTCAAACTGATTTGTGTCTTTGATTAAAAAGAATGAAAAAGAAAAATAACTGCAAAGGATGAATGTCTGAAGTCCAAGCTAAAAAACATAGCACTGATGGAGAGGAAAGCCTGGTTAGTGTTTCAGCTCTAAACTTTTCATTACAATCAGCAGAGGAGGAATTCAACAATGGAGGTGGTGGGAAAGCAGAACGGGCGTCCATTTTGACATTCTGCTCCATTGCAGTCAATGGGCATAAGGTGTAGGTGTCACCACCTATTTAGGGCAACACCCTCAAATTTATATCATCCCCAGAGTCCTGACAGTAGGCTCATGCATGAGACATTAGGCTTTTATACCTCATTCCATACGCTGAAGGACCTGCTCTGTTTAAAATAGTTTAAATAGATTTGCTTTTTGCAACCTCAGGGCATCCCAAAACACTTTATAGACAATGAAAAGTGTACTCTATTATAATCTAGGAATACTGCAGCCATAGTGTAAATTCCCTCAAACAGCATTGTAACAAATGACCAGACAATCTGTTTTTTCGTTTTATTGGTTGAGCGATAAATATCGGCCAGGACACTGGGACATCTCCCCTGCTGTTCTTCAATACAGTTGGTCATGGGATCTGTTGCGTCCACCTGAGGGGGCAGACTGGGCGTTGGTTTAATATCTTATCTAAAAGATGGTGCCAGCACCCCTTTAGCACTGGCACCAGGAGCGTCAGTGTCCGTTACATGCTCAAGTCTCTGGTTGAGGCTTTGAATCTATGACTTTCTGATAAAGACGTGAGTGACACCCACTGAGTCACAGCTAATATAATATCTCTAAAATGAACATTGAACACCTTCAGGATAATTCAGGATAAGGCGTATGAGAAAAGAATATCTTACCTGGTAGAATGTCACACCTGCTAGGACTTGGACAAAGGGGTTTAGAAACAGGACACCCATTAACCCAAGAATGATCAAGTATGTTGCTGGCTGAGTGGGGCTGCTCCATTCATTGTCCATTCATGAGATTTTTTGACTCAGGGTCTCATTGGCCTTGCTTGCATCGGCATAAGCATTCTCAAAATAGATATATTTATATTTTTAACCAGAAATATCAAGCTTACATAATCTCCCAGTTATGGTTCCAATATCATGAAAGCTGGGAAATCACAATTTTCCACCTTTCCCTCATTTCCAGCTGCTCTATGATTTTCCCTGTCTCCCTGAAGGATTGGTTTGGGCTCATAATCCAAGCCATTCCCGTTTCATGCCCCCTTCCTTTCTGCCTCCTCCTCTCGGTCCCACTTCTTCCACCCAGACCCATCCTCCCCTATCGTCACCTCTTTCCCCCTACCCCCAGTGCCGCCTCCTCCCCTAGTCCTGTTTTCACCAATTCTTGCCCTTTGCCCCCAGTCCCATCCCTTTTCCCTCCAAGTCCTGTTTCCTGAAAGTGAGGTACAAATCAGCCACGGTCTAATTTGCAACAACAGCAGCTTACATATACAGCACCTTTAATGCAATATACATTCCAAGGTGCTTCACACAAACGTTATTAAACTGATCCACATAAAGAGATATTAGGATAGGTGACCTAAAGCTTGATCAAAAAAGTAGGAGAATCTTAAAAGGGGTAAAGCGTCGGAGGAGTTTAGGGAGGAAATTCCAGAGCTCAGGGCTAAGGCTATTGAAGGCATGGCCTTCTGTTCTCGCTGGGAAAATCAAATGCTCATACTTTGACTTTATAACTCACAGCTACTTGTCTTCCAGGAATTCCACTCGGCAGCTTTGAAGGACAATCTGCATCCAAAAGATTAATCTGTCTCTCTTTCCTTTACAGCTGTTGTTGGATCGACCTCCACCATTCTCAGGTAAGACCAATTTCGGTTTAGCACAGCTCTCAGATTCACGTCCTCATGTTCAAATCCCTCTGTGGTATCACCCCTCCCCTATCCTTGTAACCTCCTCCTGTCCCATGACTCTTTATCTGCTTTCACCTAATCCTGGCCTTTTGAGCATCCCAGATTTAAATCACTGCACTGTTGATGGCCATGCCTTCAGCTGTCTGAGACCTAAGTTCTGGAATTCCCCCATACACATCTCTGCCCCTCTATCCCCCTTTAAGACCCTCTGTTAAACCTACCTCTGTAACCAAGCATTTGGTTATCAGCCCCCATATTGCCTTATGTGGCCTGCTGTTGAACCTTGCATAGTAGCACACGTCTGAAGCATCTTGGAATATTCTATGATATTAAAGGTGCTCTCTAAATGCAGGTTGTTGTTGTTGTGGATCACTATAAATCTGCTGCAGAACATTTTCTCAGCCTCACAACAGCACTTGCTGTGACATCAAATGCGACATCTTCCACATACCGCACGCATGTTACCCTTATAATCTCTCCACATGCGATTGTCAACTCAGTGCCAATTTAAGAGTGAAGCAGGCCACTCATGTCACCGTGAACCCTCGGTGCTAGGAACTGGATTGAGACTGTCCAAAAGCAGGCGCCTTTGCAACCAGCAGACTGTGATACCTAAGAAGGGTAGCAGGGATAATCCAGGAAATGATGTAAGGTCAGATGATGTAGAATCTGTGTGGGTAGAATTGAGGAACCGCAAAGGTAAAAAAACTATAATGGGAGTTATGTACAGGCCTCCAAACAGTAGGCCGGTGAGCCTTACGTCAGTGGTAGGGAAATTATTGGAGAAGATTCTTCGTGACAGGATTTACTACCATTTGGAAGGAAATGGGCATATTAGTGAGAGACAGCATGGTTTTGTGAAGGGGAGGTCGTGTCTCACTAACTTGATCGAGTTTTTTGAGGAAGTGACAAAGATGATCGACGATGGAAGGGCAGTGAATGTTATATACATGGATTTCAGTAAGGCCTTTGACAAGGTCCCTCATGGCAGACTGGTACAGAAGGTAAAGTCACACGGGATCAGAGGTGAGCTGGCAGGATGGATACAGAATTGGCTTGGTCATAGAAGACAGAGGGTAGCAGTGGAAGGGTGCTTTTCTGAATGGAGAGCTGTGACTAGTGGAGTTCCGCAGGGATCAGTGCTGGGACCTTTGCTGTTTATGGTATACATAAATGATTTGGAGGAAAATGTAACTGGGCTAATTAGTAAGTTTGCAGACAACACTAAGGTTGGAGGAGTTGCAGATAGTGAAGAGGATTGTCAACAGATACAGTGGGATATAGAACGGTTGGAGACTTGGATGGAGAAATGGCAGATGGATTTTAATCCGGACAAATGCGAGGTAATGCATTTTGGAAGGTCTAATACAGGCAGGAATTATACAGTAAATGGCAGAACCCTTAAGTGCATCGACAGGCAGAGGGATCTGGGTGTACAGGTCCACAGGTCACTGAAAGTGGCAATGCAGGTGGATAAGGTAGTCAGGAAGGCATATGGCATGCTTGCCTTCATTGGCAGGGGTATTGAGTATAAAAGCTGGGAAATCATGCTGCAGCTCTATAGAACCTTGTTTAGTCCACACTTGGAATATTGCGTGCAATTCTGGTCGCCACATTACCAGAAGGATATGGAGGTGTTGGAGAGGGTGCAGAGGAGGTTTACCAGGATGCTGCCTGGTCTGGAGGTTATTAGCTATGAGGAGAGGTTGGAGAAACTCGGATTGTTCTCACTAGAGCGACGGAGATTGAGGGGCGAATTGATAGAGGTTTACAAAATTATGAGTGGCATGGACAGAGTAGATAGTCAGAAGCTTTTTCCCAGGGTGGAATAATCAATTACTAGGGGACATAGATTTAAGGTGAGAGGTGAAAACTATAAAGATAATGTGCGGGGCAAGTTTTTTATGCAGAGGGTAGTGAGTGTCTGGAATTCGCTGCCAGAGGAGGTGGTGGAAGCATGTACGATAGTGGTGTTTAAGAGGCAGCTTGACAAATACATGAATAGGATGGGAATAGAGAGATACGGACTCCGGAAGTGCAAAATGTTTTAGTTGATGGGCAATATGATCGGCGCTGGCTTGGAGGGCCGAAGGGCCTGTTCCTGTGCTGTACTTTTCTTTGTTCTTGGTTCTTTGCTCAGGCCACTCACATCACCGTGAACCCTTGGTGCTAGGAACTGGATTGAGACTGTCCAAAAGCAGGCGCCTTTGCAACCAGTAGACCATGATATCTTCCATCCCGGTCGGTTGGCCTGAGTTTGAACCTGGCTACCAAAGTTAAGAGGCCAGGATCTAACCTGCTTTTGGTTTCCAATGTCAGCTCTTAAAAGTTACTGTGCGTGGGAGTTCTGCACATTTTGACCTCCTATTCAACACCCTTTATAAGTAACACTCTATTTCTACATTTAGTCACGGGACTTTTCACAATGCCGCAATTGGATCTAACTGACCTGGAATGTTAGACATACAGGAAACTGAAGTGTGAGGAAGGTCAAGAAAACATCTTGCATTCAAACCCACCAATGAGGAGGCATATTTGTTCCAGTAATCAGTTTTCCCTTTCCTAGAGGAATTCTAAGCAGCCCTGTTATTCTTGGTAATGAATTTTGCAATTGGAATAATAAACTTGACTGTCTGCTGCCCTCTCTGCCCAGGTGAAGTCAATATTGAGTGAAAACGTAGGAAAAACAAACATGAGAATGTCACTGTGCAACAAAGCAAATGGGCACAGAGCAGACTTTATTTTCCTTGGGCATGCAGTCAAGGTAAAGACGTATTAAAATAACTTATTTCAACTGCAGATAGTCTATAGCAAGGAATTGCATAGAATTTTCAACACAGAAAACAGGTCATTCATCCCCACAGGTTATTACTCCACTCAAGCCTCTTCCCACCTTACTTTGCCTTACCCTATCGGGATATCATGCTATTCCTTTCCCCCTAATATTCCTGTCTAGCTTCCCTTTAAATGCATCTTTGCTACTCACCTCAATCTACACCAAGCGGTAGCGAGTCCAACATTTTTCACCACAAATCTAACCACAGTGAGTGAATTTTTATTTTTGGTTAATAAAACAAAGTCATCTTTGTTGAAATCAGTTATTCAGACCTGCCAAATCTACTTGCGATGTGGTGGGATGCATCTTGATGTAAGTGTATTGATTCACCCCCACACCCTGGGTCTTAAATGCTGGTTTCACCAATATTGACAGGGTTACTGGGAAGGTTATTTGATTTCCCTATTGACCAGAGCCAGGACGGAGAATTTGGGGACCAACATGCCGATGCTGCCAGCAACCCCATACCAGAGCCAGGTTTAGTTATCCCAGAGGGTCTCCTTTAAAAAGGGAGGGGGGGGGGTGCGGTGGTGGGTGAAGAGGGGGGATTAAAAAGTTATAATAAAACAATAATTACAATTTGCATTTCTACAGCCTTCTTAAAGCAGTAAAACACCCCAAGGTGCTTCCAGGAGTGTCATCAGACACAACCTGACACAGAGTCAGATCATGAGATATTTGTACCGATGTTCAAAAGCTTGGTAAATGTGATTCATTTTGAGGATCATCTTAAAGGAGTTGAGAGGTAGGGTAGTGGTGAGGTTAGGGAGAGGAGATGGAGATGCAAAAACCAGGGGGAGAATTTTCGGCATGGTGAGCGGGGGTGGGGCCCATGTGCCAAGATGTAAAATGACGTGGAGTGACATCGAGCATGTGTCCCGACGACACCGTGTGTCATTTAGATTTTCAGTTCGGCGGGCGCGCAACTGACTCAGCTGTGCACCCGCCGAACTGTCAAAGGCCTGTTAAGGCCATTAATTAACTAATTAAGGCTATTGAGAAAGTTGCCTGTCCAGCCTTAAGGTCGGCTGGAGGGCAGGCGAAGAGTCCAGGCAGCCTTCGTATTTTTCATGAAACCTCATCCACGGGCAGGATGTGGTTTCACGAAGGGTTTATAAATTAATAAATTTTTTCATTAAATTCATTGACATGTCCCAGCTCATGTGACACTGTCACATGAGGGGACATGTCTTAAATGTTTCTTTCTTTATTAAAATTTTTAAAACTTAAAACTTATCTCCCTGAGGCACAGAGGTTTCTGCGCTCTTTCATGGAAAAAGCGGATTCCCAACTCTAGGAACCCCCCCCCCACCCAATGCTGGCACAGTGCTTCTGGGTGTGTGTCTCGCTTGGGAGGGGGGGCCTTAATTGGCCCACCCACGTAAAATGGCGACACGGACCTGATCAGAGGGCACCGATTGTGTCCACGCCTGCCTGTGCCCGATCCCCGCACAATCCCCCCGAAAATTCCCTCCCAGAATGGCAGAGCACAGAGTTCTCAGAGGGTTATGTCTGGAGGAGGGTACAGAATGGAAGAGGTATGCCATTCACCTCAAATTCTTGTGGTAGCAAGTTCAACAGTCCAAATGGTCTTTGGGTAAAGATGTTTCTCCTGAAATCCCTATTGGATTCATTAGTGACTATCTTAGTTTATGAGCATTAGCTTTGAATTCGCAACAAGTAAAAATACATTTCTTTCTTCTACCTTACCCTATTCCACGTGGTCAGGAGTGTGGATGAGTCCAAACTTTGGACATTTTCACAGATAGCTTCAAGGCAACTCTTTGGCCACCAGGTTGCACATTGGACAGATGGCCTTCCCTTACCATCTATTTACTTCCTCTTTTCCTAGTGGGACAGAACAAGGATGATCAAAATCAAGGAATTTCAAGCTGGAATGTCAGTGAAGACTTTGGTTTCCATGCCTTGTTCTAATGTTAGCCTATCTCAGCAGAGGTGGCTGTGAAATGCTACCATCTGCTTCCATGGGTATTTGTCCCTAAATATGCCTTTGTAACATCACAAATGTTAAATGAGGATGGGAATGAACTCTGGTATGATGCCCCCCACCCCTTCCTCCTCCCACTCATGGGTCAATCACACTGCCAACTGTTTTAGAGACAAACACTTAATAAATAATGAAGGGCTGGGAGTCCATGTGGAGCTGTACCCCACATTAACCATCATCTTCAGGAAAGGAGACAATAGCTTACTTGCTATTGCACTGGACTGTAACCCAGCGATTGTGACTTAAAATCCCACTGGGGAAAGTTGGAAAATTAAATCAATTAAAATCTGATCATTTGAGGGTTGCACCATAAAATAAATTTGGGCCAACAGGCTGGGTAGTGGGAGTCGGGAAATTTCCTGGCTCATCACCCTTTCCTTGGCAGGAAGTGCCAGGAAAGATGGGATTTCCTGGTGGGAGGTGGTGAAGGCTGCAGTCAGGCCAAATGACCCAGAGAAAAGTTTGGAGGTAGCCAGAGGGACTGCTAAGTGCCCAGGTGGGCTGTTTAAAAGGCCCACTTTAGTGCTGTGGGACTTTGTCTCAGTTATAATGAAGCAGCATTAGCCCTCACCCCTCATGGCCACACATTCCCCATGTCCCATCCATGCCCCTCATGCCCCATGCCAAATTTCCTCTCATGCCATCCCCCATGCCAAGTTATGACATTTCCATGCCAATTCACCCAGTAGACACTGTCTGGAACCAATACTCTATATTTTTTTTATTCATTTGTCCACAGGATGTGGACTTCACTGGTTAGGCCCTTGAGAAGGTTCTGATGAGCTGCTGCCTTGACCTGCTGCAGCCCATGTGGTATAGATACTCCCACAAGGCTGTTAGGGAGGAAAATGCAGAATTTTGACCCAGCAACAGTGAAGGAACGGCGATGTAGTTCCAAGTCAGAATTGTGTATGGCTTGGAGGGAAACTTGCAGGTGATGGTTTTCCCATCTGTTGCCCATGACCTTCTAGGTGATAGACGTCACAGGCTTCGTAGGTGCTATTGAAGAGCCTTGTTAAGTTGCTGCAGTGTATCTTATAGATGGTACACACTGCTGCTACTTGTGAGCCGGTGGTGGAGAGAGTGAATGTTGAAGGTGGTGTATGGGGTGCCAATCAAGCAGGCTGCTTTGTCCTGGAGCTTCTTGAATGTTGTTGGAGCTGCACTCATTCAGGCAAGTGGAGGGTATTCCAACACACTCCTGACCGTTTCAACAGTCCAATGATTTCAGGGTTCTCAGTCAAGAATGAAATCCGTTGGACTGTTGAAACAGATGAGCCCAGGGAAAACATGGCTTGATAGAGGAAGGATGTGATTGCACTGGAGGGGGTGCAGAGGAGATTCACCAGGATGTTGCCTGGGATGAAACATTTAAGTTATGAAGCGAGGTTGGATAGAATTGGATTGTTTTCGTTGGAGCAGAGAAGACTGAGGGGCTGCCTGATTGAGGTGTACAAGATTATGAGGGGCATGGACAGGGTGGATAGGGAGCAGCTGTTCCCCTTAGTTGAAGGGTCAGTCACAAGGGGACATAGATTCAAGGTGAGGGGCAGGAGGTTTAGGGGGGATGTGAGGAAAAACTTTTTTACCCAGAGGGTGGTGATGGTCTGGAATGTGCTGCCTGGGTGGGTGGTGGAGGCAGGTTGCCTCACATCCTTTAAAAAGTACCTGGATGAGCACTTGGAATGTCATAACATTCAAGGCTATGGACCAAGTGCTGGTAAATGGGATTAGGTAGGTAGGTCAGGTGTTTTTTCTCACGTGTCGGTGCAGACTTGATAGGCCGAAGGGCCTCTTCTGCACTGTGTGATTCTGTGATTTTGTGATTCCATGATAGACAGATCTGGCTCTCTGATCTCTTCTCTCAATTGCACAATACTTATTTATGCAAGATGAAAAGGTTTCAAATGATTGCAGTTTCTGCTATTGATACTTTAAAATGATTGGATGATTGATGATTTTATTGGCCTCCAGTAAAAAGGATTTTTTAAAGAAAGTGGGAAGTTATCAATTAATGACTTTTTAAAGAAGCTTTTCTTTACACATCCTATTGGCACTGTAGGTTTCATTGCTTCTACATTGTCTATGGGTGAATGGGCATGGAGGTGCTATAGCTTGACCAGGGGCGCATGATGGGCAATAGGCGGCACATCTTGGCATGGACAGCTTGAGGAGCACCTTTTGAACTTGCCTTTCAACTGGTTCCCTTATGCAGACTATTGTTCATAACACCTCTGAGATGTCATGAACCATGACTCTTTGAAAAGCTGGCCCAACTCCCTGAAAGTTGCAGAAGACTAGGACATGGCTATTATCGCCATGGTGCCAGCCAGGCTTGGAGTGCAGGGTGTGGGCTTGCAACCCGAATCCACACCCTTAAAAAGCAAATCAGAAGCCCCAGGAATGAGGTCAGGAATCCCAGAATCGGGTCCCATTGCCATTTTTCACCCCTCCACAGAGTCTCCAAGACCCAATGGAAATCCAGCCCTGTATTCTCACCTGAAGCCCAACTGTTCATTAATGTTCTTCAGTAAAGAAAACCTGTTAACCCAGGCCTGGTCCGGCCTATATTGACACCGGTCTCCCCATTATCCTCTGAGAAACTAGGAACGGGCACTTAAATATGGCTTTACGCATTCCCCAGCAACAAATATCAAAAAGGCAAGGGAAGGAAATATCAGAGCAACTCAACCACAGAGCAAATGATGAGTAGATATCTCTGCTCTGGCAACATATTTTCAGAGCAGCACTGTGTACTAACCATTGGGTACACAGTAGCAACTTACCAAGTTTTCTTTGACAGCACCTTCCAAACCCATGGCCTCCACCCAGATGGAGAATGGCAGCAGATCAATGGGAACGTCACCACCTCCAAGTCTCCCATCCAAATGCACACCGTGTCAGCTTGGGCATTTATCAGTTTCATCACTGGGTCAAAATCTTGCAACTCCCTCCCTACCAATACTGTAGGAGCACCTTCACCACATGGACTGCAGAAGGCAGCTCATTAACACCTTCTAAAGAGCACCTAGGGATGGGCATTAAATCATGATCTTGCCAACAGCGCCCATAATCTCAGGATTTTTTTTCTCAAGCAACACACAGACTTCTGGTACAAAGCTAGTAACCCATCCTTACACGGGCAAACTATTGCCACAGGATCCATTGCAAGTGTCCTCCTCGCTTCTGGAGAGAGAGAGAGAAGAGGGGGGAGGAGAGAACAACCAATCCAACTAACAGCTCCAATGATTTTTTTAAAAACCTGACACATTTTTTTTCAGTTAATGGAGTATTAATCATAATATCAAAAGACAAAGATTAGCAAGAGGTGGCGGAGTTTTATTTTATTGAGCAATAGCCTTAAATTTGTTTGTAATAGGATATAAAAGAAGCAGACACAAACAGCTGCAGCTGTGCTTCCATTCATCATGGCTAAATGCTTTTGAGATATGTGTTGTGACAGCTTTAATCTTCCAGAGAATATTTGGCAAAACGAGCGCAGTTGGTGGGCGTCAGAACTCCTCCTTGCTCCTGCTCTGTGATTAGATTCGTAAAGAACAGGCCATTCCAGGCTTTTCTGAGGCACTTCACTCAGTTCTCTGCAATTATATTGAAAGAAAATTGGGCATCTTATTACAAATACAAAGGGGGTATTGTTTGTTGGACATCAAAGGCACATGCCATTTTGAGACTTCTATTTATTTGTTTTCAGGATGTGGGCATCACTGGCAAGGCCAGTATTCACTGCCTATCTCTAATTGCCCTTGAGAAGATGATGGCAAGCAGTCTACTTCAACTGCTGCAATCCTCCCACAGTATTGTTAGGGAGGGAGTTCCAGGATTTTGACCCAGCTATAATGGACGAATGACTGATATGTGTCTAAATCGGAATTCTTCCCTCTGTGTCCACACTGGAGAAAACTCTCCCTCAGTTCACTTACAGTTGCACTTCCAAAATCCCAACTGTCTAGCCTTTGGCCTTTCATTCACCATAATACTTCTTTAGTTATCAATTTGCTCAACTACACCCTCACTTCACAAAACAGTTATTCTCTCTCACCCTGGCCATTCCCCCTGATATGACCGTCATCTCCACTCCCTTAAACACAAAGGATGCAGGCTTGAATGCCAACGGTGGAACCAGACCTGGCTGGAACATATGAAGTAGGATCTGTTCTCCTCTGTCAAAACCGCTCACTATTCCAGAATCATACTGGAATGCAAAGATAACCCCCAGCTTGTTTTCTCCACTTCAAACTTGTCTTCTTAAACCTCTCCTCTCTCCTCTACCCTGACCTCCAACACTAACAGTGAGGAGCTCAGAGACTTCTTTGTCACTAAGATTGAGACCATTGAATTACCTAAGTGTTTCCAGCATTTTCTGTTTTAATTTCAGATTTCCAGCATCTGCATTATTTTGAATTGCGAGCTTGCAGCTAAATGGTAAGTGGATGTGGTGTATCTGGATTTTCAGAAGGCTTTTGATATGGTCCCAGACAGGAAGTTAGGAAACAAAATTAGAGCACTTGGGATTGGTAACGTACTGGTATGGATTGAGAATGGGTAAATGGACAGAGACCAGAGAGTAGGAATAAACGGGTCATTCTCAGTTTCGCAGGCTGTTACTAGTGGGTACCGCAAGGATCAGTGCTCGTGCCACAGCTGTTCACAACCTATCTAAATGATTTGAATGTAGGAACTAAATGAAATATTTCTAAATTTGCTGATAACACAAAACTAGGTGGGAATATAAGTTGTGAGGAGGATGCAAGGAGGCTTCAAGGGGATTTGGAAAGGCTGAGTGAGTGGGCAAGAACGTGGCAGATGGAATATAATGTGTACAAGTGTGAAGTTATCCATTTTGGTAGACAAAACAGAAAGGCAGAGTATTTCTTAAATGGCAAGAGATCAGGAAATGTTGATATCCACAGGGACCTGAGTGTTCTTGTTCATGAGCCACGAAAGGTTAGCATTCAGGTGCAGCAAGCAATTAGGAAGTCAATTAGTCAATGTGGATAGGATATTTTCGCTGGCTGGTGAGTCTAGAACCAGGGGACCCAACCTCAGAATAAGGGACTGGTCATTTAAGGCTGAGGTGAGAGGGAATTTTTTCACTCAGAGCTTGGTGAATCTTTGGAACTCTCTACCCCAGAGGGCTGTGGAAGCTTGATCATTGAGCATGTTCAAGACAGAAATTGATAGATTTCTGGATATTAATGACATCAATGGATATGGGGATAGTGGAGGAAAATAGCATAGAGGCAGATGATCAGCCACGATCTCTTTGAATAGGCTCGATGGGCTGAATGGTCTACTCCTGCTCCTATGTTTCTATGAACCTATGTTATTGGCAGATCTTGCTTCTGATGTTCTAAGCTAGATCTTAGACCGCAGGTGTACATTTGAATAGGTGCACGAAGCACATTAGGGAGTTAATATTTGCTTTAGTATAAAACATGTGATATCAGATCAGCTGCCTGGAGTACATATCTCTTCAATTCCACTGATTCCAATTAAAACCAAAATCGGGAGAGATTTAAAATGGCTCTATGATCTGATATTGCCGAATGTTATCACCAAAATTACACCTGCCAACAGCATTCCATGGGCATTCCAGAGCTGTTCAGAGAATGAGGTATTTTTGAAGTATAGTCATTATTGTAATGCAGGGGCCAGTTTGCACTAAGCAAACTCCCACAAACAGCAATGCGGTAATGATCTGGTAATCTAATGTTAATTAAGTGTAAATATTAGTCATGTTAGCCATGGGCAATTCCCCAGCTTTTCTTCAAATTAATGCCAACAAGACCTTGGTTTAATGACTCATCCAAAAGGCAGTGCTGTAAGCACAAATTATGGTTGGGAGTTTCCAGATCCACCCATGGCAGGAATGGAAATTTTGGAGAGGCAACCAAAAGTCCATTGACTTCCGCTGGGACTGGAAAATCCTGCCCAATGTGTCAGTGAAAATTAAAATGATGGACACAATAAAAGGGGAGTGCTGGACTAGAGGGACAAAGATTTCACCAGCCTTTGGAAAGCCTTAAAATACATCTTACCCCGTTAGCAGCGAAAGAAATAAAGGACTAAATGACAGCAAACAAGGAACGAAAAGAAATTTAAGACACAGGCCTGAATCTGTTGGCAACCACAGAACATCTCAATATACTGTTGATGCTTCATAAAGTGAAAATCATGCTAAGTCAAGCCATTGTGGGCAGTTTTGTCTCCTTATTTAAGAAAGAATGTAACTGCGTCAGAGGTGACTCAGAGGATGTTTACTAGATTGATACCTGGAATGAGCGGGTTGTCTACAGAGGAAAGGTTAGACAAACTGGGCTTGTTTCTGCTGGAGTTTAAAAGAGTAAGAGGTGACTTGATTGAAACATAAAGAAGATGCTGAGTGGTCTTGATGGAGGATGTTTCCTCTTGTGGGAGAATCTAAAACTAGAGGTCACTGTTAAAAACACAGAACCATAGAAGCAGGTCATTTGGCCCTTCGAGCCTTCTCCACCATTCAATATGATCATAGCTGATCCTCTATCTCAACACTGTACTCCCGTGGTCTCTCCATACCCCTTAATGCTTTTAGAGTCCAGAAATCTATTTCCTTCTTAAATATATTCAGTGACTTGGCCTCCACAGCCTTCTGTGGTAGAGAATTCTATAGGTTCACCTCTGAGTGAAGAAGTTGCTCCTCATTTCATTCTTAAATGGTCTACCCGGTATCCCGATTGATGGCCCCTTGTTCTAGGCACCCTAGCCAGAGAAAATATCATCCCTGCATCCAGTCTGTCCATCCCTGTCAGAATTTTGTTTCAATGAGATCCCATCTCATTCTTCTAAAATCCAGTAAATACAGCCCTAGTTGACTGAATCTCTCCTCATAGGGCAACCCTGCCTTCCCAGGAATCAGTCTAGTGAGCCTTCACTGCATTCCCTCTATGGCAAATCTATCCTTTCTTAGATAAGGAGATCAAAATTGCACACAATACTTCAGATGTGGTCTCACCAAGGCCCTGCACAGCTGCGGTAAGACATCCTTGTTCCTGTACTCAAGTTACCTTGTGATGAATTTGCCTTCTTAACTGCTTGCTGCACCTGCATACTTGCTTTCAGTGATTGGTATACAAGGAGACCGAGGTCCCTTTATACCTCAACGTTTCTAAATCTATCACCATTTAAATAATACTCTGCCAGTCTGTTTTTCCTATCGATGTGGATAACTTCACACTTATCCACGTAATACTTCATCTTCCATGTATTTGCCCACTCACTCAACCTATCTAAATCACCTTGAAGGCTCTTAACATCCTCTTCATCACTCACATCCCTGCCAAGTTTCATGTCATCAACAAACTTGGAAATATCACATTAAACATTGATATATATTGTGAATAATTGGGGCCCTGATCCCTGCTAGTCACCGCCTGCCACTCTGAAAAAGACCCATTTATTCCTACTCTCTGTTTCCTGTCTGCTAACCAATTCTCAATCCATGCCAATATATTCCCCCCAATCCCATGTGCTTTAATTTTACAGATTAACCTCATAACCTTTCTGAAAATCCAAATACACCATATCCACCGGTTTGCCCTTATCTATATTTTTTTATTCATTCACAGCATGTGGACTTCGCTGGCTGGGCCAGCATTTATTGCCCATCCCTAGTTGCCCTTGAGAAGGTGGTGGTGAGCTGCTTTCTTGAACTTTTGCAGTCCATGTGATGTAGGTACACCTACAATGCTGTTAGGAAGGGAGTTCCAGGATTTTGACCCAGCAACAGTGAATGAACAGCGATATATTTCCAAGTCAGGATGCTGAGTGACCTGGAGGGGAACTTCCAGGTGATGATGCTCCCATCTACCTGCTGCCCTTATCCTTCTAGATGGTAGTGGCCGTGGGTTTGGAAGGTGCTGTCGAAGGAGCCTTGGTGAACTCCTGCAGTGCATCTTGTAGATGGTACACACTGCTGCTACTGTGTTTCAGTGGTGGTGGGAGTGAATATTTGTGGGTGTGGTGCTTTGTCCTGGATGGTATCAAGCTTCTTGAGTGTTGTGGGAACTGCACCCATCCAGGCAAGTGGAGAATATTCCACCACAATGCTGACTTGTGCCTTGTAGGTGGTGGACAGGCTTCGGGGAGTCAGGAGACGAGTTACTCATCATAGGATTTCTAGCCTCTGACCTGCTGTTGTAACCATAGTCTTTATATGGCTAGTCCAGTTCAGTTTCTGGTCAAGGGTAGCCCCCAGGATGTTGATCTTAGGGAATTCAGTGATGGTAATGCCATTGAGAATTAAGGGGCGATGGTTAGGTTCTCTCTTCTTGGAGATGGCCATTGCTTGGCACTTGTGTGGCATGAATATTATTTGCCACTTGTCAGCTCTAGCCAGGATATTGTCCAGATCTTGCTGCATTTGGACATGGACTGCTTCAGTATCTGAGGAGCCACGAATGGTGTTGAACATTATGCAATCATCAGCGAACATCCCCCTTCTGACCTTATGAAGAAAGGAAGATCATTGATGAAGCAGCTGAAGATGGTTGGGCTGAAGACACTGCCCTTAGGAACTCCTGCAGTGATTTCCTGGAGCTGAGATGATTGACTTCCAACAACCACAGCCATCTTCCTTTCTGCTAAGTATGACTCCAAACAGTGGACAATTTTCTGCTTGAATCCTATTGACTCCAGTTTTGCTAGGGCACCTTGATGCCAAACTCAATCAAATGAGGCCTTGATGTCAAGGGCAGTGACTCCCACCTCACCTCACCTTGGAAGTTCAGCTCTTTAGTCCATGTTTGAACCAAGGCTGTAAAGAGGTCAGGAGCTGAGTGGCCCTGGCGGAACACAAATTGGGCATCAGTGAAGAGGTTATTGCTAATCAAGTATCGCTTGATAGCACTGTAGATGACCTCTTCCATCACTTTACTGATGATCGAAAGTAGGCTGATGGGGTGGTGATTAGCTGGGTTGGGTTTGTCCTGCTCTTTGTGTATAGGACGCACCTGGGCAATTTTCCACATCGCCGGGTAGATGCCAGTGTTGTAGTTGTATTGGAACAGCTTGGCTAGGGGCATGGCAAGTTCTGGAGCACAAGTCTTCAGTACTATTTCCAGAATGTTGTCAGGGCCCATAGCTTTTGCAGTATCCAGTGCCTTCATCCATTTCTTTATATCACGTGGAGTGAATCAAATTGGCTGAGGACCGACATCTGTGATGTTGGTGACCTCCGGAGGAGGACAAGATGGATCATCCACTCGACACTTCTCGCTGAAGATTGTAGCAAATGCTTCAGCCTTATCTTTTACACTGATGTGCTGGGCCCTCCCATCATTGAGGATAGGGATATTTGTGGAGCCTCCTCCTCCAGTGCACTGGTTAATTGTCCACCACCAATCACGACTGGATGTAGCAGGACTGCAAAGCTTAGATCTGATCCATTGGTCGTGGGATTGCTTAGCTCTGCCTATCGCTTGCTGCTTGTGCTGTTTGGCATGAAGTTGTCCTGTGTTATAGCTTCACCAGGTTGATAGCTCAATTTTAGGTATGCCTGGGGTGCTGCTCCTGGCATACCCTCCTGCACTC
The DNA here is from genome assembly GCF_017639515.1 of Carcharodon carcharias. Taxonomy (NCBI): domain Eukaryota; kingdom Metazoa; phylum Chordata; class Chondrichthyes; order Lamniformes; family Lamnidae; genus Carcharodon; species Carcharodon carcharias. The sequence goes on along the minus strand of NC_054468.1, from coordinate 14,604,243 downwards.
TTCAGTGTTGATCCCCTGGCTTGATGTTAATGGTAGAATGTGGGATATGCCAGGCTATGAGGTTACAGATTGTGTTCGAATAAAATTCTGTTGCTGCTAATGACCTACAGTGCCTCATGGATGCCCAGTCTTGAGTTGGTTCCCTCACCACCTGCCGCAGACCCAGTCTACCAGCTATATCCTTTAGGAGACCGCCAGCTCAGTCAGTAGTGGTGCTACTAAGCCACCTTTGACGATGCACCCAGGGTACATTTTGAGCCCTTGCCACCCTCAGTGCTTCCTCCAAGTGGTGTTCAACATGGAGGAGCACTGATTCATCAACTGAGGGAGGGCGGTAGGTGGTAATCAGCAGGAGGTTTCCTTGCCCACCTTTGACCTGATGCCATGAGACTTCATGGGGTCCGGAGTCAATGTTGAGGATTCCCAGCAACCCCCTCCCGACTGTATACCACTGCGCAAACACCTCTGCTGGGCCTGCCTGGAGTGGTGGGAGGGAGGACTACGACATACCCAGGGTGCTGATGGTAGTGTCTGGGACATTATCTGTCAGATTATGATTCTGTGGGGATGACTATGTCAGGCTGTTGCTTGACTAGCCTGTGAGACAGTTGTTAGTAAGGAGGAGTTTGCAGGGTTGACAGGCCTGGGTTTGGCATTGTCATTTCCGGTGCCTCAGCCAATGCCAGGAGGTCCTTCTGGTTTCTCTCCTTTTTTGAGGCTTTGTTGTGTTAGGCTAGGGGATCAAAGGTTATCAGGGGTAGATGAGAATGTGGAACTGGAAACAAACAAATCAGCCATGACCTTATTGAATGGTGGAGCAGGTTCGAGGGGTCAAATGTTCTACTACTGCTCCTATTTCGTATGTTCATAAGTCAGATTTTTATAAGGGATGTTGCTCTCTGCCTATTCCATGGTACTGTTCCCACTGGTTAGCACTGAGATTTGCCTGACTGCTTGCCAACCCAGGAGCCTGTATAAATCCAAATGTTTACAGATGGGTGTGTTAGAGCCTGCAGATAGGGAGGGACCAGGGTGGCTGTGCATAAATACACAATAAACAGGAACAGGAGTAGACCATATGGCACATCAAGCCTGCTTCACCATTCAATACAACCTTGGCTGATCTAGGCTGACCTTTCTTGCCCATTCCCCATATCCCTTGATTGCCTGAGAGACCAAAACATTTATCCCAACCTTCAATGTATTCAATGGTGGAGCATTCACAGCCCGCTGGGGTAGTAAATTCCAAAGATTCACCATCCTTTGAGTGAAGTAACTTCTCTTCATCTCAGCCCTAAATGTTTGGCCCTTTATCCTGAGTCTGTGACCCCATGTTTCAGGTTCCCCGACCAGTGGGAGACAATCTCTCAGCATCCTCCCTTTCAAACCCCTTCAGAATTTTGTTTGTTTCAATGAGATTTCCTCTCATTCTTCTAAACTCCAGAGAATATAGGCCCAATTTACTCAACCTCTCATCATAGGACAACCCCCTCATCCCAGGAACCAATCTAGTGAATCTTCACTGTACTGTCTCCAATGCAAGCATATCTTTTCTTAAATGTGGAGGCCAAAACTGCACAGTATTTTCAGATGTGGTCTCACCAAAACCTTGTATAATTGTGGCAAGTCTTCTTTATTCCTATACACCAATCTTCTTGCAATCAAGGCCAACATGCCATTTGCCTTCCTAACTACTTGCTGCACCTGCTTGCTAATTTTCTGCATTCCCCACACAAGCACACCTCAGTGTCTTTGAACAACAACACATACAAGTTTCACACCTTTAAAAAAAAAATTCTGCTTTTCCATTCTTACGACCAAAGTGAATAACTTCACATTTCCCTAAGTTATACCCTAGCAGCCACCTTGTAGCACTAAACCTGCCTGTATCTCTTTGGAGCCTCTCTGTATCCTCCCCACAGCTTACCTTTCCACCTAGCTTGGTATCTTCAACAAACCTAGATACATTACTCTGTCTCTTCATCCAAGTCATTAATATAGATTCCAAATAGCTGAGGCCCTAGCACTGATCCATGCGGCACTCTATTTTTTCACTGCCTGCTAACTTGAAAAGGCTCTGTTTATGTCCACTCTCTGCTTTCTATTTGTTAAACAATCCCCATCCCTGCTAATATATTAGCCCAAATCCATGAGCTCCATCTTACTTAATAGCTTTTTGTATGGCAACATATTGAATGCCTTATGGAAATCCAGGTATACTACATTTACAGGTTCCCCTTTATCTACTCTATTAGTTACATGCTCAAAAACTCTAAAAAATTTGTCAAACAGGATTTCACTTTTGTAAAACCATGTTGACTTGATAGCCGACTGCACTGGATGGTGATCACATATGTTCCTTCATGGCCTGTCACTGAAAGCACAACACATTGTAACATGTAAATGCTTGGGAAAGTGTGACTCCTCAGTAAGCAAATGACAATTTGTCATGATGCAGTGGATGATATGTGTCAGGCAGATCAAATCCATGAGGGAAACTTGATCATGCTATCATAACTTGTATTTATTTTGAGATGCATACTCTAAATTCAGTAGTAATAAGTCCACCATGGCTTCAGAGATTTTTTCGGAAACTAAATTAAACGTTTATTAACAAAAGAAAAAAATTCAAGCACATATATACATCTACAAATTGCTACTATAATAACCCCTAAAACCTTTAATTAATCTGGCTTCCAGTTACACCCCTGTTAAAGCAACCATTAAAAAAAATAGAGCTTGAACAGATCCAGGTAATCAACACAATATCCTGGACAGTAGAATTCAAAGTGGCTTTTCCTAGCTTCGGTTTCTGTAGACAGCAGGCTTAATGCAAAAATACTGGAGGCTTCTCACACTCCTGGTAGACCTTACAATGTCTTCCCTGACACATAGCCTCTTTCTTCTTTATATATGTTTCTCCCTTTTACTGTAAATTCCATTGTTCCCATATGTCTTTGGAGCTTTACCTTTCTCATAATATAAATCTTTTCATGGCATTAATATTGTCAGTAACCTTTGGGAAAAGTAAACACTCTGTTTTCCCTAGCTTCTCTGGCTCGGTATAAAGGTCCTACCATCTCTTTGAAATTCAAACAGCCAAGACAGTAGGGGAGGAGACTCAGGCTTTGCAATTGTTAAACAGATTTGAGGTGCTCACAACCTGTGTGGATGAAAGCTAAGTCTGCAAGGTGGATAAGCTGGCTGGCCATGGCACTGTGGCACAGGAAGCCGCTCAGGAGGGGGGGAAGTGAAAAAAAAATGTAGCGTTAGGAGGGGATAGTATAGTGAGGATTGACACTGTTCTCTGCAGCAAACAGCAAGAGTCCAGATGGCTATGTTGCCTGCCCAGTGCCAGGGTTTGGGACATCTGCTCAGGGCTGGAGAGGAACTTGCAGTGGGAGGGGAAGGATCCAGTTGTCGTGATCCATGTAGGTACCAATGACATAGGTAGAACTAGGAAAGAGGTTCTGCAAAGTGAGTATGATGAGCTAGATAACAAATTAAGAAGCAGAACCTCAAAGGTAGTAATCTCTGGATTCTCACTCGAGCCACGTGCAAATTGGCAAAGGGCAAATAAGATTAGAGATATGAATGCATGGCTCAAAGACTGATGTGGGGGAAGTGGGTTCCAGTTTGTGGGGTATTGACATCAGTACCGGGAGAAGTGAGGTGAGGAATCAAGCAATTCTAAGGTGTAGAGCTAAGACAAGAGAGCAAAATAGTATTATGAAAAATGCGGATCAGAGAATGGCAGGAAGGGACAGAGAGAAAAAACCTAAGAATATAGGAGCAGTCAAGACTAGGTGTTACAAAGGTAACAAAAAGACAAAACTGATGGCTGTCTATCTGAATGTATGTAGCATTCATAACAAAGTAAATAAAGTAAATATATATGATCTGACAGTAAATACCGAGTCGTGACTGCAGGACAACAAAGATTGGGTCCGTAATATTGAAGGGTACATGACATTCAAGAATAGTGTGGCTTTTTCCCCCACCCCAGAGGTACCTCTTCGCCTCCCCACCCAACCTCATCTCTTCATTTCCACCCCCCACCTCATCTCTTCAGCACCCCTTGTCTTATCTCTTTGCCCCCACCCCCCCACCCCCCCATTTCATTTCTTTGGCACCCCCTCACCTCACAGTGCCCCCCCCCACCTCCCGGTCTCATCTATTCGCCCCCCACACCCAACTGTCTCATCTCTTCACCTCCCCCACCTCGGGAACATACTGCGTCTTCCCCCCCTCCATGCCCCCCCACTCTGGGACATGTGCCCCCTCCCTGGGGTGTCAGCCTTGGACCCACCCACAGTCTCCTTAGTGCCTAATCTTGTCTTTTTTTATGCATTTATATGTAATGTAATTTAAGTGGTTTAAGAAAAATGAATGTTTGCAGTCAATATTAACTTTTTTAGTCCAGTTTAGAATCTGTCTGAAAACATTGTTTATTTTGCTTTTGATCTTGTTTTTTGCGCATAGTTCAAACCTTGATTCTGATGCACTTTCTTTTAAAAAACAAATGTTTTTGACTGTAGACTATTGGGTTGTTGTACAGGTTATTGTGTAGAGAGAGACAGACAAAGAATTGTTTCAGTCCCAGGATTACTGTAATGCATGTTGTCATTGGCACACATGCCAGGTTTTCTGGAGGGAATATTTTGAGGATGTTCTGGGTGGCGTGTAAATCCATTTATGACTTAAAAAAACATACTGAAGTGAAAGGATAGCATTAATCTTCAAGTCTTTATTTCACATTTATTAGTTTATACCTTATTAGTGTATGAATGTTTGTTTTTACATTATGGTCAGTGTTTCTGTGGTATATTTTTGCAAGTCCTTGCAAATATATTCTTCATATTAAATTTTTTTTTCTGTTCTTTCTGTCTTTTAATCTCCTTACATTCTATCATAAATTATGTAAACCGAGTCATTTAACCTAGCTTTTTCCACAGGAAGGTTAAACAATGATTTAAATATGTTGTCTAGGGGATTGTGTGCAAATGCACCCTTGATCCTAACCGCAAAGGAAGTATTATCCATACTTGTTTGTCTAATTAGCAATGAGAGAGTTTCGAGCCAAACTGTAAAATAGCACAGATGTTATCAATTTAACTTTTGAGTGTTGATGTCTGGAGGCTGTACGTATGTAGTAAGTAACTTTCACAACAATCCTTCAGATGATAAAAACAAAAAACTGCGGATGCTGGAAATCCAAAACAAAAACAGAAACAGAAATACCTGGAAAAACTCAGCAGGTATGGCAGCATCGGCGGAGAAGAGCATCATTGATGTTTCAAGTCCTCATGACCCTTCAACAGAACTCTGTTGAAGGGTCGTGAGGACTCGAAACGTCAACTGTGCTCTTCTCCGCCGATGCTGCCAGACCTGCTGAGTTTTTCCAGGTATTTCTGTTTCTATTTTTGTATTCCTTCAGATGATTCCTGCTGAGGGAAAATGCTACTTTTGTAATATCTAGAGGGGTGTCATCATGCCCACCATTGTTTGCCGTATGCTGTTGGGTTGAAACCCTGAATTTACATTACCTCTCTGCTAGTCCGAGTGATAGAAAGGATTGGAAAGAAACATAGAAGTCTTCTCCCAAGCATACCATTCACTTATCCATAAGGTCATTACAGCACAGGAGGAGGCTATTCGGGCCATCAGATTCATGCAGGAAAGTCAAATTTTAAGTGAGATATTGACGTGCATGATAAAGTGTCCGGCAAAGGGAGCTTTTGCCCATTGGGTTGGATTTTTCTGATGCCATTCCTGTCTCTGATAGGTCCACTGGTCTCGTATCTGTTTACTGTTTGTTGGTAAGTCTCAGAATGAAGAGATAGTCATTTTGGGCTGAAAGTTCTTCATTCAAAGGGTGAATCCTTGGAATTGTTTAGCCTGGAGACCTGTGGATACTCAGTTGTTGAGTATATTGAAGTCAGAAAGCGATAGATTTTTGGATACTAAGGGATATGGAGATCATGCGGAAAGATTAAGGTATATAATTAGCCATGATCTTATTGAATGGTAGAGTGGTGCTTGCGTTGAATCCTGGGGAATCAAATGGGAGGACAACCAGACTAATGCAAGCATCCTCCATGAAGTTGTTTCTACCAGCCTTGAAACCCTGCTCTTGTGGAGCCAACTCTGATAGACAGGCCATTGCGTCCGGATGCCTGAAAACCACCTCCCTCAGCAATTTCTCTTCCCGCAGCTCTCCATTGGCTAACGCACAAAGGGCGGCCAGAGGAAAAGGTATAAGGATATGATCAAGGTCGCCCTAATGCACGGAGGCATTGGTTTCATCAAGAGGAGGTCATGCCTGACAAATCTGTTAGAATTCTTTGAGGAGGTAATGAGTAGGTTAGACAAAGGAGAGCCAATGGATGTTATCCATTTGGACTTACAGAAGGCCTTTGACAATGTGCCGCACAGGAGGCTGCTCAGTAAGATAAGAGCCCATGGTGTTAGAGGCAAGCTACTAGCATGGATAGAAGATTGGCTGTCTGGCAGGAGGCAGAGAGTGGGGATAAGGGGGTCCTTCTCAGGATGGCAGCTGGTAACGAGTGGAGTTCCGCAGGGGTCAGTGTTGGGACCACAACTTTTCACTTTATACATTAATTATCTAGATGAAGGAACTGAGGGCATCCTGGCTAAGTTTGCAGATGATACAAAGATAGGTGGAAGGACAGGTAGTATTGAGGAGGCGGGGAGGCTGCAGAAGGATTTGGACAGGTTAAGAGAATGGGCAAAGAAGTGGCAGATGGAATACAATGTGGGGAAGTGTGAGGTCATGCACTTTGGTAGGAAGAATAGAGGCATAGACTATTTTCTAAATGGGGAGAGAATTCAGAAATCTGGAGTGCAAAGGGACTTGGGAGTCCTAGTCCAGGATTCTGTTACGGTTAACTTGCAGGTTGAGTCGGTAGTTAGGAAGGCAAATGCAATGTTGGCATTTATTTTGAGAGGACTAGAATATAAAAGCAAGGATGTGCTGCTGAGGCTTTATAATGCTCTGGTCAGACCACATTTCGAATATTGTGAGCAATTTTGGGCCCCGTATCTCAGGAAGGATGTTCTGGCCCTGAATAGGATCCAGAGGAGGTTCACGAGAATGATCCCAGGAATGAAAGGCTTAACATATGAGGAACATTTGAGGACTCTGGGTCTATACTTGATGGAGTTTAGAAGGATGAGGGGGGATCTGATTGAAACTTACAGAATACTGAAAGGCCTGGATAGAGTGGACGTGGGGAAGATGTTTCCATTAGTAGGAGAGACTAGGACCTGAGGGCACAGCCTCAGAGTAAAGGGAAGACCTTTTAGAACAGAGATGAAGAGAAACTTCTTTAGCCAGAGAGTGGTGAGTCTATGGAATTCATTGCCACAGAAGGCTGTGGAGGCCAGGTCATTGAGTGTATTTAAGACCGAGATAGATAGATTCTTGATTGGTAAGGGGATTACAGGTTATGGGGAGAAGGCGGGAGAATGGGGTTGAGAAACTTATCAGCCATGATTGAATGGCGGAGCAGACTCGATGGGCCGAATGGCCTAATTTCCACTCCTATGTCTTAAGGTCTAATAGGAAGCTAATTAAAGGTGCAGGGGTAGCACTGTTAATCAAAGAGGGCCTTGATGCAATAGTTAGAGAGGATCTTGGTTCAGGAGATCAGGCTGTAGAATCGGTTTGGGGGGAAATGAGGAATAGTAGGGGAAATAAGTCATTAGTGGAAATAGCCTATAGGCCCCTAACATTAGCCACAGTATAGGACAAAGTATTCAAGACAAAATATTGTGTGCTTGTGATAAAGGGACAGCAAGAATCATGGGTGATTTTAATCTACACATAAACTGGAAAAATCAGATTGGCAGTGGTAGTCTGGATGAAGAGTTCTTAGAATGCTTGCAAGATAGTTTCTTAGAGCAGCATGTCCTGGAACCAACCAGAGAGCAGGTTATATTAGACTGGGGATAGAATCTTCGTGTTGGCGAGCGGGGACGTAAAATGATGCGCGTTGATGTCAGGTGTCTGTCCTGCCGTCACTGCGCGTCATTCAGATCTTGAGTTCAGCGCAGGCACACTGGAGTTGGCTGTGCGCCCGCTGAACTGTCAAACGCCTATTGAGGCCATTTAAATTGGAATTAAAGTAATTAACTGAGCTGCCTGTCCAGCCAGGCGGGCAGGTGAAGAGCCCAGGCGACCTTAGCACTTATCATGAAACCTCATCCATGGGAGGGATGAGGTTTCATGAAGGTTTTAAAAAGTTTTTAATAAAAGTTTATAATAAACTTCATTGACATGTCCCAGCTCATATGACACTGTCACATGAGGGGACAAGTCTTAAAATTATTTTTTTTCTCTATTAAAATTTTCAAAAATAAATCTGATCTCCCTGAGGCAGCTCTTTGCCTCAGGGAGATTTCTGCGCTTCAGTTCACGCGCATGCGTGAAAGAGTGCAAGCCCTGACTGAGCCTACTCCCGCTGTCCGCACAGGGAGCGCTCAGTGGTTCAGGGTGCGGGTCACGCTGGGTGGGCCTTAATTGGCCCACCCACATAAAATGGCAGCGCACAGCCGATCACAGGCGGCGACTGGCTTCACGCCCACCCACGCCTACTCCTGTCCATCCCCCCCGAACGGGGAGAAAATTCTCCCCTTGGTAATGTGTAACATGTCAGGATTAATTAATGACTTCAGAGTAAAGGCACCCCTAGGTAACAGCGACCACAATATGATTGAATTTTACACACAGTTTGAAAAGGAGAAGAGCGGGTCTAAGACTAGTATCTTAAACTTAAATAAGGGCAACTATGTAAGGATGAAAGCTGAGCTAGCTGAAGTGAACTGGAAAGTAGGCTAGAGGATAGAACAATAGTGAAGCAGTGGCAGACATTTAAGGGGATATTTCAGAATAAGTACATTCCTACTATAAAGAAAAATTCTAAGAGGAGGATCCACCATCTGTGCTTAACTAACGATGCTAAGGAAAGTATCAAACCTAAGGAAAAAGCACACAACTCCACAAAGATGAGTGGCAGGACAGATGATTGGACAGAATATAAAGTACAGCAGAGAATGACTAAAAGGTTAATCAGGAAAAAGAACTTAGAGTATGAGAGGAAGCTTGCTAGAAATTTAAAAACAGATAGCAAGAGTTTCTACAGGTATTTAAAAAGGAAAAGAGTAAGTAAAGTGAGTGTTGTTCCTCGAGACAGTGACAGTGGGGAGTTAATAGTAGATAATAAGGAAATGGCAGAAGAAATGAACAAATATTTTGTTCATTATAGAGGATAAAAAAACCATTATCGTAATGGGCTACAAATCAGGTGGTGAATGGGAGAAAGGGGCTTGGTAAATCACTAGGGTAACGGTACTGACCAAATTAATTGAGCTACAGGCTGACAAGCCCCCAGGTCCTGATGGACTACATCTTAAGCTCTTAAAAGAGGAGGCTAATGAGGTAGTCAGTGTGCTGGGGTTGATTTTCCAAAATTTATTAGCTTCTGGAAAGGTTCCATCAGATTGGAAAATAGCAAATATAACCCCTCTATTCAAGAAGGGAGGGAGGCAGAAAACAGTAAACTATAGGCCAGTTAGCTTGACGTCTGTCCTGGGGAAGTTATTAGAATCGATCATTAAGGAGGTTATAGCTGGGCATTTCTGTGTCTGAAATTGAAGGTGGTTGATGAGAAGAAACCAGCTCCCAATAAGGGAGTCAAGAAAGCCTTAAAGAAACCATCAGCAAAGGGCGGCAAGAAGCGGTGAAGGTTGAGGAAGGAGAGTTCCTCCATCGACATCTACAGAGTGATAAAGCAGGTTCACCCCGACACTGGCATCTCCTCCAAGGCCGTGAGCATCATGAACTCGTTCGTGAGTGATATTTTTGAGCGCACCGTGGTTGAGGTTTCCCGCCTGGCCCATTACAACAAGCGCAGCACCATCAACTCCTGGGAGATTCAGACCGCCATGCGCCTGCTGCTGCCCGGGGAACTGGCCAAGCACGCCGTGTCGGAAGGGACAAAGGCGGCGACCACATACACCAGCTCCTTGTGAAACTCCACAATGGACTGAAAAACACCCTAGAAGAGCTCAAGGCATTGGGAAGAGTCAGCATGGTTTTGTGAAAAGAAAATCATTTTTTTTTACCAA